>NW_023994334.1:0-418384 GCF_015586225.1 Lucilia sericata | reverse complement strand
TTTGTTCTAGTTCGTTTTGTTCTGTTCTAGTTCTGTTCTAGTTCTGTTCTAGTTCTGTTCTAGTTCTGTTCTAGTTCTGTTCTAGTTCTGTTCTAGTTCTGTTCTAGTTCTGTTCTAGTTCTGTTCTAGTTCTGTTCTAGTTCTGTTCTAGTTCTGTTCTAGTTCTGTTCTAGTTCTGTTCTAGTTCTGTTCTAGTTCTGTTCTAGTTCTGTTCTAGTTCTGTTCTAGTTCTGTTCTAGTTCTGTTCTAGTTCTGTTCTAGTTCTGTTCTAGTTCTGTTCTAGTTCTGTTCTAGTGCTGTTCTCACAGTCTGCTTTATGACAGAGTTCTCTTAAAAATATCGATCTCTTATTTAATAGTTGTTTATAAAAAAGTGCCGAATCCCCTTAATACATTATTGGAATATATAAGTCAATATGTATGAATGCAAAAGATGTATTGGAATTTTACTATAAAAAAAATTATGAATGAACAGTTATAATTTGTTTAACTAACTAATGAAATGAACAAAATTTGATTTAACAAATCAGTAATGAAAGGGACACAAACTCAAGTTGTATAGAAAAGTATAAAAGTGTGGAGAATTGTCAATTGCTAAAACATAAAATGTATTACCAATACCGTGGATTTTTATGTGTGATAATAATTTTAATAAATATAAAATCTTTAAAAACATTTAATGTAAATTTTCATTACAATTATAATTTACAAGCAGAACCTTTTAATACACAAATCCATAAAAGAGAATCAACCTCATATTTTGATAAAGGTAAGTGAGAAACGATAAATTAAAGAAATATTTAAGTAGTATTAAGAAAACAAGTTTATTTTTATAAAAATATAACAAAATATTTAGATTTTTTTTAAATAGATATAAACAATCGTTGGTTCTTTATGAATTCAATAAACAATTAAATAATAATTTGTACAAGAACTTTAAACTGTATTATTTGAGAGTACATTAGTAATATCAAAATTATTCCATAGTATGTATTTAGATCTTCTTATGTGTTATTTCAAACCAAACAGCTCCTTTTTCATATAACCCGATTTGTGTAATTCCAAGTATTTTAAAAATAAACCCATATTCATAACACCTTCTTCATTTTCCATATCATCACAAAACAATTGCTCTTTGAAACCGGTAAATCTTCTTAATTCATCCATTTTTACTCTGGGTTTTCGCTTAGACTCGATGGTACATATGAATATCTTCTGCCAATTCATGCTCTTAATAATGCGCCAAAATTCCTGAGTACACTCCTTTAAACCTTCCACACATATAATGCCCGGTTTTCCTGGCCGCATAAAACTAGTCAAATCCAAATTACGCGATTGTTTAACTATCTCCTGTCGTTTTGTTTTGGACTTAATGTGATGCGAATAGATCCACAATCTTTCAAAATCCACCAATTCTTCTTCAGCATTAATTTCCACATTTACATCATTAGTTTTCAAATTCACTGGGCGTCACGTTCCATTAATACTTGTATTTCTTCTTGGATCCAGCTTAATACCTGGAATATATATGTTTCGGACTTATCCATAGTATTAATGAAATTTTCAATTTCATTTTTGAAATACGATTCCTTGTTTTTACTCAACAACGTGGTATGCACTATAACAAGGGCATTTTCTAATATGGGATATAAATGTGGCAGTTCAATGCGCACTTCTAAGTTAGTTTTTCCTTTAGGAGTATGTAAATCCAGTTTGATACTATAGTCCAATTGGGACTTTAACAGATTGCTTAAGTTTTCATCACTAGGCTGTTGTAAAAATTCATTGAAATCACTAATAACACCGGGATCAAAGATGTGCATTTCTCCGGGTGAGCAATAAATAGAGGATAACATATCCACCTCTTCCAGCTGTTTGGTAATGCAGTCTTTATATAACTCCAATTGATCAACCATATTGCTAAAATACATATGAAAACCCCAGTTAAGAAATTAATCAACTATTTGCAGCTTCATTTTCTTTAAATGGTTTTGAAAAGATCGAATCAATACCAGTGCTATTTCCCATTGATATATGTGTTTTCAATTTGGAAGGTGAGAAATATGCCACCGCTTTGCATATGAAAAGAAATGGTGCTAGACACTTGGAAGTTCTTAAAATGAAGGTAGATTTTTAAACAAAAATCTCTTGATTTACTTAACTTGCAAGATATTTCCTTTTTTCAGAATGGTTCTTATGAATTAATAGCCGATATAGAGGCTCCTAAGGGCATTGCGATGGATTGCATTAACTTCAATAATAAAGGTTATGTGGCCTTGGCTTTAAACCTTACCGAACCGGTTAAGTATGCCAAAGAAGGTTCACCGATTTACGAGATTGCAGGCAATCGTTTAAGGGCTGTACAATATTTTCCCGCTCCCAACCTCATGTCAGTCTATCTGCGTGCCAGTGGCAATGAATTCTTTCTTCTACACACCTATAGTAATTCCCAAGATACCCCTAATCTGCATTGTCCCTACTTCCAATGGTCCGGTAGTACGTTCAATAAAATGGGTCGTATACCCTGCAGTAATGCCCGACAACTGGCTCCTTTTTCCATAGACTACGAAAGCTATGTGGCCGTTGCAAATTATGCCGATCAAAGGGGACGCACCTCTACAAATTCAGAGATTTATAAATATTCTCGCGATAAGAAAAAGTTTATTTTATTTCAAAAGATTAGAACAAATGGTGCGGTAGATGTACAATACTGTAGTGTACCTAACAATGAGGTGAGAAGACAACATTTTTTGGTTTTCGGCAATTCGATAAGTACGGCTTCGCTGGCGAAGAGAGAAAAGGCTAAAAGAGAGGGTAAAAACTTGGAAGCAGATTCGGTGTTTTATCTATTCGATAAGGGACAATTTATTCCCTATCAGAAGTTGTCCTTGTATGCAGTAAAGAAATTTTTACCAGTGCAGGTTAGTAAAATTATAAACTAGACTATAGATTAGACTATAGACTAGACTAGACTATAAACTTGAGTATTGGATAGAATAGACTATTTGCTAAAAATATGTAATATTTTTTGTAGAATATAGAGGCAGAAAAGTTTATCTTATTGGTGGCCTGTACAGATCAAGATATTAAAATTTACAATTTAAACGATTGGAAATTTGAAGAATCAAAAGTACAATTTACTGAGGGAGCCTTAGGCAAGGGCGTAGCAAATATGCGTATTTATCAAGAGAATGAGAAAAGTTATTTAATAATCGCCAATGAACTAATGGCCGACAATGAAACCAACATATTTTTGCCCATATTCAAACAAGAAGAGGATGCCAATGCCTTAAGACAACAGATAATCGATTGGGCCAAAGCAGAAACTCAACGTTTGCAAACTGTAAATACGAAGGAACTAAGCAAACGAGTGGAGGTAAGGAATACAATTTAGCTCTAGGAATGTTAATAATTATAAATCATATTTACAGGAAAAACTAAAAAACTTGGAACAATTAAAATATAAGCCAAAAATGCAGGATATAGCCGAAGCCAATATACAAACTGTTATTACAGAATCGGTAATAATGGTCTTAAATTAGTAACAAGAATACAAGAATTTTACTTTCTCTTCTTTGTAGTTGGTTTATCCCAAATTAAAAATGTCTGACAATTATTGGACGGCCTTAAATTATGTTAATCAAGCTTTAGATGCTTTAGAAATAATGCTTAAACAAAAGCAACGTTTAAAACGTGAAACCTCGAATGAAAATTTGGAATACATTTATGACACCTTAAATGTTAACAATTTAAATGTTAATAAATTGCTTAAGGCTAAAAGAGTTAATAAAAAATACCGAAAAACCAGAATTTGATACAATCAAAGCTTCTAAAGTCATAGTTAGCGACAAATACAGCCAACCCCACCAGAAAGAGTTAATCCTGCAGAAAGTTTAGATTATAGAGATGAAGATGAATTCATGACCATAAGAAATCTACAGATTACCGGAAAACTTAATGAATATCAATGGTCAGACTTACTGAATAATACTTTGAAACGTAAACAGGAAATACAATTCCTTAAAGCGCCAGTACAAATTAGAAATTTAAAAACCGATACTTTGCTAGTGAATAATGATAAAATAAATGAACAAAATCTGGGAGCGCTTATACCTATTAATACGGGCAGATATGTTATAAATCAAGATATACAATTTGCCGCACCAATAACTGCAAATCGTGTGGAAATATCACAAAGATTAAATAATTTGCATGTTTTTCAAGGACATTTTGATGTTTTATTGAAAAAATCCAATAAAACGCAAGTGATAGAAGGCATGAAAAATGTAACCAATATCAAGGTTCTAGAGCCCATAACAATAGCGGTAAGTAAAAAAGTAGTTAGAAAAAAAATAAATTTTTAATCTCTTAATATATTTTTGTACTTAAACAGGGCAAAATGATGGGCCGCCAACTAGAGGCCATATCCCCCAACAAATTCATACATGATGAGTTGATATTACAGGGCAACTTTATGATTAATGGTGATGTTAATATTAATCACCAATTAAACACTTTGGATCTTATAGATTTAAAAGAAAAACTATCCGCTAAACAGGTCCTGGATATGGGTATACGTATGGATAAAAGTTTAAAAGATGTTAATCTTAGGTTTCTGCAACCTTTGAGGGCTAATAACTCTTTAGTTAGTTTTGTTATCAACATGAATTTGCAGCGTTTGGTTAAACTCAATCAAGATGATATACAAATAATAGAGGGTACAAAATTGTTTAAGGACTCTTTGGAAATAAGTAGAGGTTTTAGTGAGGTAAAAAATCTCAATGGTGTCGATATGGAGAAATTGGAAAAGAAATGCATTTCTAAAGAATAACAATCAAACTATAACGGTACCCATGAAAATTGGTAAAATTTCAGCGAAAAAGTAAGCAGATTGGCAATTCTATCTATCTTTCTATCTATCTATCTATCTATCTATCTATCTATCTATCTATCTATCTATATATCTATATATCTATCTATCTATCTATCTATCTATCTATCTATCTATCTATCTATCTATCTATCTATCTATCTATCTATCTATCTGTCTGTCTGTCTGTCTAAATAAATAATTAAAACTTTACATTAACAGCATTAAAAGTCCTACGGTACTTTTAAACTCTAATAACTACACCGATTACTTAACCCTAACTGGCAATCAAACTATACAGGCGAACCTAATCATCGACAATCTCAAAACCAAACATCTAACCGTGGAACATTTAAATACCGATGGCAAAATATTTAATCAACACTTACAGGACATATATCAACAAAAATCTCGCAATGCTCCGCAAGAAGATTTATTCCAAAGAAATCGCAAATTCACGGTTCCATTTATGTACAAAATCTTATACTAAATACCACTATTAATAATAAAAAAGTTGAAGGAATTGAAAATCAACTGTTACAATTAGAGGGCAATATAAAATATGTTGGAAATTTCAAATTTAATTATGCCATGAATGTTACAAATATGACGTTCCAAGGTAAATTAAATGATATTACAGCTCAGGAATTTGGTAAATGCTGGTTGCAAAAAACTGGGGAAAAGCAAGTGTTTACAGCAGTCCAATCTATAGCCGAGATAAATGCTGAAGAGGGAGTACAATTATTGGGTAAATTAAATGGTTTTACAATGGATGATTTCTATGCCAAAACTTATTGGATAAATCGTGATGAATATATAGAAAATGTAAATTTTGGTAAGTATTTCATTTTCAATACTAATACGTACAAAGTCACTATTCAACTTATATTTCCCAAGAAAATCCTATCGAAATAACGGGTTCTTTAACCACCCAAACCCTTAACAACTATTTGGTGCCCCAGGATGTACTCTATAAACAAGCGAAAGATTCCCCCATTATTCTGCAATCCCTAACAGTTGATGATAATTTCATAGTTGAAGGCAATATTAACAATTTAACTTCTGTTAACGATATAAATATCTGCGAATTACAAGACTTTTTGTATAATCCTCATGGTGATTCTTTATATGTACAGCAGGCTTATTTTGCTCAAACTGCTCCTCTGTATAAAACTTTAAATAGTCATTATATAAGAAAGACTTTGGATTCCGTTTGGCTGGCCAATGAGAATGTAGTTTTACCTCATCATATTGAAATAGTTGATGCTTATTTTGACGGTCTATTGGAATTTGAGGTAAGTCCTATGAACAAAATTTTCCTTTTCCAGTTGTTAAGGTAGTATATTTTTCTTTAAAGGGTCCCATTAATAATATGAATTTGGATTATTTAAAAGAAAACTACTTTAGTAAATCTAAGCCACAAGAAGTTTCTGTCGACATGGTGTTTTCCGAGGGAGCTGAATGTGAGGGCGTGTTAAATGTTAATGAGCTTCAGGTATTCGGTCCACTAATAGAGGGAGAAAGGTGAGAATATTATTTGCAAATCATAAATGTTGAAACTAGTTTTTAAACTTTCGTTCCTACAAAAGCACATATAGTCAATACAATACCTATAGAGTAGTCTGATGTCTATTCCATTGTATTGTCTACAGTCTAGCAAATAATCGAGTCTATACTCTAGTCAATAGTATAGTCTACAGTCTAGTATATTATATATATACTTTTCTATAGCCCTATCTATAGTCTAGTGAGAGAGGTACTATGGTCTTTCAGTTATGATAAATCTCAAAATTTGTGAATTTTTATTAAATTTACTTTTAACAATTACTGTTTTGGAGTCACTGGCTCGCCATGATAAACAGCTGATCAATGTTAACAAAACCAAAAGTTTAACACGTTAAATTATTCAATTTATCTTTTAAATTAACATAATTCTTTAACTTTTTAAAAGTAGAAATATACCTTGTAATTAATATTCTACAAATATATGCAAAATAAAAAGAAATCTTGCAATTTCCTTAGGAAAAACAGTTAAAATCAGACCACAACAAGCTACACAATATTTACAAAATGAGTAACAAAAGAAAACTGAGAAAAAAAGAGATGCCACATCAGTTTTTAACTTTTATAGGTTTACCAGACATGTTTTTTTTTCTTAACAAAACAGCATTGCCATATTAAAAATGTATTAAATAAATAATTTAAATATTTTTTATTACTTTAATTTCCAAAAAAACAGCAAACAACATTTAAATTTTAATGAATTTGTGCAAAACACTTTAAAAAACTTCAGGACCTCACATAATCTCCGGCAATTGGTCCCTACTAGAAGCTATAGTACAAGGAAATCTGAATGGTGTATTAATCAATCACTTGAATCTAGTAGATGACATAGTGCATACAGTAAAACCTGTGCAAGCTTATCAATTAAAAGCCACCAAAACCTTTAAAAATGCTTATATAGAAAATCTTTATGCTGATCCTTCCAGTTATGTTAATAAAGTTCCCATAGCAAATTGGATTAAAGAAGCTGTATATCTATACGAAAATTACACTATCAGAGGAGTAACCACTATAGATTCCCTAAATGTTTACAACAATTTAATGGTTTTAGGAAAATTAAATAATATTACTTTTAATGAAAACTATCTACTACTGCAAAATATTGAACAACATATACCAGGCCATATGAAAATTGTTAGCCATTTGGCAGCCGAAAAACGTTTTCTCACTAATAATATAGAAAATTTATATGCTGACTTTATAAATCGTCAGTATATAACAGAATTTATAGAAAATCTTGTGCCGGCCTCAACAACTAGTGAGATTAAAAGCCATTTAGTGTTTAATCATCCTTTAAAGGTGGAAAAATATGAAGGTCCTGAAGGTTTTCTAACACAAAATCAATGGCTGAAACGGGATATCAATGAGCAGAGACAAATAAGTAGAAATTATATGGAAAATCGAGAAAATATTGAGGATTTCATTAAAGTAAAGGAGTATTTAAAAAATATTACAAAAAGTAAGTTATTTAATTACTACTTTTTATTTTCATCATAATTTATTTAATTTTGTTAGATCATGTTTATAAATTGGATCATTTTGATGTCATACAGACTATAGAGATTCAATCAGAGGAAGTTTTACTTTAAGTCTTGAGTTTGATTCGAAAATTGTGGATATTTTGATTGTCTTTAATGCAAAAGATGAAAATGCAACTATTTATGAGTGGAATCTGGAAAAGGGACAATTTGAAGAAACTAGTGGTAAGTTTTTTTTATTTATTTATATCAAAAGAAAGATTTATATTGAAATCTGAAAATTTATAGCGAAAATCAGTCTACAGTCTTGACTATAGATCAGTTTACAGTCTTGACTATAGATCAGTCTAAAGTGTTGACTAAAGATCAATACAGTCTTGACCAAAGATCAATACAGTCTTGACTATAGATCAGTATATAGTCTTGACTATAGGACAATCTATAGTCTTGACTATAGAACAGTGTATAGCCTTGACTATAGCACAGTCCATAGTCTTGACTATAGAACAGTCTAAAGTCTTGACTATAGAACAGTCTATAGTCTTGACTACAGATCAATATATAGTCTTGACTATAGAACAGTGACTATTGAATATTCTAGACTATAGCTAGGTTCTTGATTATAGTTCAGTCTATATAATATAGACTAGTATATATGACTTAGACTAAGTATTTCATTTCTCACCAAAATACTGTATAAAATTTTTAAATATCTCATATTTAAAAAATCTACAAAGAAAAATAATAAAAAATCTTACCTTAATGTCTTGAAATTATATAGCGATCGATTGATTATCATTTTTTGTAACTTTTTTCTAACTAAAATTATCACTTAACTTTTAATTTTTATACCCAATTTTCTTTGATTTTTTTTATCAAATTTAGGAATAATTCCAATTTTTTAAACAGGCCATATAAAAACACATTTAGTGTTTTAATTTAATTGGGATTTTAGACACTTTTATAAAAACTGCACTTTTTACTTTTTTATAATTTAAGCTGAGAAATTTAACAGATTTTACATTAAAACATTTATTTACAGAAATTTTAATTTTTTTTTTTTTTTATTTTCCCATTTTTTTTTTTTTTTGCATAATTTCACTATTTCTTTATATATTTGGAATATATCCAATTTTAAACAGGCCATATTAAAACACATTTTGTGTTTTTTTTTTTTTTTTTTTTTGGGAATTAAAATTTTTTAAAACTTTACACATTTGTAGCATATTAGCGACGATATGTTGAAATTTAAATTAACACTTTTTTAAAAATTTACACGTTTTGATGATCGAATAATCGAGCGAATAACGAATATAGTTGTGGCGATATCGAGTCGAGTTTTCATAAATTGAATTGACTTTTTGTTTTGACTATATAACCCTAAAAGAAATATACTGAATGATTGTAGACTTTGCTAAACTATACTTAACTTAAACAGAAACGGAAATTGTCTAATAGGAAATTCACTAGTTAAAATTTGAATTGTTTAAACAGAGTTGTTATTCAATTTGAACGGAAAGAGAAGAAACTGTCATTAAAGCGACAGAGTTGTTACGTTTTATAAGATAATGACGGAAAAGGAAGAATGCAAAATCGAATAAAGCAGGCATGTCGAAACACAGAGCTGTTTAAAGGAACAGAGACGTTTGTTGCTGATAAGAAAAAGACGGGAAAAGGAATAATGCATATAAATAAAACAGAGATGTTAATAACTTAAAATAAATTGCAATAACTGCAACAAGTACTGGAGCACATTAGGTTGGCACCAAAAAATAAAGTTATGAAAGTTTTTAACTTAAATAAAAGTTGACTTTATTTTAAGGTGTGAAAATATTTAAACACACAATTTTCATTTACATACATATAACAATATTTTTTTTTTTATATATTGAACGCAAAATAAATTTTTTTGAAAAATAAACATGATTATCAAAGTTAAAATTAATGAATAAATATTGTTGTTTGAGAAGAAAAATAATAATATTCAAAATAGGTATACTTTTATTAAAATACACTACTAAACAATAATTTCCTTTAAACAAGCTAAACTCTCGAAATACTTAGTAAAACCCATACCATTTTTTTGCTCTCTTCAAATGACACCACCCTAATGTGCTGCATTATACATGCATACCAACAGGTACTTAAAAATATGTTATGGTTTACATATTAAAGCAAATTCTTCAAAGAACTTATAAAGACTACTTTAATTTTAACAATAAAGAAAAGAAAGACTCTATTTTAAGGTGTAAAAATATTTAAAATCATATTGTTGTTTGAGAAGAAAAATAATAATATTCAAAATAGGTATACTTTTATTTAAATACACTGCTAAACAACAATTGATAATACAAGTTTCCTTTAAACAAGCTAAACTCTCGAAATACTTAGTAAAACCCATACCATGTTTTTGCTCTCTTCAAATGACACCACCCTAATGTGCTGCATTATACATGCATACCAACAGGTACTTTAAAATATGTTATGGTTTACATATTAAAGCAAATCCTTCAAAGAACTTATAAAGATTACTTTAATTTTAACAATAAACAAAAGAAATTCCGTTACATACACTCATCCAACCACTGCTATTACTATAAACTACACAACTGACTGCCTGTTGAGTGGCACAGGATGACGCTTTTTTAACTTAACAAATTTCAATTATAGATAAAGTAATTTTTGAAAAACCTTCATAACGCCCTATATAAATGACAATCAAAGTTTACAATTAAACACTTTTTACAATTGTTTAACACTCTGTAATGTTAATTTTTCAATAAAAACTTTACACTCACGAAATTAATACCGATTGTAAAGAAAACCGCGCGAACTATTTGACAATTGAAGTGTTAGAGATGTTACATTTGCTTATAAGAATAAGAAGGATGGGAAAAACTGTCAAAAGCGATTAAGACAGAGTTATTTAATGAGAATGTTACTAACTATAAGAGGGCTGTTTTTAATACATGAAGTATTTCAACTTAAAAATTCCGTTATAAATAGAGTTATTTTTGAAAAGCATTTATAAAGCACTTTATTAATGATATTTAAACTTTATTTAAATTTAATATTATAAATTGCTAATATAAACTCACCACTCACTAAATGAATACCAATTATAAGGAAAAAGTGAGTTATTTAATGACAATAAGAAAACAGAATTAAAACTGTCAAAAGCTATTAAAACAGAGTTATATAAAGGCACTGGTAATTATTATTACGGGGTTGTTATTAAGATTTGCTAAAAAAAGCAAAAACAAAAAACTGCAACAATAAAATGTCAAATTTAGTATTTCGTATACTTTTTATGAAAATTAGAGAAAACTGTTTTATTCTACATAAATAACAAAGAACGACTACACTTTTAATTAACAAGTACAAACTTGTTAATCTGCTGCCAGCCTAATGGCCCACATAACACATGCAATCAAACAGGTACCTTAAAATATGTTAAGATTTACATATTAAAGCAAATTCTTCAAAAAATTTATAAAGATTTATTTAAATCTAACAATTAACAAAACAAATTTCATAACATACACTCTTCCGTCCACTGCTATTACTTAAACCACACAACTGACTGCCTGTTGAGTGCCACAGGATGATGCTATTTTTCCTTAATAAATTTCAATTATAAATAAAGTAATTTTTGAAAAATCACGACTACGCTTTTAATCAACGAGTACGAATATGTTAATCTGCTGCCACCCTAATGTGCCACATACTACATGCAATCAAACAGGTGCCTTAAAGTATGTTGGTATTTACATATTAAAGCAAATTCTTTAAAGAATTTATAAAGATTTATTTAAATCTAATAATTAACAAACTAAATTTCGTTACATACACTCTTCCGTCCAATGCTATTACTATAAACTACACAACTGACTGCCTGTTGAGTGCCATAGGATGACGCTATTTTTTCTTAACAAATTTCAATTATAAATAAAGTAATTTTTTAAAAACCTTCATAACACCCTTTATAAATGACTATCAATGTTTACAATTAAACACTTTTTACAATTGTTAAACAATTTGTAATGTTAATTTTTCAAGAAAAACTTTACACTCACGAAATTAATACCGATTGTGAAGAAAACCGCGCGAACTAATTGACAATTCAAATGATAGAGATGTTACATTTACTTATAAGAATAAGGAGGAAGTGAAAAACTGTCAAAATCTATTAAAGCAGAATTATATAATGTATAAATGCAAAAACAAAAAACTGCAACAACAATAAAATGTAAAATGTAGTATTTCGTAAACTTTTTATGAAAATTAGAGAATCCTGCTTTATTCTCCAAAAATAACAAATAAATATAAACACGACTACACTTTTAAATAACAAGTACAAATTTGTTAATATGATGCCAACCTAATGTGCCACTAACGACATGCTATCAAACAGGTGCTTTAAAGTATGTTGGTATTTACATATTAAAGCAAATTCTTCAAAGAATTTATAAAGAATTATTTAAATCTTATAATTAACAAACAAAATTTCGTTACATACACTCTTCCGACCACTGCTATTACTATAAACTACACAACTGACTGCCTGTTGAGTGCCACAGGATGACGCTATTTTTTCTTAATAAATTTCAATTATAAATAAAGTCATTTTTGAAAAACCTTCATATCCCCCTATATAAATGGCAATCAAAGTTTACAATTAAACACTTTTTACAATTGTTAAACAATTTGTAATGTTAATTTTTCAAGAAAAACTTTGCACTCACGAAATTAATACCGATTGTGATGAAAACCGCGCGAACTAATTGACAATTCAAGTGATAGAGATGTTTAACTTATAAGAATAAGGTGGAAGGGGAAAACTGTCAAAAGCTATTAAAGCAGAATTATATAAAGTATAAATGCAAAAACAAAAAACTGTAACAATTAAATGTAGAATTTAGTATTTCGTAAACTTTTTATGAAAATTAGAGAATCCTGCTTTATTCTCCAAAAAATAACAAATAAATATAAACACGACTACACTTTTAAATAACAAGTACAAATTTGTTAATATGATGCCAACCTAATGTGCCACTAACGACATGCTATCAAACAGGTGCCTTAAAGTATGCAGGAATTTACACATTAAAGCAAATTCTTCAAAGAATTTATAAAGATTTATTTAAAGCTAACAATTAACAAACAAAATTTCGTTACATACACTCTTCCGACCAGTGCTATATGTATAAACTACACAACTGGTTGCCTGTTGAGTGCCATAGGACGACACCAATTTTACTTAACAAATTTCAATTATAAATAAAGTCATTTTTTAAAAACCTTCATATCGCCCTATATAAATGACAATCAAAGTTTACAATTAAACACTTTTTACAATTGTTAAACAATTTGTAATGTTAATTTTTCAAGAAAAACTTTGCACACACGAAATTAATACCGATTGTGAAGAAAACCGCGCGAACTAATTGACAATTCAAATGATAGAGATGTTACATTTACTTATAAGAATAAGGAGGAAGGGAAAAACTGTCAAAGGCTATTAAAGCAGAATTATATATGTAATGTATAAATGCAAACAAAAAAAACTGCAACAACAATAAAATGTAGTTTTTCGTAAACTTATTATGATAATTAGAGAAACTTGCTTTATTCTCCAAAAAATAATATATAAATATAAACACGACTACACTTTTAAATAACAAGTACAAATTTGTTAATATGATGCCAACCTAATGTGCCACTAACGACATGCTATGAAACAAGTGCCTTAAAGTATGTTGGTAATTACATATTAAAGCAAATTCTTCAAAGAATTTGTAAAGATTTATTTAAATCTAATAATTAACAAACTAAATTTCGTTAAATACACTCTTCCGACCACTGCTATTACTATAAACTACACAACTGACTGCCTGTTGAGTGCCATAGGATGACGCTATTTTTTCTTAACAAATTTCAATTATAAATAAAGTCATTTTTGAAAAACCTTCATATCGCCCTATATAAATGGCAATCAAAGTTTACAATTAAACACTTTTTACAATTGTTAAACAATTTGTAATGTTAATTTTTTAAGAAAAACTTTGCACTCACGAAATTAATACCGATTGTGAAGAAAACCGCGCGAACTAATTGACATTTGAAGTGATAGAGATGTTACATTTACTTATAAGAATAAGGAGGAAGGGAAAAACTGTCAAAATCTATTAAAGCAGAATTATATAATGTATAAATGCAAAAACAAAAAACTGCAACAACAATAAAATGTAAAATGTAGTATTTCGTAAACTTTTTATGAAAATTAGAGAATCCTGCTTTATTCTCCAAAAAATAACAAATAAATATAAACACGACTACACTTTTAAATAACAAGTACAAATTTGTTAATATGATGACAACCTAATGTGCCATTAACGACATGTTATGAAACAGGTGCCTTAAAGTATGTTGGTATTTACATATTAAAGCAAATTCTTCAAAGAATTTATAAAGATTTATTTAAATCGAACAATTATTAAGCCAAATTTCATTACATACACTCTTCCGTCCAATGCTATTACTATAAACTACACAACTGACTGCCTGTTGAGTGCCATTGGATGACGCTATTTTTACTTAACAAATTTCAATTATAAATAAAGTAATTTTTTAAAAACCTTCATATCGCCCTATATAAATGGCAATCAAAGTTTACAATTAAACACTTTTTACAATTGTTAAACAATTTGTAATGTTAATTTTTCAAGAAAAACTTTGCACTCACGAAATTAATACCGATTGTGAAGAAAACCGCGCGAACTAATTGACAATTCAAATGATAGAGATGTTACATTTACTTATAAGAATAAGGAGGAAGGGAAAAACTGTCAAAGGCTATTAAAACAGAATTATATATGTAATGTATAAATGCAAACAAAAAAAACTGCAACAACGATAAAATGTAAAATGTAGTATTTCGTAGTAGTATTTCCAAAAAATAACAAAGAAATATAAACACTACTACACTTTTAATTAAAAAGTACAAATTTGTAAGTCTGCTGCCACCCTAATGTGCCACATACTACATGCAATCAAACAGGTGCCTTAAAGTATGTTGGTATTTACATATTAAAGCAAATTCTTTAAAGAATTTATAAAGATTTATTTAAATCTAATAATTAACAAACTAAATTTCGTTACATACACTCTTCCGTCCAATGCTATATGTATACACTACACAACTGGTTGCCTGTTGAGTGCTACAGGACGACGCCAATTTTACTTAACAAATTTCAATCATAAATAAAGTCATTTTTGAAAAACCTTCATATCGCCCTATATAAATGACAATCAAAGTTTACAATTAAACACTTTTTACAATTGTTAAACAATTTGTAATGTTAATTTTTCAAGAAAAACTTTACACTCACGAAATTAATACCGATTGTGAAGAAAACCGCGCGAACTAATTGACAATTCAAATGATAGAGATGTTACATTTACTTATAAGAATAAGGAGGAAGGGAAAAACTGTCAAAATCTATTAAAGCAGAATTATATAATGTATAAATGCAAAAACAAAAAACTGCAACAACAATAAAATGTAAAATGTAGTATTTCGTAAACTTTTTATGAAAATTAGAGAATCCTGCTTTATTCTCCAAAAAATAACAAATAAATATAAACACGACTACACTTTTAAATAACAAGTACAAATTTGTTAATATGATGACAACCTAATGTGCCACTAACGACATGTTATGAAACAGGTGCCTTAAAGTATGTTGGTATTTACATATTAAAGCAAATTCTTCAAAGAATTTGTAAAGATTTATTTAAATCTAATAATTAACAAACTAAATTTCGTTACATACACTCTTCCGACCACTGCTATTACTATAAACTACACAACTGATTGCCTGTTGAGTGCCATAGGATTACGCTATTTTTACTTAACAAATTTCAATTATAAATAAAGTAATTTTTTAAAAACCTTCATAACGCCCTTTATAAATGACTATCAAAGTTTACATTTAAACACTTTTCACAATTGTTTAACAATTTATAATATTAATTTTTCAATAAAAACTTTACACTCACGAAATTAATACCGATTGTAAAGAAAACCGCGCGAACTAATTGACAATTGTCAATATAAGAACAAGGAGGAAGGAGAAAACTGTCAAAAGACTGAGTTATATAAAGTATTGCATTTGGTGTTGGATTTTTAGAGAAAAATTTAAAAATTAGTTAAACATTAAATTAAGGATGAAATATCCCAATTTTAAAATAAATACCTTTTATGTTAAAAAAAAAAAAAACACCTCATTAATCATTGAAATCCAATCAAGTCAGAAAAATTTTTATTAAAAAAAAACTTTTAGCTTAATAACTAAATGGTTTTGTATAACTTTTTTGTTTTTTTTTATTAATTTTTACCGTTATAAGGTTAATTAACTTTTGAAAATAATTTAAATAAAATGGAATTATAAGTATTAAAACATAAACACAAAAATAAAAAAAGCGGACAAAATTTTGTTGAATAGAAAACTAATACGGATAAAGTGTTGTTGCAAGTTTTTAAAATGTTTCGTATAATTACTGAACTATTACTAGGGTTACTCTTAAGAAGCAAACTACTGTTCCAATTCTTCGCTCTGTATATCTAAAATAGCTCTTAGAATACCAACTTCTAATTTGGCCGCCGAACGAGGGCGTAAACGATTCATTACGTTTGCAACATACAAACCCAAAGCTTCATGACGTGAAGAATTGCAAAGATTTTTAAAGAATGTGGGCGGCAAAGAATTATCGAAATTGCCCAGATTGATTATCTCTGAAGAATTGGCAACCTTGCCAGCTAGGGCAGTGCCGTTGACACCACTATTGGCATCAAATATAATATCATTGCGAAAATCTATCTCTTCAATACGAGGTGAAAACCCATTAGTAGAAGCAGTCGAAGCTACTGTGGCAGCGGTTGATGATGAGGGGCCACCTCCACCCGAGGAAATGAGACCATTAACTAGGCCGGTAGCCGTGGGATTAGCTGGTATGGTGATAAGATTAATGCCCGAGGTGTTGGTGGCATTTGTGACATTTGTAGATTGCTGCTGATCATTGCGATCTTGTTTAAGTTGCAAAAGTTGAGCTGTGGTGGTGTGCTGTTGTCGGTGTGGCGAAGCTGATTTAGCTGAAGGTGAAGCACTGTTCGACGATGATTGTGGTGTACTCTGTTGATTTGCTCTCTTTGTTTGTGGTGTCGAAGGTTGGTCTTCTGATAATTTACGTTTCAATGAATCGGGCAATTGTATAGTTTTTCCAACTTCTAAACCATGCATGGCACCAGCATTAGCAGCGGTACGTCCTAATTTATTAAAAAAAAAAATAGTTTAAAAAAATTTTTTAGGAAAAAATTTAAATTTTAGCAAAAATTTTGGGGGAAATCGGCTTTTAATAAAAATCGTGGAATTTTTCGTTCCCACAAATTTCATGAATATTTAAACTTATAGCAAAATACCAATTTATAAAAGAATTTTGAAATAATTAAGAAAAATACATATTTTTTGGGAAATTATGATTTTTTTTTTTTAAATTATTTTCAGTGATAAAAGTATAATTTTAGAAAAACTTACCAGTTATTTTAGCTTGTTGTTGTTTAAGATTTTGATTTATTAATGAACGACCCTGTTGATTGCCTGTTGTCTTTTTCATGGTGATGCCTTTCTTTTGCAAGGCAGCTGCAGTGGCTGAGGGTGTCTGTGGCGTAGCCATATTCGTATTACTTTTAGGGGTATTGGCAGCAGCTGCTAAAGTATTCAACAATTTTGTGGAGGGCGTTTTATCGGCTTGCTGCTGATGATGAGCATTACTGGTAGGAGTAGTCTGCTGACGGTTAAGGGTTTTTGCAACAGGTTTATCTTCTTTTTCTGGCGATGCAGTAGAACAATTTGATTTTGCTGGACTTTCACCTTCTGAGGCAGACTCACCTGAATGACCCGCTTGTCCATTATCTTCATCTTCTTGCACCTCCAGCATTTCGTACTCCTCGTCTTCTTCCATCGGTGCATTGGGCTCACTTCAAAGTAGATGAAACCCCATTTAAACTTATTTATTTCATTAGTTTGTTGTTTAAAAACTTACTCTTCTTTTTCATCAACTTTCGGCTCTACTTTTTTGTGTATTTGATCCATTAGACCAAACAACTTCCAGGCCGAGGAATCTTTCAATTTCTCTTGTTCATACTTTTTCTGCAACACTTTGAATATGGAACGAGATTCATGCACTAGATAAAATTTTAAGCAAAATCAATTGTTATTAATAGAATTCAGTTTAAAAGATGTCTTGTTCATTATTTTCCATACCAGATAAATTACTGTTTTTTCCCACTCTAGTCCAGGCGTCATCAATTTCTTTTTTTGTGGCGCCCTGATAGTTGGGATGCAATACTTTTTCATTGGCTATATCGCCTAAAATTTTATCCAACTGTATAGGCATTGTGTTTAAATATGTTTATTTTATATTACTTTCTATTTATTTTATCTTTTTGAGATTTATTTTACAATTTTGTCAAGACTTTGCAATAATTTTCTTTTTTCTCGCTTCTTTTGCTAACAATACAATTTTATGCCGCTGCGCTTCGTTTTTTGCGTTTTCTACTTTGATATGCTTTTTCGCGGCATACCACAAAAATTGCAGAGTTGCATTTTTGCAAAATCGTATTGCCAGATTACTTAGTAAAGCAGAGCTGCCATTTCGCATTGAAAACAATATATGTTTGAAATTTTTTAACTGAAATTTTATTTCAACATTGGCATGTCCTGCTAGGGAGGTATATAATTGCCACTTTTTGTGGGCATTCTTCCAGGAAACCACCATGATGCCTCCTCTTTCTTTTAAGAGACAAATAATTAATTATTTAACATCATTACTTAAATTTTTTAATCTTCTTGATCTCACAAGCAGGCCAACTCAATCTATATATTTATTATTTACACTTAAATATGTTTTCAATAAACAATTATGTTATTTCCAATAACAAAATTAAAAATATATATTTTATAATTTTTTCAAACTGAACACATTCTACGTTTGTTACAAACTCTAAATGTATGCAAAATGACAGCAGATCAAATAAAGAAGAATTTGCAAACAGATTTTGTTTGATGTCCCATTTAAAATACATTTGTTTGATGATCTAGGAAACTCTGGTTTGTCAAACAGCAATGTATTTTTCGTATCTCGTGTTTGCTACAAACACAAAGTGTTTGAAGCAAAAGCAGTACTTCGCTTCGTTTTTTGCGTTTTCTACTTTGATATGCTTTTTCGCGAAATACCACAAAAATTGCGAGTTGCAATTTTGCAAAATCGTATTGCCAGATTGCTTAGTAAAGCAGAGTTGCTATTTTACAGTATTTTTATAGAGGATAGCTTTTGTATATGTTAAAAACGGTTAAATTTTAAAATATTTATGTTTTAGGCACTAAAATTTAGGGTAAAAATGGAAAGATGTTCTTAAACTGCAAATATTTAGGATGTTTAGCAAATATTGAGAACAACGTTATTCTCATTGGTGTTTGTATATATTAATAACCGTTATTTTTAAAGTAAAAGTATTTTTTTGATATTGTTAAATGGAAAATTAATCTTAAATTCGAAGAATTATTTTCAAATTTTATGAAAAAAGTATTCTTTGACAAAAAATCTTAAAATTTTTTATTGTTGATTGAATTTTTAGTTGCAATATGAGTTTTTAGTATTGAATTAAAATTTTACATTTTTTTATCATGCATTTTTTAAATACGTTTTTTATTGTGAACAAAAATAGATTTCCTATATATGAACAGGGATACAGTTAAAATGATTTCATGTTTGCTTTCTAAAATTTTTTTAATCACTTCATTTCAAATCACTTCTTTTAGCTTTTTTCTGTTGTAAGCACTCCTTATATTCCACTTTAGTATTAGTTTGACCATAAGCCACCGAAAAAGGAAACCTTTCAAGACCCACACAAGCTGTTGAATAATTTCCCCAACGATCTGTTACCACTAAACCACCACTAAAATCTGGATAATATCTAACAATTCGCGACATACTTTTGGCAGCAGCTTCCTCAGGCGTAAAACCGGAACGCAAAAATTCCACTGCCAATAGTGAAGGTAAAAAGCGCATCATAACATCACCATCTCCTGTGGCAACAGCAGCACCCACCTCATTATCCGCATAGGCGCCGGCACCGGGTATAGGCGAATCTCCTACACGTCCTGGTATTTTATGACTGGCGCCATTTGTTGAAGTGCCGGCATAGATATGACCTTGTGAATCTATTACAATCATACCTATAGTATCGTGATGCCATTGATCTACTTTATAGGAATAACGCTCATTTAAGTCTTGCGTTTGCCATCTGTTATGAGGCTTATAGGGACCACATTGCTGAGTAGCATCTGGTATAACATTTAACCAAAAATTAGGTTGACAATGATTGTCGCGCCATTCCTGCCAAATTTGTTTTGATTTGGGGGTGGTCAAGGACTCACGACGAAAACCCATCATTTCGGCAAAATTACTAGCAGCATCTCCTACTAGCAGAGTATGTTTGGTATGTTCCAAAACCACTCTAGCTACCTTGGTGGCGGATTTTATTTGTCTTAATGCAGCCACTGCACCAATATTCATATTTGAACCATCTATTAGCATGGCATCCAAAGTAGTCTCACCGTTTTCATCGGGTGAACCACCATAGCCCACGGTACCATCACACTGCTGTTCCTCACAGGTTGTGCAACCTATTACTAAAGCATCCAAGGCTGTGTCACCTTGTTGCAATGCAGCCCAGGCCGCCTCATTGGCTTCCTCGAAAGCCCAAGTATTGATAACCAAAGGAAGTTTTGTTTCCGCTTGAATTTGGTTAAAATATATAATTAATATTAAGTTAAGTATATAATTAAAAGTTCTGAACATTTTTTCTTTATTAATACTTTGCAAATTTTAATTATAGAATCGTAAACAAAACTCCTTATCACAATTTATAAACAGAAATGTCAAATTGTTTATGCTGCCATATTTACAAAACAAAACTTTAAAATAATTAATTTAACGTTAAAAATATTTAATTTTTTTTTATTTTTAGTTTATAATTGGCTTCCTTTTGATCCTAATTCCTTGAAAATCTTACAAAAAAGATTTGAAAGATTCCCGCAACCAGTAAATGTTCAACAATTAAAACAATTTTTGCAGCAAGATCTTAAAAATGTACAAGACGTTCTATTTAACTCCCGTAAACTTAATAATTATTTTGAATTTTTAAACCAAGACTGTGTTTTATATCCAAATATTTTAAACATTTCTATGGAATTACAAATTTTTTGTTTAAATTCCCAACATCTAGCTAAAATCAACAATTTCCCGCCCAAACCAAAACAGGTTAGTAGATTTGTTAATTTTTTGCAAACAACTTAATTTTATTAATTCTCTGTTTAAATTCTAGATTTTATTATTAAATGAAAGTTCGTTGGCTTTGCTTTTTAATAACTCGTTATTAGTTTATGATATCACTTCAAACTCCCATAAAATCTTGCAAAAATTGCCTATAAACTATCCCTCACAAATGGCTTTTGTTAGCTTTAAACCTTATCAATTTCTGGCTGTTTTAAGTAACAGTCCTGCCGATTCCCTTAATCAAGGCTTTGTGCAAATTTATAGGTAAGTTTTTAAATTTCTCAAAAACTTTCATATTTTCATTTTATTTTCTTTATTAGGTCGGTAAATTCTAGCCATTTTAAGCTGTTGCAGTCTTTAGAATGTTCTCCAGCTTTAAAATTAAAATTTTTCTATATAGAAAAGTCACAAGATTTACTTTTGAGCATTTTAACGGAGTCGCCTATTAAACCTTATTTAATTTATCAATATCAAGGTGTAAAAGGTTTTCAAGAAGTTTTAACAGAATCTATATTGCCGGAAGATGTTATAAATTTTAATGTATTGCAATTGTATTCCAAAGAACAACATTTTGTGTCTTTAATAAGTCCACATAAAGTTACTTTAATGGATATAGATATAAAGAGAATTCTATAAAATTATTAAAGTAAATTTTAATTATTAGGTTTGTAAATGTTAAATCTAAAATTTTTTTGTATGTAAATTTACACTGTAAATAAAATTTAATTATAAATCGCATTCAAAAATATAATTTCAAAACTTAACTATAGTCTGGAACGATACTATAGTGTAGACTAAACTATAGTTCACACTTTAGTTTGGACAGTTAACTAAACTTCAGCCTCGGTTAAAGACCATATTCCGGATTATAAACAAACTAATTTTAAATATAAACCCAACCATATTCCGAACTAAACTATAGTGTGGACTAAAGACTAGAGTATTATCCCGACTAGATTATAGAGTGAACTAAAAATCAAAAAATAATTTATTTTCTTCAATAAAAATCTAATTCGGAATTTATCAACAAGCACTAAAATGGATTCTGGAGAAATCTACTGTCACAATAGTCCCCTCGAAGTTATCATTCAAAACATGATTTTTCAACATTATCACCAACATCTACAATTGATTTGCATTAGAATTTACACAATCAAGTTTGTAGTATGTTTTCATTTATTGTTTACATTTTCTTAAGTCCATTTTTCAATCACTTCACTTCAGTTAATCCAAAATCTAAAAACGACCGCACAAATTTCATTCCATCAACCAGTTAATCCAAAATCTAAAAACGACCACACAAATTTCATTACATCAACAATAACACTACAAAACCAGCATTTGTGTATAAAATAAAAACTTTATTTTTTTTCTTGCTATCCAAATAGAATTGGATATTTAGTTTATTTAAACCTAAGTCCGTTTTAGAACAAACAACTGATAATCATCTTAAACATTGTCCCACCAAAAAAAAAAAACATATTGCCCTTTTAGGCAATAATCACATAATTTGGTTGAGGGACAACATACGTCTAACGTAGAATTTAATCATCGTTGGATTCAACATTTTCGGTTTGCATGTTCTTGAAGGTGGCGACGGGAACATAAGTTACCAAAGTGTACAATTTGTTGGGTGAATCTTCATCGTCATTACGACGGCGAGCCAAACGTACGCGCACACGGAAGGGAGTGGATCTAAAAATAACAAAAAGAAAACATGAAATAAATTTCATAAATAGAAAACAAACGAAATGTAAACAATAGCGTTATACACTAGTATATAACTAACCTGATACCCTTGGACCAGATGTGCTTGTTCAAACGGGTGTCGATTCTGACATCATTGGTACCCATTTCCTTTTCGGCAAATTTACGGATTTCCTTGATAGCACGGGGAGCACGCTTCTTGAAGCCGATGTTGTGGACACGCTTGGCCAAGTGAATGGTGCACTCGCGGGTTACCACTTCATTGATGGCGGACTTGTTACGTTTTTCACCCTTTGTTTTGGCCATTTTTCTTGTTTGTGAAAAAGCTTATCTGCTATTCAAAGTCCTAAAAAGTACAAGGAAATGTATTCTTTTAGTTATTGCACAAATTTCAATATAACTTTTTTGGTTGTTGGCATATTTTTATTTTTCTTTGCGATTTTTTTAAACTATTACAATTTTTGGGTATATTTTTATATAAACACAAACTACACTTGATTTTAGTTATCATTTTGTTAATTATTTTAGGATTTTTTAGATGTTTTTGGATTTATTTAAAAAAAAATTATTAAAAACCAACCTATCGGAAATGAAAGCCTGACGTAAAAGAAAGGGAGAACTGTCAAACGTCAACGCCATCTCAGTTTTGACGTTTGTCAAAAATTACTAACAACTTTTCGGAAGTGTTTGGTTTTTGTGTCAAAATGTTTTTAGTGAAATTAACACAAAATTTAATTTTTGTTAAAAAATATCGTAAATATTTATTGAAATTAATGGTTTTGTTAAATAAATAATACTATTTTTTATAAAAACAATTTATATATAAAGATTTATTTAATTATTCACAATAATTATGTTTATATATTATATATTTATAATTAAAATGGCAACTTATTGAAATAGGTGTAGAAACTTTTTCTTTATTAAATTATTTGTATTGAATATCCAAAAGCTTCATAATGTTTAAAATATCTTTTAAAATTCATACTTTCACTTAATTCTAATTCTTATTACAAAAATGTGTGTGTTTATTTTCTTGACCGTTATATTTTGCAAATCACAATAGTACCAACTTGACATTTAGTTTATTACAATTATCCAACCCTGTATTAGTTTCATTAATTGAAGTTATTGAAAAATGTTCTTTAACATTTGTAAGTTTAATTGAAAAATTCTAAAAATATATTTTAAATTGTGGTCATTTTAGTATCCTTGCTGGCGGTAGGCCTATTATGGGGTTGCACTAATCCTTTTATAAAATTGGGCAGTCAGGGTATAGAAAAAATAAATACCGGTTCTTCCGCCAAAAATCTTTGGCTTGAAATGAAAACTATAGTTTGGCGCCTAAAGTATTGGATACCTTTCTTATTAAATCAGTCCGGCAGTGTCTTGTATGTTTGGACTTTACAAACGTGCAACATAACAGTGGCTGTTCCGGTGGCCAATTCCTTGACATTTGCATTTACTGCGATAACGGGTTATATGTTGGGTGAAAAGATACCGGGTAAAAGTGAGTAAATAATAGTTTAAACGGTGGACTGGGTAAGACTTACTATAGTCTGCATTACATACTGTATTATAGTCTTCATTATTGACTGGACATTGGTGAGAACTTCAGACTTAACAAAATAATCTGCACTAAAGACTAACCTACCGTCTGTGTTATAAACTAAATTATGTATAAAACTCAGTTTTATATATTTTGAATATATTTTATATATTTTCAGATATTATTGTGGGCACTTTATTAGTCTGTATTGGTTCTTCGTTTATGTTATATGACCAAGTTATTAGAGAAACCCCTAATTCATTGGAAGTGCAATAAAAAACTTATAAAAACTAATAAATTAACAAACCATTACCATATAAAGTTTATTAAAAAAGAAATGCAACTTAATCTATAAGGCTTTGTGGACAGCATCTACTAATGTCTCCATACTAACAATAGGTGTTTGAGGCGTTATGCCATGACCCAAATTGGCTATGTAACGAGTTTTACCAAATTTACGCACCATAGTAGTAGTCAATTCACGTATTTCTTCGGGTGTTTTATACATATCCTGAGGATCTAAATTACCCTGAAGGGTAATATTGGGTCCTACTAGTTTGCGGGCCTCTTCAGGGTCAACCGTCCAATCGAGACCTATAACTTCATAACCCAGTTGGGCTTGTTCGGCTAAGGAATGTCCCGCACCCTTGGCGAATATTGTCTACAATAATAAACAAGAAAATTAATTAGCCAAACGCATCAAATAAGCAAGAACATTTTAAATTCAAGACTTAAGGTAAGTGTAATATTTGTGTTTTAATTAATATTACCATGGGCACTAAAGGTATGCCTTGTTCCGTCAAACGTTGTTTCAATTTATCATTGATTTCCTTGATATAAGGTACACACCATTTCAAAAAGTCTTCTTTAGGCAAATGTTCGGCAGAAGATTCAAAAATTTGCAATAACTGGGCTCCAGCCTTAACTTGCATTTCCAAATAGTCTACTATAGAGGCAGTAAGCATTTCCAGAAGTTTCTTAGCATCTTCGGGATAGTCTGAAAGCCAAAATTTAGCTTTGGACATGGTTTTACTGCCACCACCTTCGATCATATAGCCCATAAGAGTCCACTAGGAAAAAAAAGAAATCAATTTATTATGAGACAAAACAAAATTGTTTCTATTGTTGACTTACAGGTGCACCAGTAAAACCTATTAGAGGAACTTTGCCCTCTAATTTGTGTCTCATCATAGTTATAGCTTCTCCCACATAAGTTAATCGGCTAACGGCTCCTTCAGGGGTTAATTTTGATAAATCGGCAGGAGTTTGTAAAGGTTCAGGAAAAACGGGGCCCTAGGAATTTAGATTATAAAAAATTATATAAAAGTAGGTTTATTATAAAGATTTTACCACTCCAGGATGCATTTCCACAGTCATACCCAAAGCCTGGGGTATTACTAAAATATCTGAGAAGATAATGGAAGCATCCAAATCAAATCTTCTTAAAGGTTGCATAGTAACCTCACAAGCCAACTCAGGTGTTCTACATATAGTAAAGAAATCATGTTGCTTGCGCACTTCTTGAAACTCAGGTAAATAGCGGCCGGCTTGTCTCATTACCCAGACCGGAACACGGTCAACCGCTTCACCACGTGCCGCTCTCAACAAATTATCATTTTTTAAAGCCGGAAAATTCTGTTTGGAAAAATTAAAATATTCACAGTTTACTAAATTAATTACAAAAGCAATAAAACTTAATTGCAAGATTTTAAACATGTTATGGGTTTATTTTATATGATGTAATTTTTCTTTGAATTAATTTGCATTTTTCTCGAGTTCCGTTTTTGTTTTGTTACTATTACCTTTGCATCCTTCATGTTTTTATTGTTGTTTTGTCTTATTAGTGAAATGAGTTTGTGTTAGTAATGTTATTTTAATTTTTTTTAATTATTTAGCTATGTTTGCATGAATGTGCAATTATTTGTAGCGTTTATTTAATAATGTTTATTAAAATTAATCTGAAAAGTGTAATTGTTTTTTGCTCTGTCAAAATTAAAATGTCATTGATGGGTGTCAGCTGTTCAGTAAATTATTTGTATTCATTCACAGTAGTGTTTAGGCCTTAAACGGTATGTAAAAACATAAGGTTAATGTAAAACAAAAATTTCCGATAAACCTTATAAAGTAGGCGGCTTAGGTGTATTTCTTCGGAATTGATGTAAAACCCTAAATATGCGGTAATATTAATTTTATAACTTATGTTTTAATATAAAAGTCTTTTCCGTTTTTGTGTTAAAGTGCAAATACAACTCTGTTGCTTTTTGTTTTCAATTGCATTTACTTGATTCAATGCGCAAAACAAAATTGCGATAAAGAACAAAAAAACAACAACAAATAAATACTGTAAATAAAAGCAAAAAGGAAACAGCGACAAATACAACAATCTGAAAGAATAGAACCCAAAAAATATATTCTAAAAACAGATAATAGCTACTGAAACTGCAGTCGTGTCACAAATAAACGCGATAAAAAATTATCAAAAAAGTAAAAAATAGCAAACTTTTTTAAAAAAGGTAAGTACAACTTTGTTTAAAAAAAATTAAAACATTGCTAATAAATTACTCATTTTATGTTGCTAAATATTTCAGAATTTTTTACAAATAAAAAAACGAAAATGGCTGATGAACAACAACCTAATTTATTGGCTGGACATCCACCGGCAGGTAAGCAAACATGTTGTTGTTTTTTTTTCATTCTGTAGACAAGAAAATTAAATGCGCATTAAAAGAAACAAACATATTTTGTTTTTTAATGTTTGTTTTTTTTTTTTCTTATAAAAAATGACTTGATAATTAAAGTTGACCTTGAAATTGTTTGTTATTGACTTATTAAAATCATGTAGCGTCATACAAAGTGTTTGGGAATTTTTTAGAGGGAAAGTTAACTTTTTTATATGTATTTTCAGTTAAGGCTGGTGGCATGCGTATTGTCCAACATAAAACACCCAATGCGGAACGTCCTGCTAAAGATGCCGAAGATTGCACCGGTCTAACTGTAAGTTTTTTTCTTTACCAAACTCGTTTTTAAGCAATAACAGTAATATTTCTCTTTCCAGCAACCTGTTAATGTGAATGCCATGTCGGTGAGTGGTGCCCCTGTTAAGGGCAATTCAGACTATACGCCTCAAGCAGCCCAGGTGGCTCATCATCCCAAGCCACCAGCACATGTTGCTACCAAGCCCCAAATCAACATACAACAACCTCGCAAATGAACTGCCTATGGTTATGATGAGTACTTAAGTTGCTGGTCATCATGGCTGGTCATTGGGTCCTTTTCTATTAGTATCCTACTTTAAGAAGTTAAACTTCTCTTTTTTTTATTTTGCTTTTTGTTTGCTTAGATGTTTTGGAAACAAGTCATTTATATAAGTAATACTTACATTCCCTTTTTTATATTATTTCTTAATATATAAAAATATTACATTTTTTTCTTATCATTATTGTTTTGTGTCTTTTTAGCTTTTTTCTCTGTTTTATTAAAAATTGCATTTTTTCAATGTTTCCACTTAGAGTTTTTTAAATACACACAAAAAGGTTTTTTAAAAACTATTTTTAACTATTTTTCTTAACAGTAAAATTGTGATTTGTTTTATTTATAATAGTGGTGGGTTTGTTTTTTCTAGCGCCTTAACATATGCTTTGCTATTAGCGTGTTAAGGTTAGTTTGGTGTGTTTTTTGCAATTGCTTTTGTTGTGTTAAAATTCCCATATTCTTTTTTATTTCAAGTGTAAGTTAAATACCAAGCGTTCAATAGTTTTTGTTGCCCCACTGAACTTCGGTGGTCCGGGGTGCAGGCTTCAAACCTGTAGTCGATTAACGTCGAAGTGGTTCGATTCCACCTGGGGGGCGTTGGAAAATAAATTTTTATTTTAATTTATTTGTTATTTAAGTTTTGTGTTTTATTAAATTCAATTTCTTATTTAGTTAGTTAGTTTTTTACTTGAAATTCCATGGAATTTTAAGATTTTGTGAAAAAGTATTGTTTTGATGAAAATGGGAATAACAAAAAATTAAAAACGCTTTTTGTGTTTTAAAAATTCATTTCAAAAATCTTTATTTTCAAACGGTTTTAAACAGAGTTAGCAGCACTGACAACCCAGGAACGTAGAGCAGCAACATCAGCATAGACACCAGGATAATTGGTGTAAGCACAACCATAACCCCAAGAAACAACACCAACCAAAACACCACCCGAGACCAATGGGCCACCAGAATCACCTTGACACGAATCCTTGCCAACAGTGTAGGCACAGATCATGCTGGACTTGATTTGAGAGCCATAACCATAAGTGGAAGAAGCACATTGTGTGCGGCCGACAATCTTAAGATTGACATAACGCAATTGAGCAGGAATGCTGCCACCCGAAGAGGTGGTACCCCAACCAGAAACTACAGCAGCAGCGCCGTTAGCAGGTGCAGATGAAGCCAAAGCAATAGCCTTAATAGTGGAGGACATGGTCAAAGAAGAGCTCAAACGGATGACGGCAATATCGTTAACTTTAGTGCTGGGATTGTAACCTTCATGATTCTTAAAGGCAGCAACACTAACCAAAACGCCACCAGAATTCCAGTATGAAGAACCAGCTCTAACTTTCAATACCGAGGCAGAGACAGATTGCAAACAGTGAGCAGCAGTTACAATGATTTTGGAGTTATAGATGGAGCCACCACAAGAATGAGATCCACTACGTTGTAGAGAAATTTGCCAAGGATAAGAGCTAATGGTGGTAGCAACACCACCCACTATACGACCATCTAACTCAGGCACCATGCCCTCGGGTATGGCGGCACCCAAAGCACAGGCTATAGCCGATAATAATATGACAAATTTCAACATGTTGAAGTGTAAAAACTACTATGGAAATTTGTTTAATATTACAAGCTATTTATACAAAAAGTGTAACAATATGCAATAGACTTATTTTGCTAATAATTCAAATTAGTAGATAAGATTGTTAAAAAAAATAAATATTCTTTATACTAAAAGAAGTACAGGGAAGACTTTGATAAGATTTTGAGTATAAATTTATCATAATTCGACTTGTCAAATTTGCTATTGCGTAAATCTAATTGGAAATTAAGTTATTCATTAAAATAACTCAAAGTAAAAATCTCAATAGTGAAGTTTTGGCCACAAATTTGTGGGTAAATTAAGTGATTTGTGAAAGAACTCCAATTCACAATCGGTGTTGTATGGTGGCATGTCGTATTTTTGAAAAACTTTTATGACATACGATCGATAGTGAATTGGGTAAATGAGTTTCAACGCTACTATATGTATATGAAAGTCTGGCAACCTTAAAACTTTTCTCGGTTGCTATAGGCAATCATAATCGTTAGTTGTTTATTTGAAAATCAGCAAAAATTTCAAAATTTAATTAAACAATTTGTGTTACAAAAATGTTCTCCACAAATATTGAAGCTAAAATAACCGCTGAGGAATTACAGAGGTTGCAGGAAATGTGTTTGGAAACTTTAAGAACGGGGCAATTACATACTTTAAGAAATGATGCTAAACTTAGGGCGGTTAACAATACCACAAGTTATGATGAATTTAAGTAAGTTTAAAATGGGATATTTGGCACAACATAATTAATTTTTTTACAATTTTAGAGATATAGTGGATGCTGCCCATTTGAAACCCATAACAAGACAAGATAAAATGAATCCAAAAACTAAAAATCGTTTATGGAACTCAGCGGCAAGAGAAAGTGAAGAATAAATGATGAACTTAATAGATTTTCAATTTTCTTCTTAATATTCCGCCCTGTCATAAAACTATTATTAAATTTTCTTAAAATTTTAATAAAAAACATCATTGAAAACTTGTTAAGAGTTAATTTAAAATTGTAAAAATAAAATTAGCAAACTATTTTTGAATTGAAAGTATTCCGATTGGAATGTGTAACAGACCGAATTATACATATCGAGGGACTATATTCAATAGTCTCTATCTAAAATAATACAAGTTTTCAGGAGAGCAAAAAAACTGTTTATTTCGCTAGTTCGTGAAGATTTTTTACAATATATTTTTACGACCATATTCTAAACCATTATATAAAAAGAATTTTAATTTTTGCATTATTTACAAAATTATTCACAAATTTATATCAGATAGAGCTTATTTTTCTACGAAAATGTTCATTCAACCAACAGATAGAGAGTATTTCATGGAAACATAAAATTTTTATTTGAATTAAAATCAATAAATATATTTTATACAATTTAATGGAGGAAAAGAAACCAAATTGTTGAAAAAGCAACAGATTATAATGTTTTGGTCCAAAATCAATGTTATATGGTTAAACACGACAATAAAATTGATTTAATTAGTATCATAATGAGCGATATCTCAAAAACTATTAGAGCGATTTTAAATATTTTGACGGATTTGTGTTCGGCATGTCCAAATTATTAAGAAGACTTGTTTTGCAACATAAAATTATCCAAAGGGATCGAGTTTGAAGCAATTTTTGGATAAGATAGAGAGTTTTGCATTCAGAATTTTTTTTTTTTTAAGATAGAGAAATTTAAAAAATGCTATAAAATTGCCAAAAAATATTTTTTTTCTTTGAAATTTATATCACTGATGCGCGATAGTTTGCTGAATATTTTGCCATCAAAATCTCATTTTCATAAAAATGACACATAGCGACTATTGAATATAGTCCCTCGATATGTCTGTAATTGTTTTGTTATTGTTTTTATTTAATTTCTAATAACTTGTTGCCGTATTCATAAACAGTTATCAAATGTTTATAAAACAAATGTTGATGCAATATTTGTTCTATAAGTTATTGTGAATTGTTGCTCTTAGAGCGGGTTTTTGAGATGGTAATCAAATGCCAATTAATAATCAGATTAGTTAATCTAAAAATAAATTTAATCTTAAGATTAAACTTCGCAGTGTTGCCATACAAAACAACAGAAAATGTCACTGTTTGTTATCAAAACAATGCATATTTTATAAAAAAGAAGAAGACAATTGTAAATTTAATATGAAAATTAATGAAAACTTAAATTAAAAACAAAAAAATATATTTTGAAGTGTCCATAATTTATACTAATCAGTAAATAGAACAATTTAGAGCGGTTTTTGAAATGGTAATCAAATGCCAATTAATAATCAGATTAGTTAATCTAAAAATAAATTTAATCTTATGTTAATCCCCTTTGATGTTTTTGAGTACAAGATTAAACTTCGCAGTGTTGCCATAGAAAACAACAGAAAACGTCACTGTTTGTTATCAAAACAATGCATATTTTATAAAAAAGAAGAAGACAATTGTAAATTTAATATGAAAACTTAAATTAAAAACAAAAAATGTATTTTGAAGTGTCCATAATTTATACTAATCAATAAATAGAACATTTTAATGTTTATATTTATAAAAATTTTATTAATTTTTTTGCATCAGCTGTTTACACTTTTGCATTTCGTGCTTAAGATTAAACCACCTCCATTGGGCGCTTAAACTTGCAAACAAAATTAACTAATTGAGTACTTAAAAACATCTTTCGAGGATTAATTTTAATTTAATCGCTAATCTTTCACCTAAAGATTGGCCCTTAAAGTTAAGAGTTTATTAAAACTTTCTATAGAATTATTTAATAAAAAAAATAACTAAATATTTGAACTTGCAATAAAACATTCCATAATAAACCATAATCTTATCGTTAAGTTTTAATTAGTTTTAGTATTTTGCTAAAATTAATACTAAAGATTCTTAAGCAAGATGTCTTTTTTGTTTAAATCTTATCTAATCCCATGAACACTTTTAATTCCTCAAACACTTGCAATTCTTATAAATATTCAGTGTTTTGAATCAAAATTTCAGTAGTTGGTCTCTATACCCCAGCAATAACATGTTGAAATTGGTAATTCTATTAGCGTCTATAGCCTGTGCTTTAGGTGCTGCCGTGCCTGAGGGTTTGCTACCTCAATTGGATGGACGTATAGTGGGTGGTGAGGCCACCACTATTTCCTCTTTCCCCTGGCAAATTTCACTTCAACGTTCGGGTTCTCATTCATGCGGTGGTTCCATCTATAACTCTAAAATTATAGTGACAGCTGCTCACTGTTTGCAGTCCGTCTCCACTTCGGTATTGAAAGTACGTGCTGGTTCTTCCTACTGGAATTCTGGTGGCATCTTGGTTAGTGTGGCCAATTTCAAGACTCATGAGGGTTACAACTATAAGACCATGGTCAACGATATTGCTGTCATCCGTTTGAGCTCTTCTTTGTCCATGTCTTCCACCATTAAGGCTATTGCTTTGGCTACCACTACTCCACCCACTGGTGCCGCTGCTACTGTGTCTGGTTGGGGTACTACCTCTTCGGGTGGTAATATTCCTGCTCAATTGCGTTATGTTGATCTCAAGATTCTTGATCGCGCTCAATGTTCGTCTTCCACCTATGGTTATGGCGCTGAGATCAAGTATACCATGATGTGTGCTTATACTGTGGGCAAGGACTCTTGCCAAGGTGATTCTGGTGGCCCCTTGGTTTCGGGTGGTGTTCTGGCTGGTGTTGTCTCTTGGGGTTACGGTTGCGCTTACGACAATTACCCCGGTGTCTATGCTGATGTTGCTGTTCTACGCACCTGGGTTACCAAAAATGCTTTATCCGTTTAATTTAAATAAAAATTTTCTACCGATTAGTTAAAATTTTAGAGTTTGCTTTAAATATGGTTTAGTCTACACAGAGAGAAAAAGTAATATACACGCCTTGTACCAAATTGACACCAAACTGTTTATAATTTTTCGATAACAACCGTTGTCAAGGTATATACATACGTACGACAACACTATGTCGCAACGTTGTCAACATTGCAACAATTCTTTGTCGAAATCTAAATTTTATACACATTCGTTGTCTTAATGTTAACAAACGTGGTAAGCTCACTATTGACAAACAATCCGTTGCCAATAGTGAGCTTAGCACGTTTGTTAACATTAAGACAATGGATGTGTATTAAATTTAGTTTTCGACAACGAATTGTTGCAATGTTGACAACGTTGCGACATAGTGTTGTCGTACGTATGTATATACTTTAACAACGGTTGTTATTGAAACATTAAAAACTCTTTGGTGTCAATTTGGTACCAGGAGTGTATATTTCTTTTTCCCTCTGTGTATGGGCTAGTATATTGACTAATCTTTGAACTAGTCTATGGGCTTGTTTTTTGATTATATACAATTGATTATTGTCTTTACCATTCTCTTAACTATTTTACCAACTAGTCTCTTGACTAGTTTGTGGACCAGTTTGTTGTCTAGTATATTTTCTTATCTATGGACTAGTAAATGGACTATTCTATTAATTAGTCTATGGATTCGTCTTTAGAATAATCAAAGCAGCTGTAGCCTTCTTTTTATTCGCTTAAGACTAAGATTTTGTTTGACATGAGGAAGAGGACATCAGTTTCTATAATTTCAAATTCGTTATAATTTTTCTTCCGACATTTAGGATCTATCATCTAATCATTATGATAACGATCGAATCCTAAACAAATAAAAACTAATCAAATTAGTCAAGTAATAGCTACCAAATCTATTGACATTGTAACGATCTTACAATGTTGTTATTACATACCTCAGTTGAAGCAAATAAATCAAATCAAAGCAATTGATATCACAAATCGTTTATTTATTAAATAAATCATAATTTATAACTATATACGATTATTACATTAATTTATGATCGGTAATAAATTTGATTGTTTTACAAAGATTGTTAAATACTTACCAACACGAGTTGTAAAAGATTAAAATAACAGTTTCAAAAGTAAAATGCGTCATTGTTGAATGATCGCACAAGAACACGAACGTTTTCAATGACACTTTTTAATTGATTAAATTAAATGTCAATAATACGACCTATGTATGTAATTAATAATTGATATAAACCCCATTTAAAATTAGTTTCAATAACAAAAATTTAAAACATAATTAGAAACTTAAAAACTTACGTTTTAAAAAGTATGATCTATTAGCTTCTTATGGGAATCAAATTACTGACAGACTGAATCTTATTAATCATATATATAAAGAGTATTCTACCGATTCCCCTTAATAATCTTATCAAAATTGAATTTCTTTGCGAAAATAACTAATACACACATTTCTTATCAAATATTTATAAATATCTGCACAAAGGATCTATAAAACTATTAAAAGTAAGATTTTTGTAAACATTTATACCAACTATAATAAAAATGTCTTTAGTATATAAACTAAAAGTACTGACCAAGTCCCAATAGTCTATATTTATATCTTGCGCAATATGTTAAAGTTGTTCCTTCTATTAACGTCTATAGCTTGCACTTTGGGTGCTGCTGTGCCTGAGGGTCTATTGCCTCAATTGGATGGTTGTATTGTGGGAGGTGCTGCTACCACCATATCTTCTTTCCCCTGGCAAATTTCTCTTCAACGTTCTGGATCTCATTCCTGTGGTGGTTCTATCTATAACAACCAAATCATAGTGACTGCTGCTCACTGTTTGCAATCTGTTTCCACCACGGTGTTGAAAGTAAGAGCTGGTTCTTCTTTCTGGAATTCTGGCGGTGTTTTGCTGAGTGTTAATGAATTTAAGAATCATGAGGGTTATGATCCCGAGACCATGATTAATGATATTGCAGTGATACGTTTGAGTTCCTCCTTGACTATGTCTTCCACCATTAAGCCTATTGCCTTGGCTTCTTCAGCTCCTGCTAATGGTGCTGCTGCTACTGTTTCCGGCTGGGGTACTACTGCCTCTGGTTCTGCTTCTTTACCCACAGAATTACGTTATGTTGAGGTTAAAATTCTTAGTCGTACCCAATGTGCCTCTTCCACTTATGGTTATGGTTCGGATATTAAGACGAGCATGATTTGTGCTTACACTGTGGGTAAGGATTCTTGTCAAGGTGATTCGGGTGGTCCCTTAGTTTCGGGTGGTGTGTTGGTAGGTGTTGTTGAAACATTATGTGGTTTTATTACTAATTTAGGATCAGATTTTGGAAAATAGACTTTTGTAGTTCATAATCAGAAATACATCAAAACATATTGAATATTACCAGAAATGACAGGGAACGTTCATTATAAGTATATCATAATATCTGCATCGTTTTTTGAAAATCCTAATACTTACATGTATGCTTACTTAATGGTGACCTTTGACCTTTAATAACAAACTCAACGGAACGTGGAAATTGTAAAGACATTGGGCACTTTGTTAAGAACTATCTTTTCATTCGGTATTTTTGAAAATTTATTAACAATCGACCGAAAAAACTACTACTAATACGATCGGTAAGAAATTGAGCTACTGAATAGTGAAAGAGTAAAAGACCCACTGATTCCATACCATATTAATAAGTTGGTTAACACAAACAGCTCTTATTTACTGATTAAAAGTCGTGTCAAAAACAAATTCACACGATCATTATTTAGGTTTTGATAGAAATCGACATTTGTTTACAATAAAAATATAATGTTTGGGGTAAAATAGACATGGTTTTTCCTGAAATAATTACTTAGATTATGTTTTATCTCATGAAAACCCCAAAATAATCTAATCATAATTAATGTCTTACAGCGATTATAATGATTAATCAAGAAAACTAAAGAAATCCTATAGAGACCATTCTCTATAAAAAGTAATGTTAATGTCTAGATATAACAGTAGTTTGTTAGATCCCGGTGTCAACATGTTAAAGTTTATAGTTCTATTATCCGTGATTGCGTGTGCTTTGGGTGCTGCCGTGCCTGAGGGTTTGCTGCCTCAATTGGATGGCCGCATAGTGGGTGGTAATCCTGTCTCTATTAGCTCGTTTCCCTGGCAAATTTCTCTCCAACGTTCAGGTTCTCATTCCTGCGGCGGTTCCGTTTATAGCAACCAAATCGTAGTGACTGCTGCTCACTGTTTACAATCGGTTAATATCTCTGTTATGAAAGTTCGTGCTGGTTCTACTTTCTGGATTTCTGGTGGTGTTTTGCTTAATGTTGCTGCTTTCAAGAATCATGAAAGCTACAATCCCAATACCATGGTTAATGATATTGCCGTAATACGTTTGAGTTCTCCTTTGACTTTTTCTTCCACCATTAAGCCTATTCCTTTGGCTTCTGTGGCTCCAGCTAATGGTGCTGCTGCTTCTGTTTCGGGTTGGGGTACTACTGCCTCGGGGTCTCCATCTCTGCCCTCGCAATTGAGGTCAATTGATGTTAAGATTGTTAGCCGTGCTGAATGTTCCTCTTCCACTTATGGTTATGGCTCTGCCATTAGAGCCAGTATGATTTGTGCCTTTACTAAGGGTAAGGATTCCTGCCAAGGTGATTCTGGTGGTCCTATGGTTTCTGGTGGTCAATTGGTTGGTGTCGTTTCCTGGGGTTATGGCTGTGCTTTTGGTAACTATCCTGGTGTCTATGCTGATGTAGCTGCTCTGCGCTCTTGGGTTGTTAGTGCTGCTGAAACTGTTTGAAAAAGATCTCGAATAAAAACTTGAACCAATTTTAATAAAAATTTGTTATTGACTCAGTATAAATTGATTTATCTAGGGTGGTGAGTTTACTATATGAAATTGGCTTATCTTAACATTGTTGCAACAATTTTTGCGTAAAATCCCGAATAGTTAAGATTGCTAAAAAAGTGATTTCACTTCCTATGAACCTATAGATTAAAATTTCCAACATAATCTTATCAAAATTATGTTTCTTACTATAATAGTAGAATGTTTAATATCAATGAAGATTGATCATTATGAAAAAAAAAACTTAAGACGATAAAGTGTTGAGTATCAACTAAAAATATATAAAAAGAACTTATAGTTCAGAAATACACCAGTAGTTCGTTGGAGATCACTGAAAACATGTTAAAGTTTGTGATTTTATTGTCATCTGTCGCTTGCTGCTTGGGTGCGGCTGTGCCTGAGGGTATGCTGCCTCAATTGGATGGTCGCATAGTGGGGGGAGTTGCTACTTCCATCTCCTCTTTCCCCTGGCAAATCTCTCTTCAACGTTCAGGTTCTCACTCTTGCGGTGGCTCCATCTATAATAATCACATCATTGTGACCGCTGCTCACTGTTTGCAATCTGTCAGTCCAACTATTTTGAAAGTACGTGCTGGCTCTTCTTTCTGGAATTCTGGTGGTGTATTGGTTAATGTTGCTGCTTTTAAGAATCATGAAGGTTACAATCCCAGCACTAAAATCAATGACATAGCCGTCATACGTTTGAGCTCCCCGTTGACCTTGTCTTCTACCATTAAGCCCATTGCTTTAACTACAAAAGCTCCTGCTAATGGTGCTGCTGCTTCGGTGTCGGGCTGGGGTACTACTGCCTCTGGTTCTGCCTCTTTACCCACTCAATTGCGTTACATTGATGTCAAAATTGTCAGCCGTACTCAGTGTGCTTCTTCCAATTATAGTTATGGTTCCATGATCAAGTCTAGCATGATTTGTGCTTACACTGTTGGTAAGGATTCTTGTCAAGGTGATTCGGGTGGTCCCTTGGTTTCTGGTGGTCAGTTGGTTGGTGTTGTTTCCTGGGGTTATGGCTGTGCTTTCCCTAACTATCCTGGTGTTTATGCTGATGTTGCTGCTTTACACTCTTGGGTGGTCAGTGCGTCTACAACTGTTTAAATTGGTTCCTAAACTTATTTTAAAACAAATATTAAAAATCTCGTTTCTTTAAAAAATAAATTTTTGAATAAAAACTACAATATTCCAAAACCTTTTAAAAATTATCAAATCCAATTAGTATTTGCATTAGTTTAAGGAAATTATCGCCAGATCATAAGCATTTCATTCATTAGTAAAGAAAATATTGGTTTGTGACCAAGATATTTCATATACAAACCTTAAAAGACATTAATATTTTGAATACAGTGCTGCTGCCGCTGTAATCTAATCAAAATTTGTAACTGTCATTATTTTAAATCTCTTAAGTAAGCACTTACATTACTTGTGTAAAAGACATATGAATTAGAAATCTAACACTTATCAAAAGAATAGAAAATCGGGGAACTAACTGATATAAAAAGGGCTGGAGTACAAGGAAAATTTCAGTAGTTGATTAATATCGATCAATCAACATGTTGAAGTTAGTCGTTTTGTTAAGCGCTGTTGCCTGTGTTTTGGGTGCTGCTGTGCCTGAGGGTATGCTCCCCCAATTGGATGGACGCATTGTGGGCGGTGCTGCTACCACCATTTCGTCCTTCCCCTGGCAAATTTCTCTCCAACGTTCAGGTTCTCACTCTTGTGGTGGCTCCATCTACAGCTCCAAGATCATTGTTACTGCTGCCCATTGCTTGCAATCCGTATCTGCCTCTATCTTGAAAGTACGTGCTGGCTCTTCCTACTGGAATTCCGGTGGTGTTTTGGTCAGTGTTGCTGCTTTCAAGAATCATGAAGGTTACAACTCTAGGACCATGGTTAACGATATTGCCGTCATCCGTTTGAGCTCTTCCTTGACTACATCCTCCACCATTAAGACTATCGGTTTGGCTTCCTCAGCTCCCGCTAACGGTGCTGCTGCTACCGTGTCTGGTTGGGGTACTACCTCTTCGGGTGGTAGCATTCCTACTCAATTGAGATACGTTGACGTTAAGATTGTTGGCCGCACTCAATGTGCTTCTTCCACCTATGGTTATGGCTCTGAAATCAAGGCTAGCATGATTTGTGCCTACACTGTCGGCAAGGACTCTTGCCAAGGTGATTCTGGTGGCCCATTGGTCTCCGGTGGTGTCTTGGCTGGTGTTGTCTCCTGGGGCTATGGTTGCGCCGCTGTCAACTACCCTGGTGTCTATGCTGATGTTGCTGCTCTCCGTTCCTGGGTTATCAGTGCTGCTAACTCCGTTTAAATTCAAATTGAATAAAATGTTGATAGAATATTAAAATTATGTTGTAGTTGGGATTAATGAACAAAATTTTAGAAATTGAAAAAGTATACTTTCGAGAAATCAGCTAAAATCGACTGTAGAACCTTCTATGAAAAAATAATATATTATACGAAAAACATAAAATCGGCTGAAGATCCTTAAATATTGCTTCAATCGACAAAACAAAGAAAATCTGCGATCATTCATATTTTCTTTGAAAAATCTATTTTTATTTAAAAAACCTCAAATCGGCACGCTCCCATCGATAAAATAAAGAAAATTTGTGATCACTAATGTTTATAATTATTTTAAAACTATTTTCGAGTAAAATACTCTTAACTTTGAGCAGTTTTTGCATAAAAAAAACTCAAAAGTCATTGCGTGAAGAACCTTTAAAGTAAACAAATGTAGGGGGAGTTACGGCCTTGGGTGTAAAGCGTGTTTTATTATCGAATATCACTTAAAATTATTGAAAACTTTTAGTGTAATGATTAACAATTATTCCATTCATGCTTCTCGTCTAATCTAAACGAAAACTTATTGTATTTCTACTTTCAATACTTATCTCCTAAACACTTAAATTTGAAATGGAGAAAGAGTGAGAAAGTTAGTTTAATCAGCCTATACTCGACCAAATATTAATCTAATCGGAAATCTTGAAAAAAAATATAAATCTAAATCGTATAAATAGTACGAGACTAATTTCAAAACATCAGTAGTTGGTTAATACACTAATCAACATGTTGAAGTTTGTCGTTTTATTGTGCGCTATTTCCTGTGCTTTGGGCGCTGCCGTACCTGAGGGTATGGTACCCCAATTGGATGGTCGTATTGTCGGCGGTGTTGCTACCACCATCAGCAACTTCCCCTGGCAAATTTCCCTCCAACGTTCTGGTTCTCACTCCTGCGGTGGTTCCGTCTACAACTCCAAGATCATTGTTACTGCTGCCCATTGCTTGCAATCTGTCTCTACCTCTGTCTTGAAAGTGCGTGCTGGTTCTTCCTACTGGAACTCTGGTGGTGTTGTTGTCTCTGTTGCTGCTTTCAAGAACCACGAAGGTTACAACCCCAAGACCATGGTTAACGATATTGCTGTCATCCGTTTGAGCTCCTCCTTGACCATGTCCTCCACCATTAAGGCTATTGCTTTGGCTACCGCTGCTCCCGCTAACGGTGCTGCTGCTACTGTTTCTGGTTGGGGTACCACCTCTTCCGGTGGTAGCATTCCCGCTCAATTGCGTTATGTTAATCTTAAGATTGTTGGTCGTACTCAATGTGCTTCCTCCACTTACGGTTATGGCTCTCAAATCAAATCCAGCATGATCTGTGCCTACACTGTCGGCAAGGATTCATGCCAAGGTGACTCTGGTGGCCCATTGGTATCTGGTGGTCGTTTGGTTGGTGTTGTCTCCTGGGGCTATGGTTGCGCCGCTGCCAACTACCCTGGTGTCTATGCTGATGTTGCTGCTCTCCGCACCTGGGTTGTCAGTGCTGCTAACTCTGTTTAAATCTTAATTTAATAAAAATATTGAATGAAAATTGAATTTGCATACATCTTTTTATTATCTCACTTCCACAAACTTTATTTGTCAATAGGAGTGTTGTTTTTATGATTTACAGCCGATTTAAGTTTTTTCATATAAAAATCCATTTTTTATAGGAAATATGAGTGATCACAGATTTCCTTTATTTTGTCGATTGGAGCGTTATTTAAGTATCTACAGCCGTTTATATGTTTTCTATATAAAATTCCATTTTTCATGGAATATAAGAGTGATCACAGATTTTCTTTATTTCATCGATTAGAGCGTTATTTAAGGATCTACAGTTTTTCTATATAAAATTCCATTTTTCATGGAAAATATGAGTGAACACAGATTTTCTTTATTTGTCGATTGGAGCGTTATTTAAGGATCTACAGTCGTTTTTAGTTTTTTCATATAAAATTCCATTTTTCATGGAAAATATGAGTGATCCCAGATTTTCTTTATTTTGTCGATTGGGGCGTTATTTAAGTATCTACAGCCGTTTATATGTTTTCTATATAAAATTCCATTTTTCACGGAAAATATGAGTGATCACAGATTTTCTTTATTTTGTCGATTGGAGCGATATTTAAGGATCTGCAGTCGTTTTTAGTTTTTTCATATAAAATTCCATTTTTCATGGAAAATATGAGTGATCACAGATTTTCTTTATTTTGTCGATTGGAGCGTTATTTAAGGATCTACAGCCGTTTTTAGTTTTTCTATATAAAATACAATTTTTCATGGAATATATGAGTGATCACAGATTTTCTTTATTTTGTCGATTGGAGCGTTATTTAAGGATCTACAGCCGTTTTTAGTTTTTCTATACAAAAGTCCATTTTTCATGGAAAATATGAGTGATCACAGATTTTCTTTATTTTGCCGATTGGAGCGTTATTTAAGGATCTACAGCCGTTTTTAGTTTTTTTATATAAAAGTCCATTTTTCATGGAAAATATTTAAGGATCTACAGCCGTTTTTAGTTTTTCTATGTAAAAGTCCATTTTTCATGGAATATATGAGTGATCACAGATTTTCTTTATTTCATCGATTGGAGTGTTATTAAGGATCTACAGCCGTTTTTAGTTTTCCTATATAAAAATCCATTTTTCATGGAAAATATGAGTGATCACAGATTTTCTTTATTTTGTCGATTGGGGCGTTATTTAAGGATCTACAGCCGATTTTAGTTTTTTTATATAAAATTCCATTTTTCATGAAAATATGAGTGATCACAGATTTTCTTTATTTTATCGATTGGAGCGTTATTTAAGGAACTACAGCCATTTTTAGTTGTTTCATATAAAATTCCATTTTTCATGGAAAATATGAGTGATCACAGATTTTCTTTATTTTGTCGATTGGTGCGTTATTTAAGTATCTACAGCCGTTTATATGTTTTCTATATAAAATTCCATTTTTCACGGAAAATATGAGTGATCACAGATTTTCTTTATTTTGCCGATTGGAGCGTTATTTAAGGATCTACAGCCATTTTTAGTTTTTCTATATAAAAGTCCATTTTTCATTGAATATATGAGTGATGACAGATTTTCTTTATTTTGTCGATTAGAGCGTTATTTAAGGATCTACAGCCGTTTTTAGTTTTTCTATATAAAATACAATTTTTCATGGAAAATATGAGTGATCACAGATTTTCTTTATTTTGTCGATTTGAGCGTTATTTAAGGATCTACAGCCGTTTTTAGTTTTTTCATGTAAAATTCCATTTTTCATGGAAAATATGAGTGATCACAGATTTTCTTTATTTTGTCGATTGGAGCGTTATTTAAGGATCTACAGCCGTTTTTAGTTTTTCTATATAAAAGTCCATTTTTCATGGAAAATATAAGTGATCACAGATTTTCTTTATTTTGTCGATTGGAGCGTTATTTAAGGATCTACTGCCGATTTTAGTTTTTTCATATAAAAATCCATTTTTCATGGAAAATATGAGTAATCACAGATTTTCTTTATTTTGTCGATTGGAGCGTTATTTAAGGATCTACAGCCGATTTTAGTTTTTTCATACAAAAATCCATTTTTCACGGAAAATATGAGTGATCACAGATTTTCTTTATTTTGTCGATTGGAGCGTTATTTAAGGATCTACAGCCGATTTAGTTTTTTCATATAAAAATCCATTTTTCATGGAAAATATGAGTGATCACAGATTTTCTTTATTTTGTCGATTGGAGCGTTATTTAAGGATCTACAGCCGTTTTAGTTTTTTCATATAAAATTCCATTTTTCATGGAAAATATGAGTGATCACAGATTTTCTTTATTTTGTCGATTGGAGCGTTATTTAAGGATCTACAGCCGTTTTTAGTTTTTTCATATAAAATTCCATTTTTCATGGAAAATATGAGTGATCACAGATTTTCTTTATTTTGTCGATTGGAGCGTTATTTAAGGATCTACAGTCGTTTTTAGTTTTTTCATATAAAATTCCATTTTTCATGGAAAATATGAGTGATCACAGATTTTCTTTATTTTGTCGATTGGAGCGTTATTTAAGGATCTACAGTCGTTTTTAGTTTTTTCATATAAAATTCCATTTTTCATGGAAAATATGAGTGATCACAGATTTTCTTTATTTTGTCGATTGGAGCGTTATTTAAGGATCTACAGCCGATTTAGTTTTTTCATATAAAAATCCATTTTTCATGGAAAATATGAGTGATCACAGATTTTCTTTATTTTGTCGATTGGAGCGTTATTTAAGGATCTACAGTCGTTTTTAGTTTTTTCATATAAAATTCCATTTTTCATGGAAAATATGAGTGATCACACATTTTCTTTATTTTGTCGATTGGAGCGTTATTTAAGGATCTACAGCCGTTTTTAGTTTTTTCATATAAAATTCCATTTTTCATGGAAAATATGAGTGATCACAGATTTTCTTTATTTTGTCGATTGGAGCGTTATTTAAGGATCTACTGCCGATTTTAGTTTTTTCATATAAAAATCCATTTTTAATGGAAAATATGAGTGATCACAGATTTTCTTTATTTTGTCGATTAGAGCTTTATTTAGTTTTTAGTTTTTCTATATAAAAATCCATTTTTCACGGAAAATATGAGTGATCACAGATTTTCTTTATTTAGTCGATTGGAGCGTTATTTAAGGAAGTGCAGCCGTTTTTAGTTTTTCTATATAAAAATCCATTTTTCATGGAATATATGAGTGAACACAGATTTTCTTTATTTTGTCGATTGGAGCGTTATTTAAGGATCTACAGCCGTTTTTAGTTTTTCTATATAAAAATCCATTTTTCATGGAATATATGAGTGATCACAGATTTTCTTTATTTTGTCGATTGGAGCGTTATTTAAGGATCTACAGCCGATTTTAGTTTTTCTATATAAAAATCCATTTTTCATGGAAAATATGAGTGATCACAGATTTTCTTTATTTTGTCGATTGGAGCGTCATTTAAGGATCTACAGCCGATTTTAGTTTTTCTATATAAAAATCCATTTTTTATGGAATATATGAGTGATCACAGATTTTCTTTATTTTGTCGATTAGAGCGTTATTTAGTTTTTCTATATAAAAATCCATTTTTCATGGAAAATATGAGTGATCACAGATTTTCTTTATTTTGTCGATTGGAGCGTTATTTAAGGATCTACAGCCGATTTTAGTTTTTTCATATAAAAATCCATTTTTCATGGAATATATGAGTGATCACAGATTTTCTTTATTTTGTCGATTGGAGCGTTATTTAAGGAAGTGCAGCCGATTTCAGTTTTTCTATATAAAAATCCATTTTTCATGGAAAATATGAGTGATCACAGATTTTCTTTATTTTGTCGATTGGAGCGTTATTTAAGGATCTACAGCCGATTTTAGTTTTTCTATATAAAAATCCATTTTTCATGGAAAATATGAGTGATCACAGATTTTCTTTATTTTGTCGATTGGAGCGTTATTTAAGGATCTACAGCCGATTTTAGTTTTTTCATATAAAAATCCATTTTTCATGGAATATATGAGTGATCACAGATTTTCTTTATTTTGTCGATTGGAGCGTTATTTAAGGAAGTGCAGCCGTTTTTAGTTTTTCTATATAAAAATCCATTTTTCATGGAATATATGAGTGAACACAGATTTTCTTTATTTTGTCGATTGGAGCGTCATTTAAGGATCTACAGCCGATTTTAGTTTTTCTATATAAAAATCCATTTTTTATGGAATATATGAGTGATCACAGATTTTCTTTATTTTGTCGATTAGAGCGTTATTTAGTTTTTCTATATAAAAATCCATTTTTCATGGAAAATATGAGTGATCACAGATTTTCTTTATTTTGTCGATTGGAGCGTTATTTAAGGATCTACAGCCGATTTTAGTTTTTTCATATAAAAATCCATTTTTCATGGAATATATGAGTGATCACAGATTTTCTTTATTTTGTCGATTGGAGCGTTATTTAAGGAAGTGCAGCCGATTTCAGTTTTTCTATATAAAAATCCATTTTTCATGGAAAATATGAGTGATCACAGATTTTCTTTATTTTGTCGATTGGAGCGTTATTTAAGGATCTACAGCCGATTTTAGTTTTTCTATACAAAAATCCATTTTTCATGGAAAATATGAGTGATCACAGATTTTCTTTATTTTGTCGATTGGAGCGTTATTTAAGGATCTACAGCCGATTTTAGTTTTTTCATATAAAAATCCATTTTTCATGGAATATATGAGTGATCACAGATTTTCTTTATTTTGTCGATTGGAGCGTTATTTAAGGATCTACAGCCGATTTTAGTTTTTCTATATAAAAATCCATTTTTCATGGAAAATATGAGTGATCACAGATTTTCTTTATTTTGTCGATTGGAGCGTCATTTAAGGATCTACAGCCGATTTTAGTTTTTCTATATAAAAATCCATTTTTTATGGAATATATGAGTGATCACAGATTTTCTTTATTTTGTCGATTAGAGCGTTATTTAGTTTTTCTATATAAAAATCCATTTTTCATGGAAAATATGAGTGATCACAGATTTTCTTTATTTTGTCGATTGGAGCGTTATTTAAGGATCTACAGCCGATTTTAATTTTTCTATATAAAAATCCATTTTTCATGGAAAATATGAGTGATCACAGATTTTCTTTATTTTGTCGATTGGAGCGTTATTTAAGGAAGTGCAGCCGATTTCAGTTTTTCTATATAAAGATCCATTTTTCATGGAAAATATGAGTGATCACAGATTTTCTTTATTTTGTCGATTGGAGCGTTATTTAAGGATCTACAGCCGTTTTTAGTTTTTCTATATAAAAGTCCATTTTTCATGGAATATATGAGTGATCACAGATTTTCTTTATTTTGTCGATTAGAGCGTTATTTAGTTTTTCTATATAAAAATCCATTTTTCATGGAATATATGAGTGATCACAGATTTTCTTTATTTTGTCGATTAGAGCGTTATTTAAGGATCTACAGCCGTTTTTAATTTTTCTATATAAAAGTCCATTTTTCATGGAATATATGAGTGATCACAGATTTTCTTAATTTTGTCGATTGAATGTTATTTAAGGATCTACAACCGTTTTTAGTTTTTTCATATAAAATTCCATTTTTCATGGAAAATATGAGTGATCACAGATTTTCTTTATTTTGTCGATTGGAGCGTTATTTAAGGATCTGCAGCCGTTTTTAGTTTTTTTATATAAAAGTCCATTTTTCATGGAATATATGAGTGATCACAGATTTTCTTTATTTTGTCGATTGGAGCGTTATTTAAGGATCTACAGCCGATTTTAGTTTTTCTATATAAAAATCCATTTTTCATGGAATATATGAGTGATCACAGATTTTATTTATTTTGTCGATTAGAGCGTTATTTAAGGATCTACAGCCGTTTTTAGTTTTTCTATATAAAAGTCCATTTTTCATGGAATATATGAGTGATCACAGATTTTCTTTATTTTGTAGATTAGAGCGTTATTTAAGGATCTACAGCCGATTTTAATTTTTCTATATAAAAGTCCATTTTTCATGGAATATATGAGTGATCACAGATTTTCTTTATTTTGTCGATTGGAGCGTTATTTAAGGATCTACAGCCGATTTTAGTTTTTCTAGTATAAAAATCCATTTTTTCTTTATAAAAATCCATTTTTCATGGAAAATATGAGTGATCACAGATTTTCTTTATTTTGTCGATTGGAGCGTTATTTAAGGAAGTGCAGCCGATTTCAGTTTTTCTATATAAAGATCCATTTTTCATGGAAAATATGAGTGATCACAGATTTTCTTTATTTTGTCGATTGGAGCGTTATTTAAGGATCTACAGCCGTTTTTAGTTTTTCTATATAAAAGTCCATTTTTCATGGAATATATGAGTGATCACAGATTTTCTTTATTTTGTCGATTAGAGCGTTATTTAGTTTTTCTATATAAAAATCCATTTTTCATGGAAAATATGAGTGATCACAGATTTTCTTTATTTTGTCGATTGGAGCGTTATTTAAGGATCTACAGCCGATTTTAGTTTTTTCATATAAAAATCCATTTTTCATGGAATATATGAGTGATCACAGATTTTCTTTATTTTGTCGATTGGAGCGTTATTTAAGGAAGTGCAGCCGATTTCAGTTTTTCTATATAAAAATCCATTTTTCATGGAAAATATGAGTGATCACAGATTTTCTTTATTTTGTCGATTGGAGCGTTATTTAAGGATCTACAGCCGATTTTAGTTTTTCTATATAAAAATCCATTTTTCATGGAAAATATGAGTGATCACAGATTTTCTTTATTTTGTCGATTGGAGCGTTATTTAAGGATCTACAGCCGATTTTAGTTTTTTCATATAAAAATCCATTTTTCATGGAATATATGAGTGATCACAGATTTTCTTTATTTTGTCGATTGGAGCGTTATTTAAGGAAGTGCAGCCGTTTTTAGTTTTTCTATATAAAAATCCATTTTTCATGGAATATATGAGTGAACACAGATTTTCTTTATTTTGTCGATTGGAGCGTCATTTAAGGATCTACAGCCGATTTTAGTTTTTCTATATAAAAATCCATTTTTTATGGAATATATGAGTGATCACAGATTTTCTTTATTTTGTCGATTAGAGCGTTATTTAGTTTTTCTATATAAAAATCCATTTTTCATGGAAAATATGAGTGATCACAGATTTTCTTTATTTTGTCGATTGGAGCGTTATTTAAGGATCTACAGCCGATTTTAGTTTTTTCATATAAAAATCCATTTTTCATGGAATATATGAGTGATCACAGATTTTCTTTATTTTGTCGATTGGAGCGTTATTTAAGGAAGTGCAGCCGATTTCAGTTTTTCTATATAAAAATCCATTTTTCATGGAAAATATGAGTGATCACAGATTTTCTTTATTTTGTCGATTGGAGCGTTATTTAAGGATCTACAGCCGATTTTAGTTTTTCTATACAAAAATCCATTTTTCATGGAAAATATGAGTGATCACAGATTTTCTTTATTTTGTCGATTGGAGCGTTATTTAAGGATCTACAGCCGATTTTAGTTTTTTCATATAAAAATCCATTTTTCATGGAATATATGAGTGATCACAGATTTTCTTTATTTTGTCGATTGGAGCGTTATTTAAGGATCTACAGCCGATTTTAGTTTTTCTATATAAAAATCCATTTTTCATGGAAAATATGAGTGATCACAGATTTTCTTTATTTTGTCGATTGGAGCGTCATTTAAGGATCTACAGCCGATTTTAGTTTTTCTATATAAAAATCCATTTTTTATGGAATATATGAGTGATCACAGATTTTCTTTATTTTGTCGATTAGAGCGTTATTTAGTTTTTCTATATAAAAATCCATTTTTCATGGAAAATATGAGTGATCACAGATTTTCTTTATTTTGTCGATTGGAGCGTTATTTAAGGATCTACAGCCGATTTTAATTTTTCTATATAAAAATCCATTTTTCATGGAAAATATGAGTGATCACAGATTTTCTTTATTTTGTCGATTGGAGCGTTATTTAAGGAAGTGCAGCCGATTTCAGTTTTTCTATATAAAGATCCATTTTTCATGGAAAATATGAGTGATCACAGATTTTCTTTATTTTGTCGATTGGAGCGTTATTTAAGGATCTACAGCCGTTTTTAGTTTTTCTATATAAAAGTCCATTTTTCATGGAATATATGAGTGATCACAGATTTTCTTTATTTTGTCGATTAGAGCGTTATTTAGTTTTTCTATATAAAAATCCATTTTTCATGGAATATATGAGTGATCACAGATTTTCTTTATTTTGTCGATTAGAGCGTTATTTAAGGATCTACAGCCGTTTTTAATTTTTCTATATAAAAGTCCATTTTTCATGGAATATATGAGTGATCACAGATTTTCTTAATTTTGTCGATTGAATGTTATTTAAGGATCTACAACCGTTTTTAGTTTTTTTATATAAAATTCCATTTTTCATGGAAAATATGAGTGATCACAGATTTTCTTTATTTTGTCGATTGGAGCGTTATTTAAGGATCTGCAGCCGTTTTTAGTTTTTTTATATAAAAGTCCATTTTTCATGGAATATATGAGTGATCACAGATTTTCTTTATTTTGTCGATTGGAGCGTTATTTAAGGATCTACAGCCGATTTTAGTTTTTCTATATAAAAATCCATTTTTCATGGAATATATGAGTGATCACAGATTTTATTTATTTTGTCGATTAGAGCGTTATTTAAGGATCTACAGCCGTTTTTAGTTTTTCTATATAAAAGTCCATTTTTCATGGAATATATGAGTGATCACAGATTTTCTTTATTTTGTAGATTAGAGCGTTATTTAAGGATCTACAGCCGATTTTAATTTTTCTATATAAAAGTCCATTTTTCATGGAATATATGAGTGATCACAGATTTTCTTTATTTTGTCGATTGGAGCGTTATTTAAGGATCTACAGCCGATTTTAGTTTTTCTAGTATAAAAATCCATTTTTTCTTTATAAAAATCCATTTTTCATGGAAAATATGAGTGATCACAGATTTTCTTTATTTTGTCGATTGGAGCGTTATCTAAGGAACTGCAGCCGTTTTTAGTTTTTCTATATAAAAATCCATTTTGCATGGAAAATATGAGTGATCACAGATTTTCTTTATTTTGTCGATTGGAGTTTAAGTTTAAGTTTTTCTATATAAAAGTCCATTTTTCATGGAATATATGAGTGATCACAGAGTTTCTTTATTTTGTCGATTGGAGCGTTATTTAAGGATCTACAGCCGTTTTTAGTTTTTCTATATAAAAGTCCATTTTTCATGGAATATATGAGTGATCACAGATTTTCTTTATTTTGTCGATTGGAGTGTTATTTAAGGATCTACAGCCGTTTTTAGTTTTTTCATATAAAATTCCATTTTTCATGGAAAATATGAGTGATCACAGATTCTCTTTATTTTGTCGATTGGAGCGTTATTTAAGGATCTACAGCCGTTTTTAGTTTTTCTATATAAAAGTCCATTTTTCATGGAATATATGAGTGATCACAGATTTTCTTTATTTTGTCGATTGGAGCGTTATTTAAGGATCTAAAGCCGTTTTTAGTTTTTCTATATAAAAATCCATTTTTCATGGAAAATATGAGTGATCACAGATTTTCTTTATTTTGTCGATTGGAGCGTTATTTAAGGATCTACAGCCGATTTTAGGTTTTTCATAGAAAATATGAATATAGCCAGACTATATTTCGTTTCTTTAATGAATATGTTTCTTAAGTGTATCAATATATCAATCAACTATATTTAAGTTATTAATTTCTTGAGTGTTTCAGTAGATTACAAGCGTGCAACACAATGGAACAGTTGTAATCTAATGAAAAATTGCAAGTAACGTGCAATGTAAATCCCATAAGTCCACACTTACATATCACAATCAGTAATAGCAGACAATTTGAAGATTTGTTCTTATCAAATAAAACTGGGATTTAGGAATCTAAATAGTTTTAAGTTAAAAATTCATATAAAAAGGGTTCATTTCCAAAGAAAATTTCAGTAGTTGGTTAATATCGATCAATCAACATGTTAAAGTTAGTTGTATTGTTGTGTGCTGTTGCCTGTGCTTTGGGTGCTGCCGTGCCTGAGGGTATGTTGCCTCAATTGGATGGTCGCATTGTTGGCGGTGCTGCTACCACCATCTCGTCCTTCCCCTGGCAAATTTCCCTCCAACGTTCAGGTTCTCACTCTTGCGGTGGCTCCATCTACAGCTCCAAGATCATTGTTACTGCTGCCCATTGCTTGCAATCCGTGTCTGCCTCTGTCTTGAAAGTACGTGCTGGCTCTTCCTACTGGAATTCCGGTGGTGTTTTGGTCAGTGTTGCTGCTTTCAAGAGTCATGAAGGTTACAACTCTAGGACCATGGTTAACGATATTGCTGTCATCCGTTTGAGCTCTTCCTTGACTACATCCTCCACCATTAAGACTATAGGTTTGGCTTCCTCAGCTCCCGCTAACGGTGCTGCTGCTACCGTGTCTGGTTGGGGTACTACCTCTTCGGGTGGTAGCATTCCTACTCAATTGAGATACGTTGACGTTAAGATTGTTGGCCGCACTCAATGCGCTTCTTCTGCCTATGGTTATGGCTCTGAAATCAAGGCTAGCATGATCTGTGCCTACACTGTCGGCAAGGACTCTTGCCAAGGTGACTCTGGTGGCCCATTGGTCTCCGGTGGTGTCTTGGCTGGTGTTGTCTCCTGGGGCTATGGTTGCGCCGCTGTCAACTACCCTGGTGTCTATGCTGATGTTGCTGCTCTCCGTTCCTGGGTTATCAGTGCTGCTAACTCTGTTTAAATTCAAATTGAATAAACTGTTGATTAAATATTAAAATTGTGTTGTGGTTGTGATTAATTATAAAATTAGAAACAAAGGATCTATGAGCATACTTAATTTCTATAAAAAATCGATCTGAAGATCCTTAAATAACGCTCCAATGGACAAAATACACAAAATCTGTGATCACTCATATTTTCTATGAAAAACCTAAAGAACTCAGTTTTTTGAGCATTTTTTTCATAAAAATTTAAGAAACTGGAAAGTCATTGCGTAAAGTGTCTCTAAAATAAACAATTGTAGGGGGAGTTAGGGCCCTGAGTGTAAAGTGTGTTTTATTTTTGGATCTCACTTATAATTATCGTAAACTTTTCAAGTGTCTATTAACAATTATACCAGTCATGTCTCTGGTCTAATCTTAATGAAAACTTACTGTATTTCTATTTTCAATAATTATCTCCTAAACACTTCAATTAGAAATGGCGAAAATGTGAGAAAGTTAGTCTAATCAGCCTATACTTGACTAAATATTAATCTAATCGGATATCTTTAATGAAATGTTCGAAATCTAAATCGTATAAATAGTACGAGACTAATTTCAAAACATCAGTAGTTGGTTAATACACTAATCAACATGTTGAAGTTTGTCGTTTTATTGTGCGCTATTTCCTGTGCTTTGGGCGCTGCCGTACCTGAGGGTATGGTACCCCAATTGGATGGTCGTATTGTCGGCGGTGTTGCTACCACCATCAGCAACTTCCCCTGGCAAATTTCCCTCCAACGTTCTGGTTCTCACTCCTGCGGTGGTTCCGTCTACAACTCCAAGATCATTGTTACTGCTGCCCATTGCTTGCAATCCGTCTCTACCTCTGTCTTGAAGGTACGTGCTGGTTCTTCCTACTGGAACTCTGGTGGTGTTGTTGTCTCTGTTGCTGCTTTCAAGAACCACGAAGGTTACAACCCCAAGACCATGGTTAACGATATTGCTGTCATCCGTTTGAGCTCTTCCTTGACCATGTCCTCCACCATTAAGGCTATTGCTTTGACTACCGCTGCTCCCGCTAACGGTGCTGCTGCTACTGTTTCTGGTTGGGGTACCACCTCTTCCGGTGGTAGCATTCCCGCTCAATTGCGCTATGTTGATCTTAAGATTGTTGGCCGTACTCAATGCGCTTCCTCCACTTACGGCTATGGCTCTCAAATCAAGGCTAGCATGATCTGCGCTTACACTGTCGGTAAGGACTCTTGCCAAGGTGATTCTGGCGGCCCATTGGTATCTGGTGGCCGTTTGGTTGGTGTTGTCTCTTGGGGCTACGGTTGCGCCTACGCTAACTACCCTGGTGTCTATGCTGATGTTGCTGCTCTCCGCACCTGGGTTGTCAGTGCTGCCAGCTCTGTTTAAAGTTTTTAATAAATAAAATACATACTAATTTCATTAAACGATTAAAAAAAGTGTTTTTCTTTCAAAAATTAATCTGTAGTTAAAAATTAAACATATGTATCTAAGTTTATATTAAACGAAGATCGAATATGAAATTTTCCATCCGTAATACTGAATCAGTGAGTTTTACAAAATTTCTTTATTCTTCTGTTTAAAAGATAATTTAATTTCTTTTAATTTAGTAATTATTTAAATTCCTTGAATTATAATTTTTATCATAAAATTTCATTTAATTTGTAAGAGGTTATACTTTAAACTCTATCTTCTTTAATAATTATTATCTTTTGCAATTATTGTGCCTTCATTTGTTTAAAAAAAAAATAATTAAAAGATATAAGATTATCAATAATTTCTTATTAATACGCATTGTAACAATGTTTACGTTAAACAAAATGAAAACCATTAAACATTTTGAGAATTTGTTACACCCTTCACTAGGTCCTGGAAAATGAATCATAACTTTTAAGACTGGTCTATAGTCAAGACTGTATATAAACAGGTCTATAATCAAGATTATTTGCTGGTCTATAGTCTAGACATAGACTGGTTATAGTACCTACTACAGACCGGTATATTGTCCACACAGACAGTCTGGTCTATAGTCCACACTGTCTATAGATTGATCTATAGTCTGCACTATATAGTCCACACTATAGACTGGTCTATAGATCACACTATAGATTGATCCTTAGTTCATACTATAGACTTGTCTGTAGTCCAGACTATAGATTGGTATTTAGTCCAGACTATAGACTGATCTATAGTCCACACTATAGACTGGTCTATTGTCAAGACTATCGATTGGTCTATAGTCAAGACTTCATGAAAAAAGAGTTTTTGTTTTGCTTATAAAATGACAAAAGAATTGCATCGTGCAAAAGATATAAAGATATCGGTTATCCATAATCTTATCAAGTTTGCTGAAATTTTGTAAAGAAAGTCGTTTCTTGTAACAAATATTTTTTCATTATAAAAGTTCTTCTTTAAACTCAAGAACTCAGTCATTCTTCAATACTCTTTCTTTAACAATGTTTAAATTTATTATCCTACTATCTGGCATAACGGGTGCATTGTCTGCCACTCTACCCAAGGGCCTACAGTCTCAATTAGATGGCCGTATAGTGGGTGGTATACCCACCACCATCTCTAGCGTTCCCTGGCAAATATCTCTCCAGCGTAGTGGTTCTCATTCTTGTGGTGGTGCTGTTCTTAATCCCAATATAATTATTACAGCAGCCCACTGCTTGCGGTACGCTTCTGCAACCAACTTAAAAGTACGTGCTGGTTCTACCTATTGGAATATGGGTGGTGATGTGTTAGCTGTTGATGATTTCCAAATTCATGAGGATTATAATAGCGCAACTTTAATTAATGATATAGGTGTAGTCAAATTGGCTTCTTCTTTAACCATATCGAGCACCATTAAACCTATTGCTTTAGCCACTCAAGCAGCTGTTGATGGCGCTGCTGCGGCCGTTTCTGGTTGGGGTACTACTTATTACGGTTCTCCTTCACTTCCCTATGAATTGAGATCTGTTGATGTGGAGATTGTTAGCAGATACTCTTGTGCTTCGACGGCCTATAATTATGGCTCTTATATCCAAGCTAGCATGATTTGCGCCTATACTGTGGGTAAGGATTCTTGCCAAGGTGATTCTGGTGGTCCATTGGTGTCGGGTGGTGTTTTGGTTGGTGTTGTTTCTTGGGGCAATGGTTGTGCTTTTACTGATTATCCAGGAGTATACGCTGATGTTTTTGAGCTGAGTTCATGGGTGGTTAATACAGCGGCGTCTATTTGAAAAATTTTGTTAAATAAAGATGAAATTTAAAAAAAAATAAAGTTGTTTGGTGTTTTGTTAAGAATATTTTTGGGAAATATCTGTTATAATGAGAGAGTTGTTATGGTTCAAAACAGTGTCAAATACTAAAAACTCGATTAACGGCTGTCGGTCTCAATGAAAAGTTTTCATTCTAATCTTCCCATGTAGCTTTGAGGTACAGTTTTAAGCAGTGTAATAGTTTAATATCTAAGACCACTTTTGACCTTGGAAATTATATTTAGATTCGACAGTAGCAAGTTTTTTTCTCAATACTATTGTATTTCAGTCTTAAAGAGAATTTTGTAGAAGTGACAGTTTCCCAAAATCCAACCAATGGCAGTGTTTTATATTGAACACTGCCAGTTTCTGATTCTGTTGGAATGTTAAAAAGTAAAAGAAATCAAGTATTAAAAAGTTCTTAATCATATTTTTATTTAACTCGATATATTAGATAGTTGAAGCTGTGTTTACAACCCAGCTGCGGAGTACTGCAACATCCGCATAGACACCTGGATAGTTAGCGAAAGCGCAGCCATAGCCCCAAGAGACGACACCAACTAAAAGACCACCAGAGACCAATGGGCCACCAGAGTCACCTTGACAAGCATCTTTGCCGACTGTGTAGGCGCAGATCATAGTGGGTTGGATATCCGAGCCATAACCGTAAGTGGAGGAAGCACAAGCAGAGGTGCTGAGCATTTCAACATCGACATATCTCAATTCAGCTGGAAGGCCATAACCGCCAGAACGGGTGGTACCCCAACCGGAAACTACAGCAGCAGCACCAGTAGGAGGAGCCACAGTAGCCAAGCTTATGGGTTTTATAGTAGAGGACATAGTCAAGGAGGAGTCCAAACGAATGACAGCAATATCGTTGATCATAGTGCGTGAACTGTAACCTTCGTGATTCTTGAAAGCAGCAACCTTAATCAAAACACCACCATGGCTCCAGAAGGTGGAACCAGCGCGAACTTTCAATACGGAGGCTGAGACTGATTGCAAGCAGTGAGCAGCAGTTACTATAATGTTAGAGCTGTAGATGGAACCACCACAAGCATGAGAACCAGAACGTTGAAGGGAGATTTGCCAGGGAAAGTTGTTGATGGTGGTAACTTCACCGCCCACAATGCGACCATCCAATTGTGGCAGCATACCCTCGGGAAGGGTAGCACCCAAAACGCAAACAACGGCTGACAATAAAATCACAAACTTCAACATTCTTAAAAGAAAATTAGGAAACTATACTAATATCCCGAGCTTACTCAGATTATATAGAAAAGAAATCCACTTTCTTTCTAGCTCCTACGATAAGATTATTAAAAATTTTAATTAAAATAATAAAAGTTTAGCATAATAAAAAAAAGTGATCTCATGTCAATATAGGTTAATCTAATGCTTTATTTTAGATCGATTAGAACTGGAGTGTATTAAAAACAAAACATTTAATGCGATTTCTAAGGTGACGTCACTTACTGGAGGAATTTTATTAAAACAGGAAATATATCTTCAATTTTGAAATGGTTAAAATGATGTTTTAGATATGAATTCTTTACACTTGTTGAAAACACGCTTCTGAAGTTCTAACCACTAGAGATATAAAAAGTTTAATATAAAGTATAATATTTAAGAATCATACTTTTGGAATTTACATAAATAAGACCGCAATTTTCAAAAGACTTTCATTTAAAATGTTAAAGTTTGTAATTCTATTGTGCGCTGTTGCTTGCGCTTTAGGTGCCGCCGTACCTGAGGGTATGGTGCCTCAATTGGTGGCTCCATTTACAGTGCTAATATTATAGTAACTGCTGCTCATTGCTTGCAATCTGTTCCTGCTAATGCCTTAAAGGTACGTGCTGGTTCCACCGACTGGAATAGTGGTGGTATTTTGATTAGTGTAACCAAGTTCAAGAATCATCAAGGCTACAATGCTCGCACCTTTGTTAACGATATTGCTGTCATCAAATTGGCCTCTTCATTGACCTTCAGCTCTAATATTAAGGCCATCAGTTTAGCTTCTACTGCTCCTGCTAATGGCGCTGCTGCTGTAGTTTCTGGTTGGGGTACTACTGTATCTGGTTCTTCTTCTCTTCCCTCCCAATTAAGAGCCGTTGATGTTACAATTGTTAGCACCACTTCTTGCGCTTCTTCCACTTATGGTTCTGAAGGAAATATTGTTCAGATTTTGAGCAAGTTTTTTAAAGAAACAATGTTCACATTCTGAACAATTTTCTTAACGAAGTCTTGTTCACATTCTGAAAAGTTTTCTTAACTAAAACTTGTTCACATTCTGAACAGTTTTCTTAACGATAACTTTTTCACAATTGGAACAATATTCTTAACAAAAACTTGTTCATAATCTGAACGATATTCTTAACTTAAACTTTATTAGATTCTGAACAATTTTCTAACTAAAACTTGTTTATATTCAGAACAATTTTCATAACGGAGATTTGTTCCGATTTTATATAATTTTCTTAACGAAAACTTATTCACAATCTGAACAACTTTCTTAACGAAGACTTGTTCAGAATAACGAAAACTTATTCAGTATCGGAAAACTTGTCCAGATTCCGAACAATTTTCTTAACCAAAAATATAGAAGTAATAAATACACAAATTATTAGGTGATCGTAAACAATTTTTTATTAAACTCGAAAAACATTTAGATAGTTGAAGCAGTCTTTACAACCCAGCTGCGGAGAACGGCAACATCAGCATAGACACCAGGGTAGTTGGTGAAGGCGCAACCATAACCCCAAGAGACAACACCAACCAAAAGACCACCAGAAACCAATGGGCCACCGGAGTCACCTTGGCAAGCATCTTTACCGACAGTGTAGGCGCAGATCATGGTGGGTTGGATTTCAGAGCCATAACCGTACGTGGAGGAAGCACAAGCGGAGGTGCTGAGCATTTGAACATCGACATATCTCAATTGAGAGGGAATGCCATAGGCGCCAGAAGAGGTGGTACCCCAACCAGATACTACAGCAGCAGCACCAGTAGGAGGAGCAACAGTAGCCAAGCTAATGGGTTTGATGGAGGAGGACATAGTCAAGGAAGAGGCCAAACGGATGACAGCAATATCGTTGACCATGGTGCGTGAGCTGTAACCTTCGTGGTTCTTGAAAGCGGCAACACTGACAACAACACCACCGGAGTTCCAGTAGGAAGAACCAGCACGTACCTTCAAGACAGAGGTGGACACGGATTGCAAGCAGTGAGCAGCAGTCACAATGATGTTAGAACTGTAGATGGAACCACCGCAAGAGTGAGAGCCAGAACGTTGAAGGGAGATTTGCCAGGGGAAGTTGCTGATGGTGGTAGCTTCACCGCCGACAATGCGTCCATCCAATTGAGGAAGCATACCCTCGGGAACGGCAGCACCCAAAGCGCAAGCTATGGCCGACAATAAAATCACAAACTTCAACATACTAAAAGAAATTAGTAAACTATACTAATTCCTCACAATTTCGGAGTTTATATAGCAAAAAAAGGAAATCCACTTACTTTCTATCTCAAGTGATAAGATTATTAAAAGTTTTAATTAAAACAATAATAAATGTTTGGCAAATCAGAAAAAAGTGATCTCACGTTAATATAGGTTAATCTATTGCTTTATTTTGAAGCGATTAGAACTGAAGTGACTTAAAAACAAAACTTTTTAAAAGGTAAATAAACATTTTCAAACATTCTTTAAGAACTTTAGATCAGATTATACCGTTTTGAAAGATTTAGCTAAAGATGATAAAAGAAACTTTATTCAGACAGCAAGACTTCAGTAAATGGTCGTTTTTGATTCGGTTTATTCTGTCCAATCCTATAATACAAATATTTAGGGAATTATAATTTGATTCTGAGACACTTCAATTCTAATCGATCCAAAAGTGGTTTGCTCCAGATGGCTTGTATATGATAAGGTTATTTCACTTGCATATTTTAGAGATATTGGTCGTAGACCCTTAAAGTTGAGTTTTAAAAGTATCACATTTTGGATAGAGAATATTGGAACGGCCGGATATAGTACTCTGCAGAACTTAAATTTGTATATTATTGCTTAAAATTTTAATAATCTTATCATAAGGATTAGAAATAAAGTAATTTTCTTTTATTTTTTTTTTTTTGCTATATAAGTTGAAAAATTTCGGAGAATCAATATAGTTTACTAACTCTTTAGTATGTTGAAGTTTGTGATTTTGTTGTCGGCCATTGCTTGCGCTTTGGGTGCTGCTGTGCCAGAGGGTATGCTGCCCCAATTGGATGGTCGCATTATAGGCGGTGAAGTTACCACCATCAGCAACTTCCCCTGGCAAGTCTCTCTTCAACGTTCCGGTTCTCACGCTTGTGGTGGTTCCATTTACAGCTCTAACATCATAGTGACTGCTGCTCACTGCTTGCAATCGGTTACCGCCTCAATCTTAAAGGTTCGCGCTGGTTCAACCTTCTGGAGTAATGGTGGTGTTTTGGTTAAGGTTGCTGCTTTCAAGAACAATGAAAATTTCGATCCTTACACCTTTGCTAACGATATTGCTGTCATCCGTTTGGAGTCTTCCTTGACCATGTCCTCTACCATCCGGCCTATTAGCTTGGCTACTGTGGCTCCTCCTACTGGTGCTGCTGCAACTGTTTCTGGTTGGGGTACCACCTCTGTTGGCTCTAGTTACAATGGTCTTCCTGCTGAATTGAGATACGTCGATGTTCAAATAATCAGCGCTGCCGTTTGCACTTCTGCCGCTTACGGTTACGGCTCTCAAATCAAACTTACCATGCTTTGCGCCAGCGCTATCGGAAAGGACTCTTGCCAAGGTGATTCTGGTGGTCCATTGGTCTCCGGCGGTGTTTTGGTTGGTGTTGTCTCTTGGGGCTATGGCTGCGCTTACGCTTCCTATCCCGGTGTCTATGCCGATGTTGCTGTACTCCGCAGCTGGGTTGAAAACACAGCTTCAACTATCTAAATGTTTTCACGATATAAAAAAATAAATGAAAATATATAACGAAAACTTTATTACATATTAATTTTGCAATACAGACGAAATGGTCTGTTTTTAATTTCGAAAACTTTAGAGGATTTCGCTAATAATAATGTTGGTACATTATTGCTTGAAATCTCCTATCCCACAGTCACAACAGCCCAATAAGGAGTTTGCAGTAATGCTATAGACTCTGCAGTTAGTTAGTTAGTTAGTTAGTTAGTTAGTTAGTTAGTTAGTTAGTTAGTTAGTTAGTTAGTTAGTTAGTTAGTTAGTTAGTTAGTTAGTTAGTAGTTAGTTAGTTAGTTAGTTAGTTAGTTAGTTAGTTAGTAGTTAGTTAGTTAGTTAGTTAGTAGTTAGTTAGTTAGTTAGTTAGTTAGTTAGTTAGTTAGTTAGTTAGTTAGTTAGTTAGTTAGTTAGTTAGTTAGTTAGTTAGTTAGTTAGTTAGTTAGTTAGTTAGTTAGTTAGTTAGTTAGTTAGTTAGTTAGTTAGTTAGTTAGTTAGTTAGTTAGTTAGTTAGTTAGTTAGTTAGTTAGTTAGTTAGTTAGTTAGTTAGTTAGTTAGTTAGTAGTTAGTTAGTTAGTTAGTTAGTTAGTTAGTTAGTTAAGTTAGTTAGTAGTTAGTTAGTTAGTTAGTTAGTTAGTTAGTTAGTTAGTTAGTTAGTTAGTTAGTTAGTTAGTTAGTTAGTTAGTTAGTTAGTTAGTTAGTTAGTTAGTTAGTTAGTAGTTAGTTAGTTAGTTAGTTAGTTAGTTAGTTAGTTAGTTAGTTAGTTAGTTAGTTAGTTAGTTAGTTAGTTAGTTAGTTAGTAGTTAGTTAGTTAGTTAGTTAGTTAGTTAGTTAGTTAGTTAGTTAGTTAGTTAGTTAGTTAGTTAGTTAGTTAGTTAGTTAGTTAGTTAGTTAGTTAGTTAGTTAGTTAGTTAGTTAGTTAGTTAGTTAGTTAGTTAGTTAGTTAGTTAGTTAGTTAGTTAGTTAGTTAGTTAGTTAGTTAGTTAGTTAGTTAGTTAGTTAGTTAGTTAGTTAGTTAGTTAGTTAGTTAGTTAGTTAGTTAGTTAGTTAGTTAGTTAGTTAGTTAGTTAGTTAGTTAGTTAGTTAGTTAGTTAGTTAGTTAGTTAGTTAGTTAGTTAGTTAGTTAGTTAGTTAGTTAGTTAGTTAGTTAGTTAGTTAGTTAGTTAGTTAGTTAGTTAGTTAGTTAGTTAGTTAGTTAGTTAGTTAGTTAGTTAGTTAGTTAGTTAGTTAGTTAGTTAGTTAGTTAGTTAGTTAGTTAGTTAGTTAGTTAGTTAGTTAGTTAGTTAGTTAGTTAGTAGTTAGTTAGTTAGTTAGTTAGTTAGTTAGTTAGTTAGTTAGTTAGTTAGTTAGTTAGTTAGTTAGTTAGTTAGTTAGTTAGTTAGTTAGTTAGTTAGTTAGTAGTAGTTAGTTAGTTAGTTAGTTAGTTAGTTAGTTAGTTAGTAGTTAGTAGTTAGTAGTTAGTTAGTTAGTTAGTTAGTTAGTAGTTAGTTAGTTAGTTAGTTAGTTAGTTAGTTAGTTAGTTAGTTAGTTAGTTAGTTAGTTAGTTAGTTAGTTAGTAGTTAGTTAGTAGTAGTTAGTTAGTTAGTTAGTTAGTTAGTTAGTTAGTTAGTTAGTTAGTTAGTTAGTTAGTTAGTTAGTTAGTTAGTTAGTTAGTTAGTTAGTTAGTTAGTTAGTTAGTAGTTAGTTAGTTAGTTAGTTAGTTAGTTAGTTAGTTAGTTAGTTAGTTAGTTAGTTAGTTAGTTAGTTAGTAGTTAGTTAGTTAGTTAGTTAGTTAGTTAGTTAGTTAGTTAGTTAGTTAGTTAGTTAGTTAGTTAGTTAGTAGTTAGTTAGTTAGTTAGTTAGTAGTTAGTTAGTTAGTTAGTTAGTTAGTTAGTTAGTTAGTTAGTTAGTTAGTTAGTTAGTTAGTTAGTTAGTTAGTTAGTTAGTTAGTTAGTTAGTTAGTTAGTTAGTTAGTTAGTTAGTTAGTTAGTTAGTTAGTTAGTAGTTAGTTAGTTAGTTAGTTAGTTAGTTAGTTAGTTAGTTAGTTAGTTAGTTAGTTAGTTAGTTAGTTAGTTAGTTAGTTAGTTAGTTAGTTAGTTAGTTAGTTAGTTAGTTAGTAGTTAGTTAGTTAGTTAGTTAGTTAGTTAGTTAGTTAGTTAGTTAGTTAGTAGTTAGTTAGTTAGTTAGTTAGTTAGTTAGTTAGTTAGTTAGTTAGTTAGTTAGTTAGTTAGTTAGTTAGTTAGTTAGTTAGTTACTTAGTTAGTTAGTTAGTTAGTTAGTTAGTTAGTTAGTTAGTTAGTTAGTTAGTTAGGATTCGAACCCATGACCTTCGGTCAAACTAGAACTACTACATTATACGTTAAAAAAATAATTATAAATTCAAACAAAATGATATATTGTTAGAATTTCCACAAGTTTATTTATATATCGTTTGAGAAAAACATTTTAAATCGAATTAGCGGTATTGACAACCCAGCTGCGGAGAACAGCAACATCTGCATAGACACCTGGATAGTTGGCATAAGCGCAACCATAACCCCAAGAAACAACACCAACCAATTGACCACCGGAAACCAAGGGGCCACCAGAATCACCTTGGCAAGCATCTTTGCCTACAGTGTAGGCACAGATCATGCTGGACTTAATTTCCGAACCATAACCATAAGTGGAAGAAGCGCAGGAACTGGTGCTGACAATGGTAACATCAACGGCTCTCAATTGGGTGGGTAAAGAGGAACCACCATATGAAGTAGTACCCCAACCAGAAACTACAGCAGCAGCACCATTTGCGGGAGCAGTAGAAGCCAAAGCGATGGCCTTAATGTTCGAACTGGTGGTCAAGGAAGAGGCCAATTTGATGACAGCAATATCGTTGACCATGGTGCGGGAGTTGTAACCTTCATGATTCTTGAAAGCAGCAACACTAACCAAAACACCGCCACTATTCCAGTAGGTGGAACCAGCACGTACCTTCAAGACGGAAGCAGAAACGGATTGCAAGCAGTGAGCAGCTGTGACAATAATGTTAGAGCTATAGATGGAGCCACCGCAAGAGTGTGAACCGGAACGTTGGAGGGAAATTTGCCAGGGGTAATCGCTAATAGTGGTGGCCACACCACCCACAATACGACCATCCAATTGAGGCAGCATACCTTCAGGCACAGCAGCACCCAAAGCGCAGGCAACAGCTGACAATAGAATTACAAACTTTAACATGTTGTTGAATGAACACGATTTGATGTGAAGTACCTATTAACGCCAGTATTTATATCGGAAATTTTAGTATTTCAAAAAGTGCATTTCTTAGTATATATTTGCTTAAAGCCCTTGTCTATGTAAATATTTATTAGATATGTCCAGTATAGCTCTAGTGGTGGGAACGTCCGAGGGTATTCTTCTTTTGTTAACAATTTGATATAGATATTACTATATCAGTAGAAACATTTTAACGTGTTTTTTGTTAAATTTTAAGGCCTTAGAGTGCAAAATTATTTTACAAAATGCATTATTCTGATTAGTTAAATGCACTGAGAGAAACAATTGTTACAAATATAGAAAAGTTTGTTTTGTAAAATATGCTTGAATATTGAGTCATCTTAGTATTTAATTAATCAGGATCGTAATCACAATAGATCTTAAATGAAAAATTCGATTGCCGGAGAGAGAGCTTTATTTTGATGGAACATATTCTCAAATATTGTGATGGCATATATTGATCGTTCTATTCTCTGAAAGTTCTTCTGGAACTATAAAGAAATTTTAATATTTTTATCTAAAAAATTATTAATTATAATTATTAATTAAATGTACTTGATTACAATTTAATGCAGATTAAATGTAGATCACTTACTCTCTCTCTCTCTCTTTCTTTTAGTACCTCACAACTTTTTATTTACACTAGATTAAACTAAACACTTCATTTGATTGAGATAGTAATATTTTTGGATTAAAAATTAAAATAATATTTAGTTTTATTCCTAAAACATGCGTGTGTTTTTAATTATAAAATTAATACATTTAATTTAAACTTAAACTAAAAACAACGACTAAGTATGACACTTCTAAATGTCAATCACTTTTGGGTTTTTCCTCCTTTTTCGCTCAATTTCGCTTTGCAAAAAAATATCTTTTTGTTTATAAAACAATAGATAAGTTTCGAGTATCTAAAGGTATAAAAAAAAATTAATCAAAACAAATTTTTTTAAATAAATTTTTATAAGTACGTATTATTTAGTATAAATAAATAGATTATAGATAAACAAAATAAATAATTAATGACGCAAAGTAAAGTTAGAGCACGCGTCTATTTTTAAAGAAATCAAAAAACATTCACTAATACAATTTCGATAAGATTTAGATAGATAGGTTTTTGACATAAGGCGTGTTTGAAGGAAATTTTTAAGTAACTGTACATCTGGTATTATTTTTGGATGCATAGATAGATATTAGGTATTTATAGGGATCACCTACATTCCCTATTGATGCATTTATATGTATTATGCATTATTTCGGGCCAATATTTTGAATCTGAAATAGTTATTGGAAAGCTTTTCACTCTGAATTAAATAAAACTATATATTAGAGTTTTACTAACTTTGTTAATAGTAGTATAGTTTTGTAGTCTACCATGATCATATCTCTACAAATATGATCGACATAAAAAGAAGTCGATATGTTTGTACAATTGTATTGACTTTTTCGCAAATTTCATTGATAAAATTACTTAAAAAAGAATTAAGTTCTAGAAATTAATTGTTGTTGTTAAATTGTATAATCACAAACTATTGTTTGTAAGTAATATAGTCTGCTCTAGAGTGATAAGAAATACGCACTGTCTAGTCTACATTTTGTCTAGCTAGGAGACGATGGCAAATAGGAATAGGAGAGAAGGAAATCAGGAGGAGGAAGAGGGGAGGAGAGGAGGAAGAGGGGAAAGGAGAGAGAAAGACGGGGAAAGAGGAGGGAGGAAAACCGAGAAGACAGGGGGACGAAACGAACGAGACGAACGGAAACGAGAGAAGAACGAACGAACGAACGAACGAACGAACGAACGAACGAACGAAACGAACGAACGAACGAACGAAACGAACGAACGAACGAACGAACGAACGAACGAAACGAAACGAACGAACGAACGAACGAACGAACGAACGAACGAACGAAAACGAACAAACGAACGAACGAACGAACGAACGAACGAACGAACGAACGAAGAACGAACGAAAACGAACGAACGAAACAACGAACGAACGAACGAACGAACGAACGAACGAACGAACGAACGAACGAACGAAACGAAACGAACGAACGAACGAACGAACGAACGAACGAACGAACGAACGAAACGAACGAACGAACGAACGAACGAACGAACGAAAGAACGAACGAACGAACGAACGAACGAACGAACGAACGAAACGAACGAACGAACGAACGAACGAACGAACGAAGAACGAACGAACGAACGAAACGAACGAACGAAACGAACGAAACGACGAACGAACGAACGAACGAAACGAAACGAACGAACGAACGAACGAACGAACGAACGAACGAACGAACGAAACGAACGAACGAAACGAACGAACGAACGAAAACGAAAGAACGAACGAACGAACGAAGAACGAACGAAAACGAACGAACGAACGAACGAACGAACGAACGAACGAAACGAACGAACGAACGAACGAACGAAACGAACGAACGAAAGAACGAACGAACGAACGAACGAACGAACGAAAACGAACGAACGAACGGAAACGAACGAACGAAACGAACGAAACGAACGAACGAACGAAACGAACGAACGAACGAACGAAACGAACGAACGAAAACGAACGAACGAACGAACGAACGAACGAACGAAACGAAGAACGAACGAACGAACGAACGAACGAACGAACGAACGAACGAACGAAAACGAACGAACGAACGAACGAACGAAAACGAACGAACGAACGAACGAACGAACGAACGAAACGAACGACGAACGAACGAACGAACGAACGAACGAACGAACGAACGAAAACGAACGAACGAACGAACGAACGAACGAACGAACAACGAACGAACGAACGAACTAACGAACGAACGAACGAACGAACGGAACGAACGAACGAACGAACGAACGAAACTGAACGAACGAACGAACGAACGAACGAACGAACGAACGAACGAACTAACAACGAACGAACGAACGAACGAACGAACGAACGAACGAACGAACGAACGAACGAACGAACGAACGAAACGAACGAACGAACGAACGAACGACGAACGAACGAACGAACGAACGAACGAAGGAACGAAACGAACGAACGAACGAACGAACGAACGAACGAACGAACGAACGAACGAACGAACGAACGAACGAACGAACGAAACGAAACGAACGAACTAACGAACGAACGAACGAACGAACGAACGAACGAACGAACGAAACGAACGAACGAAACGAACGAACGAACGAACGAACGAACTAACGAACGAACGAACGAACGAACGAACGAACGAAGAACGAACGAACGAACGAACGAACGAACGAACGAACGAACGAAACGAACGAACGAACGAACGAAAAACGAACGAACGAACGAACGAACGAAGAACGAACGAAAACGAACGAACGAACGAACGAACGAACGAACGAACGAACGAAACGAACGAAAACGAAAAAAACGAACGAACGAACGAACGAACGAACGAACGAACGAACGAACGAACGAACGAAACGAACGAAACGAACGAACGAACGAACGAAGAAACGAACGAACGAACGAACGAACGAACGAACGAACGAACGAACGAAACGAACGAACGAAACGACGAACGAACGAACGAACGAACGAAACGAAAACGAACGAACGAAACGAACGAACGAACGAACGAACGAACGAACGAACGAACGAACGAACGAACGAACGAACGAACGAAACGAAAACGAACGAACGAAACGAACGAACGAAAACGAACAACGAACGAACGAACGAACGAACGAACGAACGAACGAACGAACGAACGAACGAAACGAATAAAATAATATAAACTAAAGAACTAAACTAACTAACTAAATAAAACTAACTAACTAACTAACTAACTAACAACTAACTAACTAACTAACACTAACTAACATAAGCTAACTAACTAACCTAACTAACTAACTAAACTAACTAAGCTAAACTAACTAAACTAACTAACTAACTAACTAACTGACTAACTAACTAACTAACTAATTAACTAACAAAAATGATCTAGAACCGATTAATTTATATAAAAGGGATTATTATATCAACAATGTGATTCGAACACTTCTCCGAATATTCTATAAGTAGGTATATTTTAAATGGATCTAGTCCTTTCGGTAACAAAAATGAAGGCTACATTTTGCAGAAATAATTGCTAATCAATGGGAGCAAAAAAATATTGAGATAAGTTACATCTATAACTATTTATAAATTGTTGTACCGACAAAATTTAAACCGTTTATATGATTGATGGTCGATTATTGATTAATATAAAATGATTTATTATTTTGCAAATAAATAAGAATTCTCAATTATTCAGCGAATTTTTTAAGTAGTAAAAATTCTTCACACATACATTTGTCTTATCTTGACAAGTTTTCAAAACTACTACAAATAGTAGGCCAATGGATCCACTGTAGTATTAACATGTTTTAGATAATATCAAGCACTTAGTTGTGATTTCTTTTGCGCACCACGAATTTTGAATATAAATGCCAATTCTTTGGTTGCATTCCATGTAGTCTCTTCGACAAAATGTTGCGTTTCGTATCTGTATTTGCTTTAGTTAGTTGTGCCTTTGCGGGCACACTGCCCGATGAATTGGATGGCCGCATAGTAAATGGTGTGGATACCACTATTCAAGCTCATCCCTATCAGGTTTCTTTGCAAACCAACTCGGGCAGCCATTTCTGTGGTGGTTCCATCATTAGTGAAGATATTGTGGTAACAGCTGCTCATTGCATGCAGTCTTATACCGCTTCCCAATTCAAGGTACGTTTGGGTACAACTGAATACAATACTGGCGGAGAGGTAGTAGCTGTTAAGGCCTTCAAATTCCATGAGGGTTACAATTCCAAGACCATGGTTAATGATGTTGCTGTTATTAAATTGGCTACGCCTGTACGTGAATCTTCCAAAATCCGTTATATTAAATTGGCTGAAAAGACACCTCCCACTGGTACTCCCGCTGTGGTTACAGGCTGGGGCACTAAGTGTTATTTGACCTGCATCAGCTTGCCCAAGACTTTGCAAGAAGTTCAGGTGGATATTGTTGATGAGAAGGCCTGTGCCTCCAGTGAATACAAATATGGCAGCCAGATTAAGGAAACCATGGTTTGTGCTTATGCTGTCAATAAGGATGCTTGTCAAGGAGATTCTGGTGGCCCATTGGTGGCCAACAACGAATTGGTTGGCATTGTTTCCTGGGGTGCTGGCTGTGCTCGTTCAGGTTATCCTGGTGTATACTGTGATGTTCCTTCTGTGCGTAGTTGGATCGAAAAGACTGCCAAGGAATTGTAAATTTTGAATGATTTATAATTCTTTCATACTATTCTTTATTTGTGTTAATAAATTGCATTTAATTTGGATTAATTTAAAAATGTTTGATTTCGGGTGTAGGGTTCAAGGGATTTCGGATTTTTTTGCAAGGCTTTCGATTATTCCAAGCTATAGTGGGCGTTATATAAATTCAGCTTTTAATATATTGTTCTTATCTCAGTATTTTATCTCTAACCAACCAGTTAAATGTGTTTTTTTAATGTTAGATAATCTGAAATTTAATTTTGATTATTTTTATACTGAAATTGATGTAATGATAAGAAAGTTGGTAGTCTATACGAATTGTATGAGACTCTAGCTTCTTCAAATGTTATTTATTTTAATAATTTTCACACTGAACTGTTTATTGTTATAGTTCTGTTCTTGTTAGTTCTAGTTCAGTTCTAGTTCAGTTCTAGTTCAGTTCTAGTTCAGTTCTAGTTCAGTTCTAGTTCAGTTCTAGTTCAGTTCTAGTTCAGTTCTAGTTCAGTTCTAGTTCAGTTCTAGTTCAGTTCTAGTTCAGTTCTAGTTCAGTTCTAGTTCTAGTTCAGTCTAGTTCAGTTCTAGTTCAGTTCTAGTTCAGTTCTAGTTCAGTTCTAGTTCAGTTCTAGTTCAGTTCTAGTTCAGTTCTAGTTCAGTTCTAGTTAGTTCTAGTTTAGTTCTGGTTCAGTTCTAGTTCAGTTCTAGTTCAGTTCTAGTTCAGTTCTAGTTCAGTTCTAGTTCAGTTCTAGTTCAGTTCTAGTTCAGTTCTAGTTCAGTTCTAGTTCAGTTCTAGTTCAGTTCTAGTTCAGTTCTAGTTCAGTTCTAGTTCAGTTCTAGTTCAGTTCTAGTTCAGTTCTAGTTCAGTTCTAGTTCAGTTCTAGTTCAGTTCTAGTTCAGTTCTAGTTCAGTTCTAGTTCAGTTCTAGTTCAGTTCTAGTTCAGTTCTAGTTCAGTTCTAGTTCAGTTCTAGTTCAGTTCTAGTTCAGTTCTAGTTCAGTTCTAGTTCAGTTCTAGTTCAGTTCTAGTTCAGTTCTAGTTTAGTTCTAGTTTAGTTCTAGTTCAGTTCTAGTTAAGTTCTAGTTCAGTTCTAGTTCAGTTCTAGTTCAGTTCTAGTTCAGTTCTAGTTCAGTTCTAGTTCAGTTCTAGTTCAGTTCTAGTTCAGTTCTAGTTCAGTTCTAGTTCAGTTCTAGTTCAGTTCTAGTTCAGTTCTAGTTCAGTTCTAGTTCAGTTCTAGTTCAGTTCTAGTTCAGTTCTAGTTCAGTTCTAGTTCAGTTCTAGTTTAGTTCTAGTTCAGTTCTAGTTCAGTACCATATAAAATTTTATCCCAAATAATAATAATTCCTTTTTTTTATTGCCCATGGATTTGTAATTAATAATTTCCTCATTTAAAAAATAACAAAAAAATTTCCCTTAACAAAATCCTCTCATCTCCTACAATCCTTTCTTCACTGACAACTCTACACTCACTAGTACTCAAATAATTTAGTTCACTCGCGGTCATTACGAAAATCAGTCGCAAAAAAATTTCGTCCGTTTAAGTGTAAATTAAATCCGAAAAAAGTGAAGTAAATTAATAAAATCCTTAAAATGTTTATCATAATAATGTTATTTAATAAGAAAGCTGTAAAAAATTATAAAAAATAAGTGTTAAATTAAAGTTTTTAGCGAAATAAATCAGTGCCAAAAAAAAGTCTCAAAAAAGTGTGTATATGCAAAATATTTCCTTGTGGTTGTTGTTATTTGCAACAAAGCGGTGTTAAGTTGTTAGTGTTTTTTTCTAAGCTAAAGCCCTTTACACAAGAGTTTGTGTGTGAATGTAGGTGATGATGCATTAAAAGTGTTGTTGTTTATATTTTTGTCACAGAAAAAAAGAGCAAGAGAAATAAAGAAGTAAAAAAATCTCAATAGTAAAAGCAGAGCAAAGAAAAAACGTAGTTATTGTTTTCGTTCATGCAAAGTCTTGTTTGTAAGAAATTGTGTGTTTGTTGTTGGTGGGATGAGGTGAAATGCATCGAAATGTGTTAAAAAAAGAGCATAAGAAAAAAATTCCAAATCTTAATAGTAAAAAAAGAATAGCAACAAGTGTTGTTATTGTTTACAGAGTAAATATTAGTGCGTAGTAGAGTTGCCCATATTATAAAAAAATGTAAATAAAACGGGAAACGGTTCGCGCGTTTATAATTAAACTAAATTATAATATTGTAAAAAGTAGTAGAAAAGCTAATTACAAAAATTAAGGTGAGTAAAAAATTGAAGTTACTTACATTTTATTTTTCTCTTAAACCTTTTATCAAAGTAATCTTTGTCAATTACACATTTATTAAAATTTGAATCCTCGATCTACTAAGAAGGTATTTTTAGAAATTCGAATATAGGGGGTAAAAACAGTTAAATTCGTTAACCTTATATCTCTTAAACTAAAATACATACCGAAAATATGTAATACTTATCGTTGTTTATTAAAAAAATAAACGGACAGGTGTCTGGTACTTTTAGTTCGTTTCTAATACATTCCCAATTGAGTTTGTTAGTAGCTCTATCGTATTCCATGATTCATTTCGCACTGATATTTGTCGAAAATAATTTATGTATAATGGAAGAAGTAGGTACTTATAATGATGAAGGGTATATAAGTTTCAGAACTGCCGAATCTATCTTTATTTACTTTATAATTTGACCGCCTTAAGGTATGCGCCAGATTTTCGTAAATAATTAATTTATATACTTCAATAAAACATATATGCGATTCTTATAGCTCTATTCCATATTGTCGAGCAAATTTACTAGTTATCAAGAAATACTTTGAAAATACATATGTATTTATACTTTAATGGTCACCGTGCAATACGTTCATGTGTTCATTACAACTGCTATCTGAAATAAACAAATAGAATAGTAGTTTTTGCCAAAATTTTATATATAATATTAGTTATAGTATTTAATAATCAATTTACAAATATATTAATTGAAAATTATGTTTAAGAAACGTGAATAGGTAGTCATTGATAAATTTCTCAAAGTTTTTATAATCTGAAGAAATTATCAATAAAATACTAGAACTACAAACTTCTTGCAAAACGATTTCGATCTTTCTTAAAAATATATAGATAATTGAAATACAGCGTAAAAGATAGACAACATTAATAGTTTTAGCCAAAAATAAACAGTTAGCTTATCTTTAAGAACCTACTACATGGCTATAGTATTAGACCAACGTTGATAACAATATAATCATAAATTATTTTTCTGTGATTTATTTCGTTGAAATCCTATAAAAACCTTGATGGTCTTAACAATCAATACAGTCTTTTCTACAACATGTTCCGGTTTGTAGCTCTATTCGCTTTCGTTAGTTGTGCCTTGGCGGGCGCTATTCCCAATGATTTGGATGGCCGCATTGTCAATGGTGTTGATACCACCATTCAGGCCCATCCCTATCAGGTTTCTTTGCAAACCAACAATGGTTTCCATTTCTGCGGTGGTTCCATCATCAGCGAAGACATTATTGTAACTGCTGCTCATTGCATGCAATCCTACAAGGCCTACCAATTCAAAGTACGTTTGGGTTCCACTGAATACGATAATGGTGGTGAATTGGTTGCCGTCAAGTCTTTCAAATACCACGAAGGTTATAATCCCGAAACCATGGTTAATGATGTTGCCGTTATCAAATTGGCCACTCCAGTGCGTGAATCTTCCAAGGTACGTTATGTTAAATTGGCTGAGAAGACACCTGCTACTGGCACCACAGCTGTCGTTACTGGTTGGGGTTCTAAGTGCTTCTTGTTCTGCCAAACTGCCCCTAAAGTTTTGCAAAAGGTTGAGGTCGATATTGTTGATGAGAAGACCTGCGCTTCCAGCGAATACAAATATGGTGATGACATCAAGGAAACTATGTTGTGTGCTTATGCTGTTAAGAAGGATGCTTGCCAAGGTGATTCTGGTGGTCCTTTGGTTGCCAACAACAAATTGGTCGGTGTTGTTTCCTGGGGTAAAGGTTGTGCCCTTGCTGGCTATCCCGGTGTATACTACTGCGATGTTGCTACTGTCCGCAGCTGGATTGAAAAGACTGCCAAGAGTTTGTAAATTTTACAAAGTACAAATTTATTTGAATAAAATTTAAGTGTTAATTACAACAAAAGAAAAAATTCAGTTTGTTTTACATATTTGAAAAGTTATTCGAGTTATAGGTCAGTTCTAGTTCGGTTCTTGTTCAGTTTTAGTTTAGTTCTAGTTTAGTTCTAATACACTTCTAGTTCAGTTCTAATTCACTTCTATTTCAGTTCTAGTTCAGTTCTGGTTCAGTTCTAGTTCAGTTATAGTTCAGTTCTAGTTCAGTTCTAGTTCAGTTATAGTTCAGTTATAGTTCAGTTATAGTTCAGTTCTAGTTCAGTTCTAGTTCAGTTCTAGTTCAGTTCTAGTTCAGTTCTAGTTCAGTTCTAGTTCAGTTCTAGTTCAGTTCTAGTTCAGTTCTAGTTCAGTTCTAGTTCAGTTCTAGTTCAGTTCTAGTTCAGTTCTAGTTCAGTTCTAGTTCCAGTTCTAGTTCAGTTCTAGTTCAGTTCTAGTTCAGTTCTAGTTCAGTTCTAGTTCAGTTCTAGTTCAGTTCTAGTTCAGTTCTAGTTCAGTTCTAGTTCAGTTCTAGTTCAGTTCTAGTTCAGTTCTAGTTCAGTTCTAGTTCAGTTCTAGTTCAGTTCTAGTTCAGTTCTAGTTCAGTTCTAGTTCAGTTCTAGTTCAGTTCTAGTTCAGTTCTAGTTCTGTTCTAGTTCAGTTCTAGTTCAGTTCTAGTTCAGTTCTAGTTCAGTTCTAGTTCAGTTCTAGTTCAGTTCTAGTTCAGTTCTAGTTCAGTTCTAGTTTCAGTTCTAGTTCAGTTCTAGTTCAGTTCTAGTTCAATTCTAGTTCAGTTCTAATTCAATTCTAGTTTAGTTCTACGTCAGTTCTAGATTTTTTCCAAAAAGTTTTCTATTTTGACCTACTGTGTCTTATTGCAATAATTAACATTGTTAACATTCCAACATTTAATTACTTTCGCTTAACAACTCCAATTTGTACTCATTATCCCAAAAAGTCACAAACATGAAAATTTCCCATAACAAATCCTCTCATCTCCTACAATCCTTTCTTCCCTGGCAACTCTATACTCACTAATGGTCAAATAATTTAGTTCATTCGCGGTCATTACTAAAATCAGTTGCAACAAAAATTTCGTCCGTTTAAGTGTAAATTAAAACCGACAAAAGTGAAGTAAATTAATAAAATCCTTAACATTTTTATCAAAATAAAGTTATTTAATAAGAAAGCTATAAAAAATTATAAAAATTAAGTGTTAAATTAGAGTTTTTATCTAAATAAATCAGTGCAAACAAAAAAGTCTCTAGAAAAGTGTGTATATGTAAATTATTTCCTTATGGTTGTTGTTATTTGCATCAAAGCGGTGTTAAATTGTTAGTGTTTTTTTTCTTTCTAAGCTAAAGCCTTTTATACAAGAGTTTGTGTGAGTATGTTGGTGATGATGGGGTGATGATGCATTAAAAGTGTTGTTGTTTATATTTTTGTCACATAAAAAAGAGCAAGAGAAGAAAATGAAGTAAACAAATCTCAATAGTAAAAGTAGAGCAAAGAAAAAGACGTAGTTATTGTGTTTGTTCATGCAAGTTTTTGTTTGTTAGGAATTGTGTGTTTGTTGTTGGTGGGGTGAGATGAAAGGCCCAAAAAAAGAGCATGAGAAATAAAATGCCAAATCTTAATAGTAAAAGTAAAATAAAAGTTTTTGTTTACAAAAACAATAGCAACAAGTGTTGTTATTGTTTTAAGGGCATATATCAGTGCGTAGTAGAGTTGCCCATATTATAAATAATGTAAATAAAACGGGAAACGGTTCGGGCGTAATATTGTAATAAAAAATTAAAAAAAAAATTAAGTAAAAAATCAATTTAAAAAAAAATTGAGGTGAGTAAAACACTAAAATTATATTTTATTGGTGTTTTATTATTTTTATCAAAAAATCTTTGTCAATTAGTTAGTTATTCATATTATAAGCCTCTATCCACTAAGGAGGACATTTTGTTACTTTTTCTTTCATCAGACGGTAAATAATTTTGATTTATATTTTCCTTCGAAAATCAATTTTTATTCGAAGTGATAAATTTTAAAATCATTCATATTTTCAATTAAAAATGCACATTTTTAATTTAAATTTTGAAATATTTTTATTCAAAATATCAGAACTTTATAAAAGTTCTTCCATTACGGCAAACTTTCAGTTTTAACTAAAATTTTTAGTAAAGTACTTTACAAGAAAGAGTATTCTTTAACAAATTCCTTAACAGTCTTTTCGATCCAGCTGCGAACAGTAGCTACATCACAATAGACACCGGGATAACCAGCAATAGCACAACCTTTACCCCAAGACACAACACCAACCAATTCATTGTTGGCTACCAATGGGCCGCCGGAATCACCTTGGCAAGCATCCTTCTTAACAGCATAAGCACACAACATGGTTTCCTTGATGTCATCACCATATTTATATTCACTGGAGGCACACAAAGCATTATCAATAATATCTACTTCGACTTCTTGCAAAACAATGGGAGCGGTTTGGCACAACAAGAAGCATTTAGCGCCCCAGCCTGTAACAACAGCGGTAGTACCGGTGACGGGAGTATTTTCAGCCAATTTTACATAACGGATAGAGGCGGATTCACTCACAGGTCTGGCTAGTTGGATGACGGCAACATCGTTAACCATGGTATCGGGATTGTAACCTTCATGGAATTTGAAAGTCTTAACAGCAACCAATTCACCACCCTGATTGTATTCGGTAGAACCCAAACGTACTTTGAATTCATGGGCCTTGTATCTTTGCATGCAATGGGCAGCGGTTACAATAATGTCTTTGCTGATGATGGAACCGCCACAGAAATGGAAACCACTATTGGTTTGCAAAGAAACCTGATAGGGATGGGCCTGAATGGTGGTATTAACACCATTTACAATGCGTCCCTCCAAGTAATCGGGAAAAGTACCGGCAAAGGTACAACTGACCAAAGCGAAGAAAGCTACGTAACGCAACATGTTTTAAGAAAGACTGTGGTTAACATACGCACACTAATAGTTTTTATACCAGATGTTGGTGGTTATAATCTTATCTATAGCTTTTTAGGGATTTTTCTTAAGATATGGATTAGTTTAATTTTGAACTGATAAGTAAGCTTTTTTCGACCAAAAACTAAATGAAATTGTCGTAGGCTAATCTTAGAAGTAGAAAATTAAATATAGTTATTAATTGAAATAGTTTGTTTTATCAGTTTAAGAAATTGGCAGATTTTAAAAATTGTTTAATAGAAATAAAAAAATTTGGTAAATTTAGCGGAATTCCCATTGAAAAATAATCTTTAAAAATCAATTTAGTATAAACTCATGATATTGTTAATATTTTTTTTTGGAACTGATACATATTGTTTGGTGTTATCTTTGGTTTTGTTGTAAACAGTTTACCGTATTAGGCACGTGTAGCGGCTATCGTGGGAACCGATAAGTCATATTGTATAGTATTTCTTGTGGTCTGTTTGATTAAGTCTTTAGTAGGAATAATTTGGAGGGGTTTTTCCGAATCTTATCTAGTATACGTATATGCAATAGGTTGGTACCGATTTGAACTAACTAACTAACTAACTAACTAACTAACTAACTAACTACTAACTAACTAACTACTAACTAACTAACTAACTAACTAACTAACTAACTAACTAACTAACTACTAAACTAACTAACTAACTAACTAACTAACTAACTAACTACTAACTACTAACTAACTAAACTAACTAAACTAACTAACTAACTAACTAACTAACTAACTAACTAACTAACTAACTAACTAACTAACTAACTAACTAACTAACTAACTAACTAACTAACTAACACTAACTAACTAACTAACTAACTAACTACTACTAACTAACTAACTAACTAACTAACTAACTAACTAACTAACTAACTAACTAACTACTAACTAACTAACTAACTAACTAACTAACTAACTAACTAACTAACTAACTAACTAACTAACTAACTAACTAACTAACTAACTAACTAACACTAACTAACTAACTAACTACTAACTAACTAACTAACTAACTAACTACTAACTAACTAACTAACTAACTCTAACTAACTAACTAACTAACTAACTACTAACTAACTAACTAACTAACTAACTAACTAACTAACTACTAACTAACTAACTAACTAACTACTAACTAACTACTACTAACTAACTAACTAACTAACTAACTAACTAACTACTAACTACTAACTAACTAACTAAACTACTAACTAACTACTACTAACTAACTAACTAACTAACTACTAACTAACTAACTAACTAACTAACTAACTAACTACTAACTAACTAACTAACTAACTAACTACTAACTAACTAACTACTAACTAACTAACTAACTAACTAACTAACTAACTACTAACTAACTAACTAACTAACTAACTAACTAACTACTAACTAACTAACTAACTACTAACTAACTAACTAACTACTACTACTAACTAACTAACTAACTAACTAACTAACTAACTAACTAACTAACTAACTAACTAACTAACTAACTAACTAACTAACTAACTAACTAACTAACTAACTAACTAACTAACTAACTAACTAACTAACTAACTAACTAACTAACTAACTAACTAACTAACTAACTAACTAACTAACTAACTAACTAACTAACTAACTAACTAACTAACTAACTAACTAACTAACTAACTAACTAACTAACTAACTAACTAACTAACTAACTAACTAACTAACTAACTAACTAACTAACTAACTAACTAACTAACTAACTAACTAACTAACTAACTAACTAACTAACTAACTAACTAACTAACTAACTAACTAACTAACTAACTAACTAACTAACTAACTAACTAACTAACTAACTAACTAACTAACTAACTAACTAACTAACTAACTAAACTAACTAACTAACTAACTAACTAACTAACTAACTAACTACTACTAACTAACTACTAACTAACTAACTAACTAACTAACTAACTACTAACTAACTAACTAACTAACTAACTAACTACTAACTAACTACTACTAACTAACTAACTACTAACTACTAACTAACTACTACTAACTACTAACTAACTAACGAAACTAACGAAACTAACGAAACTAACGAAACTAACGAAACTAACGAAACTAACGAAACTAACGAACTAACGAAACTAACGAAACTAACGAACTAACGAAACTAACGAAACTAACGAACTAACGAAACTAACGAAACTAACGAAACTAACGAAACTAACGAACTAACGAAACTAACGAAACTAACGAAACTAACGAACTAACGAACTAACGAATCTAACGACTAACGAAACTAACGAATCTAACGAAACTAACGAAAATTACGAAACTAACGAAAATAACGAAACTAGCAAACTAACGGAACTAACGAAACTAACGAAACTAGCGAAGCTAACGAAACTAACGAAAATAACGAAACTAACGAAATTAACGAAACTAACGAAACTATAAAGTACAATCGCCGGAAAATAACTAATTCGCTACTTTAATGCAATAATAATAGAATAGTTTAAATTGTATAGGTCAGTGTTACTTTGTATAATTTGAAAATGATTCCTAATAAATAATTTGCAAGAAAACGATTTCAAATCGTTTTATGGTTTCCACATTTTGATAACAATTTATTAAAAAAAATAATCTATAGAATTAAACGTCATGGGGAATTCGCTAGATTTTTCCAATTTCATAAATTATTTTTATTTGAAAATATAGCTGTCATTTTATCTTATTATCAAAGCTGTATTGCCAAAATCTTTAAATCACTTTCACCAACTGTTTTGTTTATAATAACTTCGAAAATAAATAGGAAAACCCAAAATTATTTTAAATAAACATTCTTATCTTAATCGTTTATTAAGTATTAAGATTATAATAATGGCCCCCAGATTACGTGTAAACATATGTATATACAAATTTTAAACACGAGACTAGTCCATACAGTATTTTTACGACATGTTCCGTTTCGTAGCTCTATTCGCTGTAATCAGTTGTGCTTTTGCCGGTTTTATCCCAGATGATTTGGATGGCCGTATTGTGAATGGTGTTGATACCACCATACAAGCCCATCCCTATCAAGTTTCTTTGCAAACCAACATTGGTTTCCATTTCTGTGGTGGTTCCATTGTCAGCGAGGATGTTGTGGTTACTGCCGCTCATTGTATGCAAAAATATAAAGCTAATGAACTCAAAGTACGTTTGGGTTCCACTGAATACAATCAGGGAGGTGTTTTGGTCGCCGTCAAAGCTTTCAAATATCATGAACTTTACAATCCCGATACCATGGTTTACGATGTTGCCGTTATTAAGCTAGCTGCATCTGTACGTGAATCATCCAAAATCCGTGAAATTGTCGGAAAGTACTCCCGCTACTGACACCACCGCTGTTGTTACTGGTTGGGGTTCAAAATGCCATTTGTTCTGTCAAACTGCTCCCAAAATTTTGCAAGAAGTTGAAGTTGATATTGTTGATGCTGAACTCTGCTCTTCCAGTCAATGTAAGTACGGTGATGAAATCAAGGAACTATGATGTGTGCTTATGTTGTTAAGAAGGATGCTTGCCAGGGAGATTCTGGTGGCCCATTGGTAGCCCACAATAAATTGGTTGGTGTTGTTTCCTGGGGTAGAGGTTGTGCCCGTGCCGGTTATCCTGGTGTTTACTGTGATGTTGCTACTGTCCGCAGCTGGATTGTAAATACTGCCAATAGATTGTAAATTAGTTAATGAATTGAATTTTATGGTTTCAATAAAAATTATTTTAATGAAAGTTTTAAGGGCGTTTTATTTTAAAGCATTGTATAGTTTGAAATTTGAGAAAAGAAAACTATTCATGCGTTAATTTAAACTGCCATCAGTTTTTAAGGTTTTGATAGATTATCTCTTATGTGAACTTTCCTAAATTTCCTAATTTTTAAGTTCTTTGAAAGACATTGACATTACTGAGGCCTATTGAATGCGAAAGATCTTATGACAGACATAACAGCTTACAGATCCACTTTTATATGTTTAATTTTAAAGATTATTTAGGATGAATCTCATTTTTGTTATTCTTACTATTGATATAACTTTCACTTCTGGAATAGTCGAAGTCAAACGTCTTTGAACTTTTTTTTGTGTGTCAAGACATTTCTTGAGTAGGAGTGTAAATGGATTTGAAGTTCAATGTTACTTAATAATAAAAAGATACATGGTTTTGGAACTATTTCAACTTACTGAAGTTTGTTATTAAATTTCTCGTTATGCCAAATTTAGTTGACCACTAATAAAGACGGACTTTTGATTTAACCTTTTTAAACTTTTTCTTTGAGACTGCATTTAATCGCTGGTCTATGCCAAAATGCTAATAACGTTAAAAGAGCATCAGAGTAACATGGAACCTGAAATTAATGGTATTTCCGACGACTTGTATTTACTTGTGCCAAAACTTTCGTGGTAAACATTTAAAAAGATATTTCTGTAACAAACCCATACCCTAACTGCATTTGGAGATCACCCTTATTTATAACAAAATATTAGAATATAAAGAAAACTCTTCAAACTTTAATTTTTAAACTTTTTATTAAAAACTAAAAAAAAATACTCAAATCTTTAAATAATTTACAATCTTCTGCCAGTTTCCACAATCCAGCTGCGGACAGTAGCAACATCACAGTAGACACCGGGATAAGCAGCAACAGCGCAACCTCTACCCCAGGAAACAACACCAACCAATTCATTGTGGGCTACCAATGGGCCACCGGAATCACCTTGGCAAGCATCCTTTTTCAAAGCAGCAGCGCACAACATAGTTTCCTTGATTTCCTTACCGTACTTGTATTTGCGGGAAGCGCAAAGTTCAGCATCAATAATATCAACCTCAACTTCTTGCAAAATCTTGGGAGCTCCACTGCAACCGGCGCACAAGGCACCCCAGCCAGTAACAGCAGCAGTAGTGCCAGTAGCGGGAGTCTTCTCAGACAATTTGACATAACGGATTTTGGAAGATTCACGTACAGGGGCAGCTAGTTTGATGACAGCGACATCGTAAACCATGGTATCGGGATTGTAAAGTTCATGGTATTTGAAAGCTTTGACGGCTACCAAAACACCACCTTGATTGTATTCGGTGGAACCGAGACGTACTTTGAATTGGCTAGCTTTGTATCTTTGCATACAATGAGCAGCTGTAACAACAACATCTTCACTGATGATGGAACCACCACAGAAATGGAAACCACTGTTGGTTTGCAAAGACACTTGATAGGGATGGGCCTGAATGGTGGTATCAACACCATTCACTATGCGGCCATCCAAATCACCGGGAAGAATGCCGGCAAAAGCACAGCTGACTACAGCCAATAAAGTAATGAAACGGAACATGTTAAGAGAAAGATTATATGGTTTTAGTTTCAAGTTGAAAGTTTTTATATGTTTAGCTCCACAAACATAGTACGATTATTCATTTCTTATAATCTTAAAGTACGTAGTCTTTGATTGAGATAAGGGTTAGTGCTTGGCGTTTGTTTAACATAAACAGTTTTTGATTTTTCCATTTCTTTAACTTAAATAATATTTAAAATAATAATTAAAAATATCAAAACAGTTTGATGATTTTATCTAGCAGACGATCTAATAATAAATCTAAATTTAAATTCTTATGAAATTCAGAAAATCTAGCAAAATTTCAATAACAATATTCTCTTACAATTTATAAAAATAACAAGTATGATTGTGATATGCGGCAATACCGAATCTTATATACCCTGTGCCATAAGTTTAAAATCGATCTTGCAAGGTGGCTCGTTGTATGAGCCTTTTTTCTTGGATCATCAGGGGATGACCGCAATTCACACAGTGAATTGTGTTTAAACTAGTAAATTAGGTTGTGCGAGGGAGAATAGAGGGAGTGAAAATTCTGCAGTACGGCTGAATAGTGAATTTTCCCTAAAACGAGTTGTGCGATATTCCAGTCTAATGAACCGTAATTAGATGTGTTCTTGATAAAAGTCGTGTGTTAGGCAGGGAACAAGTTCCCTAATATCAGGGAAACACTCGACTTTGTAATATCGATTGAACAGTGAAATACATCCCACATTGCCACTGTGCTATAGTTGTATATCCTACTGCCTAGTCGATCGAGTAGCTTAACAATAGTCTTCAACGCTTCCGCCCATATATGAGAGTTGTATTCCATCGACTATAAGTGATGTAAGTAACATCTTAAACAGTTTTTCACTTGAACTCTTCCTTCGACAAATGAAAACTATTCTTATTCCCAGAATTTCATAATTCTCGGGAATTACGTTCTGAAATCTGTCTATACCGATATTATGACATACATCTTTTAAACATTTTAATAACAAATTATTAAAATTTTGTTAGATATTCCACTTTCTTAACTATCCCAACTTTACATTTGCTATTAGATTAAGTTGGAACTAATGATAGACCCTTCGATAAAATCTTGAAATTGTTTTGATAATTCATTTGTTTAATTAAAAGGAAAAACCAAAACTAATGACTAAATCTTATCTTAATAATTGTTTAAGTACTTTAAGATTATAAGAAATTAATAATCATACAATGTTTGCAGACCTAAACATATAAAAACTTTGAACTTGAAACTAAACCATGTAGTCCTACTCACAACATGTTCCGTTTCGTTACTTTATTGGCTGTAGTCAGCTGTGCTTTTGCCGGCATACTTCCCGGTGATTTGGATGGCCGCATAGTGAATGGTGTTGATACCACCATTCAGGCCCATCCCTATCAAGTGTCGTTGCAAACCAACCGCGGTTTCCATTTCTGTGGTGGTTCCATCATCAGCGAAGATGTTGTTGTTACAGCTGCCCACTGTATGCAAAGATACAAAGCTAGCCAATTCAAAGTACGTCTCGGTTCTACTGAATACAACCAGGGTGGTGTTTTGGTTGCCGTCAAAGCTTTCAAATACCATGAACTTTACAATCCCGATACCATGGTTTACGATGTTGCTGTCATCAAGCTAGCCACACCTGTACGTGAATCTTCCAAAATCCGTTATGTTAAATTGTCTGAGAGAACTCCCGTTACTGGCACTAAGTCTGTTGTTACTGGTTGGGGTGCCTTGTGCGCCGGTTGCAGTGGAGCTCCCAAGATTTTGCAAGAAGTTGAGGTAGATATTATTGATGCTGAACTTTGCGCTTCCCGCAAATACAAGTACGGTGATGAAATCAAGGAAACTATGTTGTGCGCTGCTGCTCTGAGAAAGGATGCTTGCCAAGGTGATTCCGGTGGCCCATTGGTAGCCCACAATGAATTGGTTGGTGTTGTTTCCTGGGGTAGAGGTTGTGCTCTTGCTGCTTATCCCGGTGTTTACTGCGATGTTGCTACTGTCCGCAACTGGATTTTGGAAACCGGCAGAAGATTGTAATTTCTTTAATAGGCTGAATTTATTTTTTTTACCTCTTTTTTAAAATAAAATTTGTTTAATTTTAATTACTCTAAGTGTTTTCTTTTGATTGTAAAATTTAAAGTTTGCAAATTGTAAGAAAAATTACTGGAGAACCTACCAGATATTGAAAAGAATGTAGACTATAGACTAGGCTATTGACTAAACTTTAGGCTATTCTACAGACTAGACTATAGACTTGACTATGGAGTAGACTATAGACTGTACTATTACGTTCTGAAATCTGTCTATCCCGATATTATGATGTACTGAGTTTTGTACTTAAACAATATGTAAAAATTAGAGGTAATCAAAGCGAAGATCATAAGCGTTCAACATGTCTGAATATTGGTCTTTAAACGGTACATGTTTTTAAACCGCAGATGGTTTTCTTATTTTTTAAACATTTTAATAACAAATTATTAACATTTTGTTAGATAGTTATTAGAATATGGACTAGACTATAGACTTGACTATTCACTAGACTCTAGAATAGACTATATACTAAATATAGATAAGTATATAAATTTCCTACAGTGTACTTAATAGAAATATTACAAATTTGTTGGAATTATTTTTTAATTTAAAATTTATTATAACTAATGTGAGACAAATTAATACTATCGCAGAAATCAAAGAAAGACGTGTTATAATGCTTCGATATAAATTAATACCTCTGGCTTATAAAGCTTATGAAAATAGTAGACATGTTACAGTTATTGTTGGTAAAAAACTATGGCAATTAAGATAAAGATAAAAACTTGAAGTGGTCACGACACAATGTCTGAAATTTAGAAACTAATTATATAGTCTTCATTAATAACATGTTGCGTTTTGTAACTCTATTCTCTTGGGTCACTAGTGCTTTGGCCGGCACTCTACTCGATGCGGGTGGGCACTTCTGTGGTGGTTCCATTATTAGTGAAGGTATTGAATATTTAAAATGAAAACACAACATATTTTAATTCTGGACATTAAAGTAAATTTATTTAAAACACAAAATCATCAAGAAATTTATAAATCTCTAGCGGTCTTTTCGATCCAGCTGCGTACAGAGGCAACATCACAGTAAACACCAGGATAAGCAATACGTCCACAACCATTACCCCAGGAAACCACACCAACCAATTTATTTTGAGCCACCAATGGGCCACCAGAATCACCTTGGCAAGCATCCTTTTTGAGAGCATAAGCACACAACATAGTTTCCTTGATTTGATCACCATATTTATATTCACTGGAAGCACAAACATTTCTATCCACAATATCAACTTCGACTTCTTGTAAAACGGTAGGAGCTTTAGTGCATAGCAGGAAACATTTGGAACCCCAACCAGTAACAACAGCCGTAGTGCCAGTAGCAGGTGTCTTGTCGGCTAATTTAATATAACGGATTTTGGAGGATTCACGTACAGGCGTGGCCATTTTAATGACAGCTACATCGTACTCTTTAGTTTTGGGATTGTAACCTTCATGACTGCGGAATGACTTGACAGCAACCAATTCACCTCCAGTATTGTAAGCAGTAGAACCAAGACGTACTTTAAACTCATGAGCTTTGTATTTTTGCATACAATGGGCGGCTGTTACAATAATGTCCTCGCTGATGATGGAAGCGCCACAGAAATGGAAACCACTATTGGTTTGCAAAGACACCTGATAGGGATGAGCCTGTATAGTGGTATCAACACCATTTACTATGCGACCATCCAATTCTTCGGGTATAGAGGCAGCGAAGGCACAACCGATTAAAGCGAATAAGACTATGAAGCGGAACATGTTGTAGGAAAGACTATGGGAATAATTTTAACGCTCAAGGTTTTTATATGAAACGATTGCAATGTTCTGTATCTTAAGGGTACTAATTAATGGCAAACTATACATTTAAAAAAATTCCAGTTTATTTTTAAGATAAGGCTAGTTGTCTTATAAATGTCTTGCTTTACTATACCAATTAGATTATCTATCAAGGTTGATTACAAAAATAATGAAAGTAAAACATTATTCTATTAATAATTAACCATTAGATTACCAATAAGTACTTTGGGAAAATTGCGAAAAAGTTTTGCAAAATACCAATGACGTGTAATTCTTTAGAAGTTTAAAATACTTTGGTTTTTCTGTTATCAAATAGCTAAGAACAATTATAGATAATTAGAAAAGTTAGACTAGATTTTCACAAATAACCCTGTCAGAAATTTGTAACAATTTATTTAAACAAAATAATTTTAATACATTAGTACATTTGCTAGGGGACTAACGACTTAACCGAATTCTAGAAATAATATTTTTAACTTCGCAATGCATTTTTAACTTACTTATTGTCTAAAATTTCAATCGATTTCTAAATGATTTTTCTTAAAAAAACGTATAATAGATATATGACTTTGTATTAAAACTAAGGCGTTTGATACTAATTGTGACATTACTCTAAACCATGCCGATCGGTCCATGCCACCACAGAAAATTTCTTTTTTACTGGTTAAAAAAATCGCAAATCGTTCACACTGTAATGAAAAAAAAAGTACAAATTACTCGAGACTAAGGTCTAATTAAGTCCTGACTAAAGTCCATATTTTAGACATTAGTCTACAGTCCAGACTATAGTCTGTAGTCCAGACTGTAATATATAGTCCATAATACAATCTTTAGTTCAGACAGTAGTCTATAGTTCAGTCTACTAAATTCGTCTAGACTCTAGCCTATAATCCAGACTATAGTCTATAGTCCAGACTATAGTCTATAGTCCAGACTATAGTCTATAGTCCAGACTATAGTCTATAGTCCAGACTATAGTCTATAGTCCAGACTATAGTTTATAGTCCAGACTATAGTCTATAGTCCAGACTATAGTTTATAGTTTAGACTATAGTCTATATTCCAGACTATAGTCTATAGTCCAGACTATAGTTTATAGTCCAGACTATAGTCTATAGTCCAGACTATAGTCTATAGTCCAGACTATAGTCTATAGTCCAGACTAGTCTATAGTCCAGATTATAGTCTATAGTCCAGACTATAGTCTATAGTCCAGACTATAGTCTATAGTCCAGACTATAGTCTATAGTCCAGACTATAGTCTATAGTCCAGACTATAGTCTATAGTCCAGACTATAGTCTATAGTCCAGACAATAGTCTATAGTCCAGACTATAGTCTATAGTCCAGACTATAGTCTATAGTCCAGACTACAGTCTATAGTCCAGACTATAGTCTATAGTCCAGACTATAGTCTATAGTCCAGACTATAGTCTATAGTCCAGACTATAGTCTATAGTCCAGACTATAGTCTATAGTCCAGACTATAGGCTATAGTCCAGACTATAGTCTATAGTCTGAACTATAGTCTATAGTCCAGACTATAGTCTATAGTCCAGACTATAGGCTATAGTCCAGACTATAGTCTATAGTCTGAACTATAGACTAGTCCAGACTACAGTCTATAGTCCAGACTAGTCTATAGTTCAGACTAAATTCGTCCAGACTCTAGCCTATAGTCCAGACTATAATCTATAGTACAGACTATAGTCTATAGTTCTATAATCTGTGGTCCAGATATCTGTCTCTAATCCTGACTATAGTCCATAGTGCTTCCTATAGTCTGTAATCGTGAAAAAGTATTTTAAATAAAATTTTAATTTTGTAATATATTACCTCTTCGTCGAGCGCTGTCTTTTCATTGAACATTTGTAGCAACACTATTAATTGTTTAAAACTCTCGCCAATCATGTCGCACATTAAATCTGTTATATAAAAGTCTATAGAAAAAATCAAATAAGAAATACCACCCAGTATTAAATACATTTGATCAATTTGATAATGAAAGATGAATACGTAACCAAAATAAGCAACAATAATAAAACAAAATGTGGAATATAAACGACTTGTTAACAATTGAAATTGAAAGACTTTTAGCAATTGCTTTAAAATATCGCCTAATTCTGCATGTGTTTCTAAAATTGTTTGAATTTCATGACCCAATAGTTTGTGATCCGGGGGTGGCTTTCCCAGTTTCTGGTTAATACTGTCTAAATGATAGTTAAGATGTTGCAGTAGACGACAAATGTTCCAAAGCATTTCGAAAAAACCAAACATTACTACAACCATCATATTCATAATAGTGGCATTACATATCACCAGTATCCAGCGCAACCACTTCAAAGTTTCTAATGATATGCGCGATGCAATGCCAAAAGAAATGATATGCATGTATAATAAGATGGCATATTTTATATAGCGAATTTGCTTAAATCGTTTATCGATTTTTCTGTTGCGATAATATTTTTTGTAATATTTCCATTTAAGTTTTTTTAATTGAACCTTCAGTTGAATATCTTTAATTTCTCGCCACTTCCTGTGAAGTACTGTATAAAATACTGCTACAACGCGCAGTATCAGATTTAGATGGGTAACAGTTTTTATAAGTGGATGTAAATGTGGTGCAGTTTCAAACATTTCCAAGCTCTTATGGCCAAAATATACCAGCAGAAATAAACAAAAAATATTTGATAGTCCAGCAATAAGACGTGTTAATATGGTTCGATGATATGTGTTCGAATTTTCTTCATATAGATATGACGTTGCTCCAATAATAACAGGGTAATATTGACAAAATTTCTTGTAAAACTCTTTCATTAAATCCATTATAAATTAATTTCTTTTTATGAAGTTTATGCTTGTAATATTTGTTACGTACTGGGGTGAATTTTCGAATAGTTGTTGTGTTTATAGAAGTTAATGGGTTAAGATTTTACGATAATATTATATCTGGAATATTTAAGTAGTTCTTTTTAATAAATAATGTTTTCATTATAAGCAAGTTAGAGTGCTATATTCGGCTGAGCCGAATCTTAAATACCCTCCACCAGCTACTTTTATGTTAAAAAAAATTCTTATTTTTTTCGAGGTTGTTTTAAATTTTGATTCATAACTTTTCCCGGTGTGAACCGATTTTGCCCATTTTCAATACCAAACAACTTAGGAAAATGAAGAACATTTTGGGTGAATTTGATTAAACTCTATTGCTTCGTTTTATCGTGAGCGAGTTTTACACAGACAGACGGACATACGGACATAGCTAAATCGACTCAGAATTTGATAAGGACCCAGAATATATGTACTTTGTTGGGTCTCAGATGAATATTTCTTGGTGTTACACACGGAATGACAAAGTTATATATACCCTCTATCACCACTGATGGTGGTGGAGGGTATAATAAGAGGGGTATGTTGCCTGGAATGTTTTGGTCACGAGCGACATTTGTACCCACTTTTAACATCTGTTATATGTTTCAATATAGACTAGACTATATTAAATAGGCAATAGACTAGACTAGACTAGACTATAGACTAGACTATAGACTAGACTATAGACTAGACTATAGACTAGACTATAGACTAGACTAATAGACTAGACTATAGACTAGACTATAGACTAGACTATAGACTAGACTATAGACTAGACTATAGACTATAGACTAGACTATAGACTAGACTATAGACTAGACTATAGACTAGACTATAGACTAGACTATAGACTAGACTATAGACTAGACTATAGACTAGACTATAGACTAGACTATAGACTAGACTATAGACTAGACTATAGACTAGACTATAGACTAGACTATAGACTAGACTATAGACTAGACTATAGACTAGACTATAGACTAGACTATAGACTAGACTATAGACTAGACTATAGACTAGACTATAGACTAGACTATAGACTAGACTATAGACTAGACTATAGACTAGACTATAGACTAGACTATAGACTAGACTATAGACTAGACTATAGACTAGACTATAGACTAGACTATAGACTAGACTATAGACTAGACTATAGACTAGACTATAGACTAGACTATAGACTAGACTATAGACTAGACTATAGACTAGACTAGACTAGACTATAGACTAGACTATAGACTAGACTATAGACTAGACTATAGACTAGACTATAGACTAGACTATAGACTAGACTATAGACTAGACTATAGACTAGACTATAGACTAGACTATAGACTAGACTATAGACTAGACTATAGACTAGACTATAGACTAGACTATAGACTAGACTATAGACTAGACTATAGACTAGACTATAGACTAGACTATAGACTAGACTATAGACTAGACTATAGACTAGACTATAGACTAGACTATAGACTAGACTATAGACTAGACTATAGACTAGACTATAGACTAGACTATAGACTAGACTATAGACTAGACTATAGACTAGACTATAGACTAGACTATAGACTAGACTATAGACTAGACTATAGACTAGACTATAGACTAGACTATAGACTAGACTATAGACTAGACTATAGACTAGACTATAGACTAGACTATAGACTAGACTATAGACTAGACTATAGACTACACTATAGACTAGACTATAGACTAGACTATAGACTAGACTATAGACTAGACTATAGACTATAGACTAGACTATAGACTAGACTATAGACTAGACTAGACTAGACTATAGACTAGACTAGACTAGACTATAGACTAGACTATAGACTGTGATGTTTACTGTGATGTAGCTTAATGCGCAGCTGGATTGAAAAGACTGCCAAGGAATTGTGATTGTCTTAAAGAGTTGGATTTGTTTGTTAAAGGAGGTAAATCATTTTTTTGATACTTGTTTAATTGAAATGTTTTATTGGGTGTTTTGAAATAATGGGGTTGTAGCTTCTGGTTAACATCGAAAGCGATTCAAATCGGCGAGTTTTAAATAAATCTTGTCTTCAGTTTAGATGTTGCAATATTGATGGGACTTGTTCTAGTTCTAAAACTTTATAGGAAAGCCAACTCTGATAAACCAGCAATCTAGAGTGTATAGTGCAAATTTTAAGGCGATCTAAAGGTGTGAAGTGACCTTCTCTTGACATTTTGCTTTTCAAGGAAATTTGATCATTATCAGCTTAGAAGGACCATTTCTTAGTTCTAAAACCTGTCACTTTTATATATCAAAATTAACAACTTGCTGAAGCTTTCTGTAACCATTCTGTCGATAATTTTAGTTAGAAATCTAAAGAACCATTACACTAGAAAAAAAGAACCATTTAAAAAGGAAACAGTCTTGTATAATTATGAACATTTACAAAATTTTATTAACAACTCAAACTCCTCAAGAAATTTACAAATCTCTAGCCGTCTTTTCGATCCAGCTGCGTACTGAGGCAACATCACAGTAAACACCAGGATAGCCGTTACGACCACAGCCATTACCCCAAGAAACCACGCCAACCAAACGGCTTTGAGCCACCAAGGGGCCACCAGAATCACCTTGACAAGAATCCTTCTTCACACCATAAGCACACAACATAGTTTCTTTGATTTGGTCACCGTACTTGTACTCGTTGGAAGCACAAACTTTTTTATCCACAATATCAACTTCGACTTCTTGCAAAACAGTAGGAGTTTTAGTGCATAACAGGAAACATTTGGAACCCCAACCAGTAATAACAGCCAAAGTACCAGTAGCAGGTGTCCTCTCAGTCAATTTAATGTAACGGATTTTGGAGGATTCACGCACTGGCGTGGCCATTTTAATGACTGCAACATCATATTCTTTAGTTTTGGGATTGTAACCTTCATGACTGCGGAAAGACTTGACAGCAACCAATTCACCACCGGCATTGTATTGAGTGGAACCAAGACGTACTTTGAATTCATAAGCTTTGTATTTTTGCATACAATGGGCGGCTGTTACGATGATGTCCTCGCTGATGATCGAGCCGCCACAGAAATGGAAGCCACTGTTGGTTTGCAAAGAAACCTGATAGGGATGAGCCTGTATGGTGGTATCAACACCATTTACTATGCGACCATCCAAGTCTTCGGGTATAGAGGCGGCAAAAGCGCAACCGATAATGGCGAGTAAAGCTGTGCAACGGAACATGTTGAAGAAAAGACTATGGGGTTTAGTTTTACTCTAAACGTTTTTATATGAAACGATTTCTGTCTTCTTAATCTTCTTTGTATTAAAGGCGTTTTATTTCGCAAAGATAATTGTTAAATTTCCCCAGTTATCGCGATAAGCCGTTTACTTCTGTTATTAAGTATATTAATCTTGTTTTAATGATAAGTAGTACAAGTACATTTAGCTAAAAATTCGACGACTAGAATTCAAGTTATCAGGCTTTGGGGAAAATTTATTTTTATTTGGTATAATTTCTATAGATATTTCAGATGTATGGAGAATTCCTATTTGTCTATAATACTTAGTATACAGATAAGTAAGGAAACTAACACGCGTAACTGTTTCTTTGGGAGTGATTGTAGTTTTTAGGAAAACTGTCACTTTAGCATGAAGATTTCTTGGAAGGGATATTTTGTGAAAGGTCAATGGTTCAAAGTCAAAGGTTTAATCAAAAGCCAAATGTTTGACCTAAATGGATAAGTTCCGTTTTTTGGGATATTACTAAAGTGAATCATAATTGAACGATAATTTCCTTTGCCAATCGAGTTTAAAATGAATTGGGAAATTGTCTGCTTTTTGTACGATTCAGACATGTTAAATTGCGTCTTTCCTTTCGCAAAATTTTCTACATTATTTAGTTTAAATACTAAGTATACCACAACACAACGCCAGGGTTATTTGTGAAATTCTGGTCTAACTTTTCTAACAATTATTATTTGTTCTTAGCTATATATATGATAACAGAAAAACCAAACTTCTAAAGAATTACTCGTCATTGCGAATTTTAAAAATTTTTTTCGCAATTTTCCCAAAGTACTTATTTTAATTGGTACTCTAACGGTTTATTATTATTAGAATTAAATTTAACTTTTATTAGCATTGTTATCAACCTTGATAGATAATCTAATTGGTATAGTAGATCAAGACATTTACGATGTTAATACTTTCTAAAAGTGGTTTCTTGGGGTAACGGTTGTGGTCGTAATGCTTATACTGGTGGTAACCATGATGTTGCCTCTGTACGTAGCTGGATCGAGAAAACTGCCAGGGATTTGTAATTTTTTTAATAAGATTGAAGTTTAAATAAAGTTTTTTGAAAGCGTGTGATCTTTAATGCTTTGGCCAGTTGGGTTTTCTAATCAGATTTCTTATCTTTTTAGATAAGATATATTATCAAATGTAATCTACAAACATATCTAAGATAATCTTTTACTTTTGAACGCATAGAATTTCCAAAATTTTAAATTTGATAGGTTAAAGTTAAACGAAATAATCTAGAGAAAAAACATAATCATAAATGGTTCCGCCTTAGTTTATACAAAATATTAAACAATAATAAAAATAAGTAAAAATTTATAATGTAAATTTTCATTGCTCTAATGAAACATAATGGTTTCATTTCTTTCACGAAACTTTCCCTAGAGGGAAGGTCCCATGACTAGTCCTTTGCAAAACCTGTATATTTTTGTAACAAATAAAAAATTAATATATATTTACAAAGATATATTGTTTACGTTAATTCAATGTATCTCTTCATTGTATTAACGTAAATAATTTATTATATTTACGAAATTTTGTCTAGATAAGATTTAAATAAAATTAAAATTTAATTGATTTCTAAATGTTTCTCCTTAAAATAACCTAATATAGATAAATGACTTTGTATTAAAACTAAGGCATTTGATACTAAATGCGACATTTACTCTAAAGCATACCGGTCCATGACACTGCAGAAAATTCCTTTTTTACTTTTTAAATAAATCGAAAATCTCTCGCACTGAAATGAAAGGAAAGTAAAATTTTTTAATTAGTTATTCGAAATGTCTAAGAAATTTACTAGTCTCTAGTATATTTGAAAGGACTGAGGTCAAAATTCTATAGTCCAGACTTAGTCTATAGTTCTTACTATAGTCTATAGTCCACATTATAGTCTATAGTCCAGACTATATTCCGTAGTTCATAATATAGTCTAGCCTATAGGCTATAGTCCAGGCTATAGGCTACTAGTCTATAGTTCAGACTATAGTCTATAATCTACAACAGACTATAGTATACACTATAGTCTATAGTCCAGACTATAGTCTATAGTCCAGAATATAGTCTATGATTTATAGTCCAGACTATAGTATAGACAGAAGCTATAGTACAGACTGTAGTCTATTGTTCAGACTAGGGACTATATTCCAGGCTATAGTCTATAGTCCAGACTATATTCTATAGCACAGACTATATTCTATAGTCCAGACTATAGTATAGATTATAGTCTACAGTCCAGACTATAGTCTATAGTTCAAACTATAATATATAGTTCAGACTCTAGTCTAAAGTCCGGACTATTGTCTATAGTTCAGACTATAATATATACTATAGTCTATAGCACAGACTATAGTATAGTCAAGAATATGGTCTATACTAAAGTCAAGACAGTCTTTAGTCCAGACTTTACTTTATAGTCCATGCTATAGTCTATAGTCCAGACTATAGGCTGTAGTCCATGCTATAGTCTATAGTCCAGAATATAGTCTATAGTCCAGGCTATAGTCTATAGTCCAGAATATAGTCTATAGTCCAGGCTATAGTCTATAGTCAGACTATAGTCTATAGTCCAGACTATAGTCTATAGTCCAGACTATAGTCTATAGTCAGACTATAGTCTATAGTCCAGACTATAGTCTATAGTCCAGACTATAGTCTATAGTCCAGGCTATAGTCTATAGTCCAGGCTATAGTTTATAGTCCAGACTATTGTATATAGTCCAGACTATAGTATATAGTCCAGACTATTGTATATAGTCCAGATTTTGGTCTATACTCCAGACAATAGTCTATAGTCCAGACAATAATCTATAGTCCAGACTATAGTCTCTAGTCCAGACTATAGTATATAGTTCAGACTATAGTATATAGTTCAGACTGTAGTCTATAGTCCAGATTTTGGTCTATACTGCAGACAATAGTCTATAGTCCTGACAATAATCTATAGTCTAGACTATGGTCTATAGTCCAGACTATAGTCTATAGTCCAGACAATAATCTAGAGTCCAGACTATAGTCTCTAGTCCAGACAATAGCTATAATCAGATTATTATTTTTGTATGTATTTAATTACCTCTCCGTTCAGCGATGTCTTTTCATTAAACATTTGTAGCATGATTATTAATTGTTTGAAACTCTCGTTAATCATGTCACGCATTAAATCCTTTACATATAAGTCTATTGACTCAATCAAATAGGAAATACCACCTAGTATTAGGTTGAATTTATCAGTTTGATAGTAAAATGTCACTCAATTCAGCATGAGTTTCCAAAATTCAATTCAATTTCCTGGTCCAATAGTTTATGATCTGGGCGGGGCTTTTCTGCTTTCTGATAAATAGTGCCCAATTGGTAGTTCAGATGTTGCAATAGGCGACAAATATTCCAAAGCATTATGAAAAATCCAAACATTACTACTACCATCATATTCATAATAGTGACATTACAAATTATCAGAACCCAACGCCACCATTTCAAAGTTCCTACACAGAGGGGAAAAAATATACACGCCTGGTACCATCAAATTTTTCAATAACATCCGTTGTCATGTATATACAAGAACATCTAATGTTGACCACGCAACGTTGTCAACATTGCAACAATTCGTTGTTGCAATCTAAATTTTATGCACATCCGTTGTCTAAAAGTTTACAAACGTGGTAAGCTCACTATTGACAACGGATTTTGAGCTTACCACGTTTGTTAACTTTTAGACAACGAATGTGCATAAAATTTAGATTGCGACAACGAATTGTTGCAATGTTGACAACAGTGCTGGAAACGTTTATCGATTTCTCTATTGCAATAATATATTTCGTAATACTTCCTTTAAAGACTTGTTAATTGAGCATTCAATTGAATATCTTTGTTATCTCGCCACTTCCGCACTATCAGATTTAAACGGGTAACAGATTTTATAAGTGGATGTAAATGCGATGCTGTCTCAAACATTTCCATGCTCTTATGACCGAAATATACCAGCAGAAATAAACAAAAAATATTTGATAGTCCAGCAATAAGACGTGTTAGTATGGCTTGATGATAAGTATGTGTTCCAATCGTACTCATACAGATATGATGGTGCCCCAATAAAGATGGGGTAACATTGATAAAATTTCTTGTAAAATTCTTTTATTAAAAACATTTTAAATTACATCCTTTAAATATTTTCTTTTTACGAAGCTTATGCTTTTAATATTTGTTACATACTGAGGTGAAATTTTTAATAATAGTTGTTGTGTTAATAGAAGTTAAAAAAGATTTTACGATAATATTATCGATGAAATATTTAAGTAGTTCTTTTTAATAAATTATGTTTTCGTTATAATTAGGAGGGGGTTTGTTTGCAGGAATGTTAAATATTGCTTGAGTGACATTCGCAAACTATATTTTACACAGTGCTTCAAAGTTAAAGGCGAGAAAATCTTGAAAAAATATAAATTTTTATAAAAATTGAAATTTTGTTAAAAATTTCATTAAGAAATATTGGAAATTTGCATTTGTAACACATCGAGATACAAATTCATTTGTCGAGGACCCAATTATATATATATTCTGATTCCTTATTATATTGTTACACAATCCAGCCTTCAGTGTGTCGAGACGTCTGTCTGAATGTATGTCTGTTTGTCTGTCTGTCTGTTTCTTGGTCTATTTGTCTGCATGACTATAGGGCCCAAACGGGAGAAGCAACCTTCTTTGTTTGGTTTTTAAAATATCGATTCACACATAATTGGTATTACCCAAACGCTTTTATTATTTGGTAAAAATTTTCTTAATTGAAAAAGCTCTAAAAATACAGGAATTTATTTATAAAAAGTATTTACGCATGTTAAAATTAATAATTGTAAAATTATGTTCAAAAATAATTTTATAAAATTATAAACGATTTCAAAAAATTATACTTAATATATAGTTAAATGATACTGTATTAAAATGATTGCATATGCTACTAATTGGGACATTAATTGAAACCATGATGCCCGATCCAAACCATTGCAGAGAATTTCTTTTTTACTCGTTAAATACAATGAGAATCTTTCGCACTGAAATAGAGAAAACAAAAAAGAGACTATAGACTAGACCATAGACTAGACTAGACTATAGGCTAGACTATAGACTAGACTATAGACTAGACTATAGACTAGACTATAGACTAGACTATAGACTAGACTATAGACTAGACTATAGACTAGACTATAGACTAGACTATAGACTAGACTATAGTAGACTAGACTATAGACTAGACTATAGACTAGACTATAGACTAGACTATAGACTAGACTATAGGCTAGACTATAGACTAGACTATGGACTAGACTATAGACTAGACTATAGACTAGACTATAGACTAGACTATAGACTAGACTATAGACTAGACTATAGACTAGACTATAGACTAGACTATAGACTAGACTATAGACTAGACTATAGACTAGACTATAGACTAGACTATAGACTAGACTATAGACTAGACTATAGACTAGACTATAGACTAGACTATAGACTAGACTATAGACTAGACTAGACTATAGACTAGACTATAGACTAGACTATAGACTAGACTAAGACTAAAGATATAGACTAGACTATAGACTAGACTAGACTATAGACTAGATTATAGACTAGACTATAGACTAGACTATAGACTAGACTATAGACTAGACTATAGACTAGACTATAGACTAGACTATAGACTAGACTATAGACTAGACTATAGACTAGACTATAGACTAGACTATAGACTAGACTATAGACTAGACTATAGACTAGACTATAGACTAGACTATAGACTATAGACTAGACTATAGACTAGACTATAGACTAGACTATAGACTAGACTATAGACTAGACTATAGACTAGACTATAGACTAGACTATAGACTAGACTATAGACTAGACTATAGACTAGACTATAGACTAGACTATAGACTAGACTATAGACTAGACTATAGACTAGACTATAGACTAGACTATAGACTAGACTATAGAAGACTATAGACTAGACTATAGACTAGACTATAGACGAGACTATAGACTAGACTATAGACTAGACTATAGACTAGACTATAGACTAGACTATAGACTAGACTATAGACTAGACTATAGACTAGACTATAGACTAGACTATAGACTAGACTATAGACTAGACTATAGACTAGACTATAGACTAGACTATAGACTAGGACTATAGACTAGACTATACGACTAGACTAGACTATACGGCTAGACTATAGACTAGACTATAGACTAGACTATAGACATAGACTATAGACTAGACTATAGACTAGACTATAGACTAGACTATAGACTAGACCATATAGGCTAGACTATAGACCTAGACATAGACTAGACTATAGACACTTCGGACTAGACTATAGACTAGACTATAGGACTAGACTATAGGACTAGACTATAGACTGCTATAGACTAGACTATAGCTAGACTATAGACTAGGACTATAGGACTAGGACTATAGGACTAGACTTATAGACTAGACTATAGACTAGACTATAGACTAGGACTATGCAGACTTAGACTATAGAACTAGACTATAGGACTAGACTATAGACTAGACTAGACTAAGACTTAGACTACTTAGACTAGACTATAGGACTAGACTATAGACTAGACTATAGACTAGACTATAGACTAGACTATAGGCTAGACTATAGACTAGGCTATAGACTAGACTATAGGCTAGACTATAGACTAGGCTATAGACTAGACTATAGACTAGACTATAGACTAGACTATAGGCTAGACTATAGACTAGACTATAGACTAGACTATAGACTAGACTATAGACTAGACTATAGACTAGACTATAGACTAGACTATAGACTAGACTATAGACTAGACTATAGGCTAGACTATAGACTAGACTATAGACTAGACTATAGGCTAGACTATAGACTAGACTATAGACTAGACTATAGACTAGACTATAGACTAGACTATAGACTAGACTATAGACTAGACTATAGACTAGACTATAGACTAGACTAGAGACTAGACTATAGACTAGACTATAGACTAGACTATTGCCTAGACTATAGACTAGACTATAGACTAGACTATAGACTAGACTATAGACTAGACTATAGACTAGACTATAGACTAGACTATAGACTAGACTATAGACTAGACTATAGACTAGACTATAGACTAGACTATAGACTAGACTATAGACTAGACTATAGACTAGACTATAGACTAGACTATAGACTAGACTATAGACTAGACTATAGACTAGACTATAGACTAGACTATAGACTAGACTATAGACTAGACTATAGACTAGACTATAGACTAGACTATACTAGACTAGACTAGACTATAGACTAGACTATAGACTAGACTATAGACTAGACTATAGACTAGACTATAGACTAGACTCTAGACTAGGCTGTAGACTATCCTGTAGATTAGTTGAAATATTGATTGTATATTTAAATTTAATTACCTCTTCGTCTAGCGATTCATTTTCGTTGAACATATGCAGCTTCATTATCAATTGTTTAAAACTTTCACTTATCTGGTCACAGATTAATTCCGTAAGATAAAAGTCAATGCTGAAAATAAAAGTTGAAATAGCACCCACAATTAAATAAAATTTTCAACATGATAGTTGGCGAACAAGAAAACATAACCATAATACGATACAATTACAAAACACATGGTAACATATATACGATTTGTTATCAATTGAAATATATAGAGATTGAGCAATTCCATTAATATGCCACACAATTGTGCAAAAGTTTCTAGTATAGTTTCAGTTTCAATTGCCAACAATTTCAGGTTAAAGCCTGGCATTTTTAGTTTCTGATAAATATTGTCCAAATGATGATTGAGTTGATACAATAGCTGGCAAATGTTCCAAATCATTTTGAAAAATCCAAACATTACTATCATAATCATATTTAAAATAGTGGCATTACAAATTACAAAAATCCATCTGTACCAGTACAATGTTCCTACCGAAATTTGTATTGAAATGCCAAAAGAAATGATGTGTATGTAGAATAATATTGAGAATTTAACATAGAATAGAAGCTTAAAACGTTTATCGAGCTCTCTATTACAATAATATTTTTCATAATACTTCCTTTTAATTCGTGTGAGTCGGGCCTTCAACTGAATGTCTTTGTTTTCTCGCCATTTCCTGTGAAGTATTGTGTAAAGTATTGCTAAATTACGCACTACTACTATATTTTGATGGGTAACAGTTTTCAAAAGCGGTTGTATATATGTTGCGGATTCCAACATTTCTAAGGACGTGCGGTCCAAATATACCAACAGAAATAAACCATAAATATTTGATATTCCAGCTATAAGACGTGTTAATATGGTTTGACGATAAGTGTTCGAATTTTTCTCATACAGATATGATGTTGCCCCGATAAAGACGGGATAATATTGACAAAATTTTTTATAAATTTCCTTTACTGTAAACATTATAATTCACTTTTTTTAATTTTTTTTAAAATAAGTTTATGCTTGAAATGCTAGTTTTATACTAATGAGGTGAAAATTTTTGTATAGTTGTTGGGGGAATAGAAAAAAGATTTTACGGTTAGGTTATCGATGAAATATTAAAATAAATCTTTTTCATAAATTGTGTTTTTGCTATAATTAGAGGGGTTTAGTTTGCTGGAATGTCAAATTTTATTATTTCTGGTGTCATTCGCCACATAGCCACCCATTTTAATAACCTGTTAAGCGTTTAAATCTAGGACAATGCTGTTAATGCAATATTTTACACAGTGCTGCAATTTTTTAGTTAGTTAGGTAGTTAGTTAGTTAGCTAGCTAGCTAGCTAGCTAGTTAGTTAGTTAGTTAGTTAGTTAGTTAGTTAGTTAGTTAGTTAGTTAGTTAGTTAGTTAGTTAGTTAGTTAGTTAGTTAGTAGTTAGTTAGTAGTTAGTAGTTAGTTAGTTAGTAGTTAGTTAGTTAGTTAGTTAGTTAGTTAGTTAGTTAGTTAGTTAGTTAGTTAGTTAGTTAGTTAGTTAGTTAGTTAGTTAGTTAGTTAGTTAGTTAGTTAGTTAGTTAGTTAGTTAGTTAGTTAGTTAGTTAGTTAGTTAGTTAGTTAGTTAGTTAGTTAGTTAGTTAGTTAGTTAGTTAGTTAGTTAGTTAGTTAGTTAGTTAGTTAGTTAGTTAGTTAGTAGTTAGTTAGTTAGTTAGTTAGTTAGTTAGTTAGTTAGTTAGTTAGTTAGTTAGTTAGTTAGTTAGTTAGTTAGTTAGTTAGTTAGTTAGTTAGTTAGTAGTTAGTTAGTTAGTTAGTTAGTAGTTAGTTAGTTAGTTAGTTAGTTAGTTAGTTAGTTAGTTAGTTAGTAGTTAGTTAGTTAGTTAGTTAGTTAGTTAGTTAGTTAGTTAGTTAGTTAGTTAGTTAGTTAGTTAGTTAGTTAGTTAGTTAGTTAGTTAGTTAGTTAGTTAGTTAGTTAGTTAGTTAGTTAGTTAGTTAGTTAGTTAGTTAGTTAGTTAGTAGTAGTTAGTTAGTTAGTTAGTTAGTTAGTTAGTTAGTTAGTTAGTTAGTTAGTATACATCCTCCTATCAACCTAGTTAGTTAGTTAGTTAGTTAGTTAGTTAGTTAGTTAGTTAGTTAGTAGTTAGTTAGTTAGTTAGTTAGTTAGTTAGTTAGTTAGTTAGTTAGTTAGTTAGTAGTTAGTTAGTTAGTTAGTTAGTTAGTTAGTTAGTTAGTTAGTTAGTAGTTAGTTAGTTAGTTAGTTAGTTAGTTAGTTAGTTAGTTAGTTAGTTAGTTAGTTAGTTAGTTAGTTAGTTAGTTAGTTAGTTAGTTAGTTAGTTAGTTAGTTAGTTAGTTAGTTAGTTAGTTAGTTAGTTAGTTAGTTAGTTAGTTAGTTAGTTAGTTAGTTAGTTAGTTAGTTAGTTAGTTAGTTAGTTAGTTAGTTAGTTAGTTAGTTAGTTAGTTAGTTAGTAGTTAGTTAGTTAGTTAGTTAGTTAGTTAGTTAGTTAGTTAGTTAGTTAGTTAGTTAGTTAGTTAGTTAGTTAGTTAGTTAGTTAGTTAGTTAGTTAGTTAGTTAGTTAGTTAGTTAGTTAGTTAGTTAGTTAGTTAGTTAGTTAGTTAGTTAGTTAGTTAGTTAGTTAGTTAGTTAGTTAGTTAGTTAGTTAGGTTAAGTTAATCGTTAATCTAATAATTGAATTTTGATTAAAATTTTAATGAACATTTTAAAAATTGAGATTTCGTACCTAACTTTCTGTAAAAAGCAATCGAGTTTATCTTTATGAAAACTGCGAGGCAATTTAGTCTTCAAAACCATTCAGTGTTAGTTTATTATGTATGAAACCTTCCAAAGATTTTCTTACACAACTATTCGCTAATTGGTTAAGCAATTTCTTATACAGAAACTTTTCTAATTTTTCCAATAGTTATTGAAAAACTTTGCCCAATTAAGTTATTAAGTCTTGTATAACTAATAGCAACTAAAAGCATATAAATACCCTTTCTCAGTAGTTCAGATAGCAAGTCAGAAGTGTTTCTTTAAATTTTTGTGTCTAAAAGAATAATAATTCATTAAAGAAAGTTTAAACATTTTAAAATGTCTTTAAAATTTCTTTCTTCTAGTTATCCTTTACTTGACTATTACTTTTATGTGCCCAAATATTGTCTAAGGATAATGGGTTTTTGGCCTCAAACTCCTAAAACTACATTACATCAATTGTGGGCTGCTAGTAATTTTCTTATACTCTTGATAGGCGTGTTAACTGAAATGCATGCTGGCTTTTCAGCTTTAACTTACGATTTGGAAAAGGGACTGGATACTTTATGTCCAGCGGGTACCTCGGCGGTGACTTTATTGAAAATGGTATTGATCTTTTACTATCGCAAAGATATAAATTATGTTTTAAAGAAAATGCATGGCATGTTGTATGATGAAGGAGCTAGTGGTCAAATTCTACGGAAACATCATAAAATTATAAGAAAATTTTCGGTTTTGGCGGCACGTTTTAATTTTGCTCCCTTTTTAACAGGTTTTATAACCAATACCACTTATATATTAAAGCCCTTGATAATGGCCTGGATATTTTGGTCGAAGGGTAAGGAAATACAATGGACCACACCGTTTAATATGACGTGGGTATAGATTTTTGTAAAATTCCATACAAAGAAAATTATATTTTATTAATTTTTCTTTTAAAGCATGCCCCGCATTTTGCTACACGCTCCTTTATTCCCCTTGGCTTATATTTTTACCGCCTATACAGGTTTTATAACCATTTTCATATTTTCCGGTTGTGATGCTTTTTATTTTGAATTTTGTTCTCATATTGCGAGTCTATTACAAATGTTACAATCCGATATTGAGTCTTTATTCGACATGTTTGAGAATAGATTGATATTGTCGGAAAAGGAAAATCAATATGTTGAAAATCGTTTAAAGATTATAATAAGACGTCACAATGAGATTAACGATTTGACTTATTTCTTTAGAAAACGTTATACTGTTATAACTTTGGCTCACTTCGTATCGGCTGCTTTAGTTATTGGGGCTAGTATTTTTGATTTGATGACGGTAAGTTGTAGAAAGGGAATTTTAAAATGGTAGGGACTTGTAACTAGATTTTTTTCTCAAAACATTTTTTTTTACCTTTTTATTAACAAAATTTTCACTTTCATTTCAGTATACCGGTTTTGGCCGACTTATTTACGTGGCCTACACTGTAGCTGCCTTATGTCAATTAATGGTTTACTGTTATGGCGGCAGTATGGTGGCTGAAAATGTTTGTATTAAAAACGATTTTATACAGAAACAAAACTTGTACTGAAAAAAAAACTTTTTTAAACATTTCCAGAGTGTTGAAATATCGAATGTTATTTTCGGCTGTAATTGGTTTATTTGTAATCAGAAAGTTCGTCGTATGGTACTTTTGATTATTATACGCTCGCAAAGAACTTTAACTATGTCGGTGCCATTTTTTTCACCCTCCCTGGCGACATTTGCTTCGGTAAGTCAATATTTTTGCTAAATTTTTAAAAATATTTTATGATTTTAAAAAATTTATTTTCTACTAAACATTTCGATTTCAATAAATTCGATTTTTCATAAAAATATAAATTTTTCATTAAAAATTTATAATTTTTTCATTAAAATGTGTATTTTTCATTAAAATGTAAATTTTTCATTAAAATGTCGATTTTTCATCAACATTTTTCTTTTTTGATTAAAATCTATTAAAATCCGATTTTTCATTAAAATCTAGACTTTTCTCAAAAAAGTAGATTTTCACTGTGTTAAAAATACTAGTTTTTAACAATGTATTCTTTACAGATTCTACAAACCTCTGGTTCTATTATTGCTTTGGCCTCATCTTTTCAGTAAAATTTTGATATGACTAAGTTGGTCATCGAATATAAAAAAGTTTTACTTTCAAAGTCACATATTTTGTAATGCACTTAGTTATAGTTGACCGTAATAAGTAGTGTAAGTAGTCCCGACTATAGTCCATAGTCCCGGCTATGGTTTATAGTCCCGACTATGTTTTATAGTCCCGACTATGTTTTATAGTCCAGACTATAGTCTATAGTCGGGACTATAGTCTATAGTCTGGACTATAGTCTATAGTCCCGACTATAGTCTATAGTCCCGACTATAGTCTATAGTCCCGACTATAGTCTATAGTCCCGACTATAGTCTATAGTCCCGACTATAGTCTATAGTCCCGACTATAGTCTATAGTCCCGACTATAGTCTATAGTCCCGACTATAGTCTATAGTCCCGACTATAGTCTATAGTCCCGACTATAGTCTATAGTCCCGACTATAGTCTATAGTCCCGACTATAGTCTATAGTCCCGACTATAGTCTATAGTCCCGACTATAGTCTATAGTCCCGACTATAGTTGTAGTCCCGACTATAGTCTATAGTCCCGACTATAGTTATAGTCCCGACTATAATCTATAGTCCCGACTATAGTCTATAGTCCCGACTATAATCTATAGTCCCGACTATAGTCTATAGTCCCGACTATAATCTATAGTCCCGACTATAGTCTATAGTCCCGACTATAATCTATAGTCCCGACTATAGTCTATAGTCCCGACTATAGTCTATAGTCCCGACTATAGTCTATAGTCCCGACTATAGTCTATAGTCCCGACTATAGTCTATAGTCCCGACTATAGTCTATAGTCCCGACTATAGTCTATAGTCCCGACTATAGTCTATAGTCCCGACTATAGTCTATAGTCCCGACTATAGTCTATAGTCCCGACTATAGTCTATAGTCCGACTATAGTCTATAGTCCCGACTATAGTCTATAGTCCCGACTACAGTCTATAGTCCGGACTATAGTATATAGTCCCAACTATAGCCTATAGTCCCGAATATTGACTATTGTCTGGACTATAGTCCAGATTATAGTCTATAGTTCTAGACTTTAGTCTATGGTCCAGATTATATTCTGTAGTCCATATACTAGTCTACATTCTAGACATTAGACTTCAGTCCAGACTACACTGAGAAATATTTAATGTTGAAAATAAATGAAAATGCACTTAGTTATAGTATTGAAAAGCTGACCTTAATAAGTAGTGTAAGAAGTCCAGACCATTGTTTATAGCCACGACAATCGTCTATAGTTCCGATTATAGTCTATAGTCCAGACTATAGTCTCGACGATAGTCTATAGTCCCGATTATAGTCTATTGTCCCGATTATAATCTATGGTCTCGACTATAGTTTATAATGCCGACAATAGTCTATTGTCCCGACTATAGTCCCGAATATTGACTATTGTCTGGACTATAGTCCAGATTATAGTCTATAGTACTAGACTATAGTCTATGGTCGAAACTATAGTCTATAGTCCAGACTATAATCTATAGTTCAGACTACAGTCTGTAGTCCAGATACTAGTCTACATTCTAGACATGAGATTTCGATTATTAATGGAACTTTAAGAATGTAAGATTGAAGAAAATTATATACACATGCATATATTTTATATAAAATTATCTATTTAGTGGACAAAATAATGTTGAGCATTCACTTGTAACAAAAGAATCATATACAATAAAGTCTGTGACATCTGGGTAAAGAATGTTTCCAAATTGATTTTAAACATATCGTATATAGAAATAGATACTGGTAATATTAAAAAACTTAAGGACATTTTTTCAAACTAAAAATAAACAATTAGAAAATTTAATCATTAACAAAATAATAACAATTTTACAATAACATACCTCTTGATTATACGATTTCACACTAAACTCCTTCAGATGATACGAGGTTTTCTCGGTCTTTTTAGTGACCAATTCACACAGCATAAAATACAAATACATATGCAGGCATAGTAGAAGATATAAACTGCTGCCCAATATAGCCTTATAGCGTTCAAGGTCTATATTACCGGAGGCAATATTGACGATAGTAACATAACCTGCCATAGAATTGGTAAGCAATAGGCATAACTGAATCCATAAGTTAATGGGATTAAAGATAACATTCAATTGAACCATTAGAGTGCAGAGATGAAAATGTATAATACTCAATTTAGGATCTAGAATTTCATTTCTCAGTTGATAATTTATGTGACTAAAACTCTCATATATATAGCACAACAGTGAAGCATGATGCAACATGATCAAGTGCTGCAAGCAAACAGCACCGGTTACTATATAAATATTTAGAAAATTCCACCAATCTCGCGTTAAATAAAAAGTCCATATTAAGGAAAACATACTACCAGTATGATAGAGCATTAGAAAATTATTAAAATATAAAAATCTTCTCAATCCGGTATTGCGAGGCACATCAGGAAAGCGATCGAAATATGAAGTTTGTAACATTATAACTTTCTCAAACCACTGCTCTAATTGATGATCCCGTAAGAATCTTGTAAAAACTACCAGCAATATAAATATTAACCTTGAAATTATGGTTAAAGCGTAGGCATATTTTATAACTATATTGTGTTCCATCCATGTAATACTACTTATGTTGGCCACAAATGCTATGGGCAGATAAATTAAAAATATAATATTTTCAACTAAAGCTATAATTTTATACGTTTTCTAAATAGTTAAATGACGATTTTTCATATCAATATTAAGTGATGTATAACCCGCAGCAAGAGCGAGAAGAAGTGCTAGTTTTATTAACCAAATTTCCCAACGTTTCATGTTGAAGAGTTTATGATAGACTAATGTTACGAATTAATAGCTAAAAAATATAGTACAATAGATAAACATCTTTCTTAAATATAACTTCATTAATTATTTAATTTCAATTCGCAATATATTGTTTCGTTATTTCTATTTATATCAGACACCCCGTAAATAGAATAGAAACAGTGACTGTTATATACATGGAGTAATTATTATACTATAGTTTATAGTCGAGAGTATAGTTTATAGTCCAGACTATAGTTTATAGTCCAAACTACAGGTTATAGTCCAAAATATAGGTTATAGCTCATACTATAGTTTTTAGCCCATACTATAGTTTATAGTCAAGACTAAAGTCTATAGTCCATACTATAGTTTAAAGTCCAGACTAAAGTCTATAGTATAGACTATAGTTTATAGTAAAAAATATTGTTAATAGTACAGACTATAGTTTATAGTCGAGACTATAGTTTATAGTCCAGACTATAGTTTATAGTCCAGACTATAGTTTATAGTCCAGACTATAGTTTTTAGTCCAGACTATAGTTTATAGTCCAGACTATAGTTTATAGTCCAGACTATAGTTTTTAGTCCAGACTGTAGTTTATAGTCTATACTATAGTTTAAAGTCAATACTATAGTTTATAGTCCAGACTATTGTTTATAGTCCATACTATAGTTTAAAGTCCAAACTATAGTCTATAGTCCAAACTATAGTTTTAGTTCAGACTAAACTCAATAGTCCAGACTATAGTTTATAGTCCAGACTATAGTTTTTAGTTCAGACTATTGTTTATAGTCCAGACTATAGTTTATAGTCCAGACTAAAGTTTATAGTCCAGACTATAGTTTATAGTCCAGATTATTGTTTATAGTCCATACTATAGTTTAAAGTCCAGACTAAAGTCTATAGTCCAAACTATAGTTTTAGTCCAGACTAAACTCAATAGTCCAGACTATAGTTTATAGTCCAGACTGTTATAGTCCTGACTATAGTTTATAGTCCATACTATAGTTAGTAGCATAGACTATATATTATAGTCCTGACTATAGTTTATAGTCTAGACTATATTTTATAGTCCAGACTATAGTTTATAGTCCAGACTATAGTTTTTAGTCCAGACTATAGTTTATAGTCCAAACTACAGGTTATTTTCCAAACTATAGGTTTGTAGTCCATACTAAAGTTTATAGTCCATTCTATAGTTTCTAGTCAAGACTAAAGTCTGTAGTCTAGATTATAGTTTATAGTCCAGACTATACCTTATAGTACCGGCTATAGTTTATAGTCCAGACTATAGTTTAAAGTCGAGACTATAGTTTATACTCCAGACTATAGTTTATAGTCCATATTATAGTTCAAAGTCCTGACTATAGTTTATAGTCCAAACTATACTATACTATAGTTTATAGTCTGAACCGTTGGGAAAGTAAAAGATTCATTATACATAAATGCTCAAATAGCAATAGTTTTCCAGCAAAAGATTTCATTACAAAGTATGGGATTAAAATGCTTAATTTCGCGAAGAAGCTTTGTAAACGAGGGTGGTAAGTACTTGCCTCCAATGATGTCATTGTGGTAAAATAATGCGTTCAAAAGCCAACGATTAAAAAGCAAAAGAAATAGCGTGTTAAATGTATTGAAACTTTATATTTTTGTATTTAGATTTATGATAGTGCATTTTTAATCAAAAATATCAAACTTTAGATATTCTAGTTGAAAAATAATAATTATTGTCAGAACAATTTCAGCTGACAGCACGAAAAATGATTTCAAATTTACTTTAAATAGGCCACAGATATTTATACTGGGTACAAATACGAAACGTCCCAGGAAAATTTTTTCAAGCTATAATGTAAAAAATATCAAATGTGTTAACGAAATGTTCAGAATTTAGAAATTATTAAAAAGAACCCACCTCATAGACTTCAACTGTGGCATTTTTTTCCAATATGATGTTATCAATCTCTTTTATGGTTTCGCATAACCGATCACATATCGTATAATACAAAAGCAAATCGATACAGATAAGAATATAAACAATTGATTCTCTGGCGTAAAAAAAGAATACTTCCGTAAAGTCAATATTTTTTAAAACGGTAATAACGGTATAACAAAACATCGAATTTAGCACCAATGTACAAACCAATACAAAAAATATGGCTGGTCCAAAGGCTTCATTCACTTGATCCAATAACACAAATAGTTGATAGTAAATTTTAGCAAATGGTTCTGCCATTTGTTGATGTTGCAACATTTTATTTAGTCTTTTTAAACAGTGATCCAAATAATACAATGTTAGGCTATGATGCAGCATTATAAACTGAGGCATAATAATCATATATCTGATTAAATAGTCGTGGCAAAATCTACCCAAATTTCTGTGTATTATATGTGGCACCACTATATATAAACTGTAGCAAATATTGAAGTTAAGTATGAACATTTTGCATATTAGAATCTTTTTCGTTTTAGTGTCAACTGAAATATACTGCCATTTATCAAAATATTTCGTCTGCAATTCGAGACACATTTCCATACAATTCTTCAAGGCCCTGTCGCCTTTAATGTGCCACAACACTAGCGCAATGCACACAAGCACATGAGAAAACTTTTCTCCAACGGACAAGAACCCTGCCACGGGATCATAAATAGCTATATATAATTGATGCTGTACGAAATATAATCTTATTTGATTTATGACGAGAATAATGTAAAACAGATTTTGAATATATACAAAAAGTTTTACAAAAATATGCGATTTAACGGCGCGTCCTTTAAAATCAATATAGAGAGAGATGAAACCCTCAAATAGACCATGACAGAATGTAAAACGTAATAACCAATTAGACCAACTTGACATGATGACTGACTGTTCGCTGCAAGTGGATCCCAATGTTTAAATAGTTCATAATGTTAATTTTAAAGACTTGCACTTTATTTTTATTAATATTGAAAATTTCGTTTTATTAATAAAAAAAATTGTTCAAATTACTAACATTTAAGATATTTATCGCTCAACTGAAATTGCATTTTTAACGAGGTTAGTTTGTAAATTTGGCGGATTTACACAGGTGTCTTCTCTAAAACTTGTCTTGTAGTACTATTCTACGATGGTACGCCTTTAACCATAGGGTAAAGTAGAGTCGACAATTGCCCTCGAAGTTTTTATGTTGCAGTTAGTTAGCTAGTAGGGTTCTATAGTTGAAACTTATCGACTTTTTACGATTTTTGGACTTTTTTGCGATTTAGTGTCATTTTTCATTATTGACTTTTATGTACTTTTATTTACAAAATTTTTGGACTTTTTTGGAACAAAATAGTTCGATTATTTGAAAGTCGATTTATATAACCCTATTAGTTAGTTAGTTAGTTAGTTAGTTAGTTAGTAGTTAGTTAGTTAGTTAGTTAGTTAGTTAGTTAGTAGTTAGTTAGTAGTAGTTAGTTAGTTAGTTAGTTAGTTAGTTAGTTAGTTAGTTAGTTAGTTAGTTAGTTAGTTAGTTAGTTAGTTAGTTAGTTAGTAGTTAGTTAGTTAGTTAGTTAGTTAGTTAGTTAGTTAGTTAGTTAGTTAGTTAGTTAGTTAGTTAGTTAGTTAGTTAGTTAGTTAGTTAGTTAGTTAGTTAGTTAGTTAGTTAGTTAGTTAGTAGTTAGTTAGTAGTTAGTTAGTTAGTTAGTAGTTAGTTAGTTAGTTAGTTAGTTAGTTAGTTAGTTAGTTAGTTAGTTAGTTAGTAGTTAGTTAGTTAGTTAGTTAGTTAGTTAGTTAGTTAGTTAGTTAGTTAGTTAGTTAGTTAGTTAGTTAGTTAGTTAGTTAGTTAGTTAGTTAGTTAGTTAGTTAGTTAGTTAGTTAGTTAGTTAGTTAGTTAGTTAGTTAGTTAGTTAGTTAGTAGTTAGTTAGTTAGTTAGTTAGTTAGTTAGTTAGTTAGTTAGTTAGTTAGTTAGTTAGTTAGTTAGTTAGTTAGTTAGTAGTTAGTTAGTTAGTTAGTTAGTTAGTAGTTAGTTAGTTAGTTAGTTAGTTAGTTAGTTAGTTAGTTTAGTTAGTTAGTTAGTTAGTTAGTTAGTTAGTTAGTTAGTTAGTTAGTTAGTTAGTTAGTTAGTTAGTTAGTTAGTTAGTTAGTTAGTTAGTTAGTTAGTTAGTTAGTTAGTTAGTTAGTTAGTTAGTAGTTAGTTAGTTAGTTAGTTAGTTAGTTAGTTAGTTAGTTAGTTAGTTAGTTAGTTAGTTAGTTAGTTAGTTAGTTAGTTAGTTAGTTAGTTAGTTAGTTAGTTAGTTAGTTAGTTAGTTAGTTAGTTAGTTAGTTAGTAGTTAGTTAGTTAGTTAGTAGTTAGTTAGTTAGTTAGTTAGTTAGTTAGTTAGTTAGTTAGTTAGTTAGTTAGTTAGTTAGTTAGTTAGTTAGTTAGTTAGTTAGTTAGTTAGTTAGTTAGTTAGTTAGTTAGTTAGTTAGTTAGTAGTAGTTAGTTAGTTAGTTAGTTAGTTAGTTAGTTAGTTAGTTAGTTAGTTAGTTAGTTAGTTAGTTAGTTAGTAGTTAGTTAGTTAGTTAGTTAGTTAGTTAGTTAGTTAGTTAGTTAGTAGTTAGTTAGTTAGTTAGTTAGTTAGTTAGTTAGTTAGTTAGTTAGTTAGTTAGTTAGTTAGTTAGTTAGTTAGTTAGTTAGTTAGTTAGTTAGTTAGTTAGTTAGTAGTTAGTTAGTTAGTTAGTTAGTTAGTTAGTTAGTAGTTAGTTAGTTAGTTAGTTAGTTAGTTAGTTAGTTAGTTAGTTAGTTAAAAACAATTGTTTCTAACAAATTCTGTATTTTTCATAAATAACTTTTTAATCAGTTTTTTAAGTCTTTAAATGTATGTACCTACATAAATATTTTTAGGCTAGAAACCTCTTAGGCTTTCAAGAAAAGTATATGGTATTCACTGGACTAAGTAATGTTGAGCATCGATTTGTATTAAAACAATCGTATATAATAAGGTCTGAGACAACTGGGTAAAGAATGCTTCTAAATTTATGTTGAACATATTGTATATAGAAATTGATACCGGTAGTAATGTACAACTTAAGGACATTTTTTCAACCTGAAAATAAAAAAGTAGCATATGCTTTAATTGTTGATAAAAATATCACAATATTTTAAGTACCTCCTGGTTATGCGGTTTCACATTACACTCCTTTAGAAGATATGAGGTTTTCTTGGCCTCATTAGTGACCCATTCGCACAGCATATAGTACAAGTACATATGTAGACAAAGTAGAAGATATAAACTGCTACCCAATATAGTTTTATAGCGATCTAGATCCAAGCTGCCGGATTTAATATTGACGACAGTAACATAACCCGCCATGGAGTTGGTGAGTAGAAGACATAACTGAATCCATAAATTAACGGGATTAAAAATAATATTCAATTGAGTCGTAAGTGTGCAGAGATGAAAATGTATAATACTCAATTTGGGATCCAAAATCTCATATATCAGCTGATAATTTAGCTGACTTAAACTCTCATATATATAGCACAACAGCGAAGCATGATGCAACATGATCAAATGCTGTAGGCAAACAACACCAGCCACTATATAAATATTAAGAAATTTCCACAAATCTCCCTTGAAATAGAAAGCCCATATGGAAGAAAATATACTAATGGTATGGTAGAACATGAGTAAAGTATTAAAATATAAAAATTTCCTTAATCCTTCATTGCGAGGCACATTTGGAAATCGATCAAAATATGAGCTCTGCAACATAAAAACTTTCTCCAACCACGGCACTAGTTGTTTATCCCTTGTGGGTCGTGTAAAGACAACCACAAAAAGAAATATTAACCTCGAAACTATGGTTAATGTGTAGGCATATTTAATTATACGATTCTGTTCCGTCAATACAATAATACTAATGTTTGCCACAAATGCCATAGGCAGATAAATGGAAAACATAATATTTTCAAATAAAGCTAAAAGCTTAAACTTTTTCTGTATTTTTTGTCGGTAGTGTATTATAGTCGGTAGTCCAGACTATAGCCTATTGTACCGACTATTGCCTATTGTCCAGATTACAATCTATATTCCAGACTATAACCTTTAGTTCTGACTAAAGTCCTTAGTCCTATAGTTCAGACTACTGTTTACATAACTATAGTCTCAGATTATAGTCCAGATCGTGTTTGATTAATATCAATATCAATATTTTTTTTTAAAATTATTGTTTTTAAATTTTATTTTCTCTGATTCTGGAAATCTGTCTGTCTTAATACAAGTACATTTAAATAAGTTCGGGCCATTATGGTGAAAAATGTTTTTAAATCAATATTAAACATGCCATAAATATTTATCGTAGTTTCATGTAGGAAACATGTGTGGGCCAACAGTTCCACCTGGAAAATCATAGAAATCAGCTTAATTATATTAACAAATAATTAATTTATAAACTAACCTTTTGATCATCATCATTTTCTGCATCTAAATAATCCCTTAAAATAACTTTTGTCTGATAGAAAGCTGTTACGACTTGGTTACAAATAATAAAGTACACATCCATATGGATACATAGTAAAATATAAGTACCATCGCCCATTAGATAGGCATAGGGAGCCGTGTCCATATGTGGATTGTAGATGTACAGAATGTATAAATAACCCATCATTGAATTGGTAACTATTGAACACAATTGTATCCACAGGTTTACAGGGCCGTATATAACATTTAGCTCTTGCAGCAGCGCAGTTAGATGATAATATATTAAGGACAATTTTGGATCCTTAATATTCTGCTCTAATTGATAGTTTAATTTGGAAATGCTTTCATATATGTAACACAAAAACAGAGTATGTTGTATCATTATGGAATGTTGCATCACCAATACTAAGCAAACTAATAATATATCCAAATAATTCCACCAACGGCCAGTTGCTAAATCATGCCAGGCGTTAAAACAGACACACACAGCTTGCAAGACCATTAGAAAAGTACACAAATAAATCCACTTACGAAGCCTGTTATCATAGTCTAAATTATGAAATCTATCGAAATAGGAACTTTGTATCATAAGTATTTTCTTGAGGCATAATTTTAAAGCATTATCCCGTTTTCTTCTTCTCAGGATGACTTCAAGTATTAAAACTAAACGTGTCACAATTATTACCAAATTCGCAAATGCTACAATCTGATTTCTTTCATCAAATCTAACATGATCGAAATTTATAAATAAAGCAATTGGCATTAACATCAAAACCAGCATATTATCGCTAACAACATAAATTTGCCAAAATTTAGAAGTTTTCAAACATTTTTTCTTAAAATCAATATTTAGAGTAGTATATCCCACAGATATGGAATAGTAATTGATTATGTTAAGCAGCCAATATTGCCAACGTTTCATGGTAAACTACAAATGTCAACTAACTTATAAGAATAATGTCTATACTTAATGTGAAGTTGTCCAAAAAGTAATTAGTGATGGTATAGATGCATATCTGTTTAGTTCGATATTAATTTGTAAAAACATAATTATTTATCGTTACTACCTAATATACCCTCAACTGGAATTAGATAATATTTGAGTCATACTACGGCAGTCATTATAATGAGCATTATTTTTGAAATATGCTTTGAATATTTTGTTACAATAATTACACAACAGCTATTATAGTAAGGTGTATAGTCTAGTTTATAGTTTTTATACAGTCTAGTGTATAGTCTAGTGTAAAGTCTAGTGTATAGTCTAGTGTATAGTCTAGTCTATAGTCTAGTCTATAGTCTAGTCTATAGTCTAGTCTATAGTCTAGTCTATAGTCTAGTCTATAGTCTAGTCTATAGTCTAGTCTATAGTCTAGTCTATAGTCTAGTCTATAGTCTAGTGTATAGTCTAGTATATAGTCTAGTGTATAGTCTAGTCTATAGTCTAGTATATAGTCTAGTATATAGTCCAGTGTACAGTCAAGTCTGTTCTAGTCTATAGTCTAGTCTATATCTAGTCTATAGTCTAGTCTATAGTCTAGCCTATAGTCTAGCCTATAGTCTAGTCTATAGTCTAGTCTATAGTCTAGTCTATAGTCTAGTCTATAGTCTAGTCTATAGTCTATAGTCTAGTCTATAGTCTAGTCTATAGTCCAGTCTATAGTCTAGTCTATAGTCTAGTCTATAGTCTAGTCTATAGTAGTCTAGTCTATAGTCTAGTCTATAGTCTAGTCTATAGTCTAGTCTATAGTCTAGTCTATAGTCTAGTCTATAGTCTAGTCTATAGTCTAGTCTATAGTCTAGTCTATAGTCTAGTCTATAGTCTAGTCTATAGTCTAGTCTATAGTCTAGTCTATAGTCTAGTCTATAGTCTAGTCTATAGTCTAGTCATAGTCTAGTCTATAGTCTAGTCTATAGTCTAGTCTATAGTCTAGTCTATAGTCTAGTCTATAGTCTAGTCTATAGTCTAGTCTATAGTCTAGTCTATAGTCTAGTCTATAGTCTAGTCTATAGTCTAGTCTATAGTCTAGTCTATAGTCTAGTCTATAGTCTAGTCTATAGTCTAGTCTATAGTCTAGTCTATAGTCTAGTCTATAGTCTAGTCTATAGTCTAGTCTATAGTCTAGTCTATAGTCTAGTCTATAGTCTAGTCTATAGTCTAGTCTATAGTCTAGTCTAGTCTAGTCTATAGTCTAGTCTATAGTCTAGTCTATGTCTAGTCTAGTCTATGGTCTATAGTCTAGTCTATGGTCTATAGTCTAGTCTATGGTCTATAGTCTAGTCTATGGTCTATAGTCTAGTCTATGGTCTATAGTCTAGTCTATGGTCTATAGTCTAGTCTATGGTCTATAGTCTAGTCTATGGTCTATAGTCTAGTCTATGGTCTATAGTCTAGTCTATGGTCTATAGTCTAGTCTATGTCTATAGTCTAGTCTATAGTCTAGTCTATAGTCTAGTCTATAGTCTAGTCTATAGTCTAGTCTATAGTCTAGTCTATAGTCTAGTCTATAGTCTAGTCTATAGTCTAGTCTATAGTCTAGTCTATAGTCTAGTCTATAGTCTAGTCTATAGTCTAGTCTATAGTCTAGTCTATAGTCTAGTCTATAGTCTAGTCTATAGTCTAGTCTATAGTCTAGTCTATAGTCTAGTCTATAGTCTAGTCTATAGTCTAGTCTATAGTCTAGTCTATAGTCTAGTCTATAGTCTAGTCTATAGTCTAGTCTTAGTCTAGTCTATAGTCTAGTCTATAGTCTAGTCTATAGTCTAGTCTATAGTTAGTCTATAGTCTAGTCTATAGTCTAGTCTCATAGTCTAGTCTATAGTCTAGTCTATAGTCTAGGTCTATAGTCTTAGTCTATAGTCTAGTCTATAGTTAGTCTATAGTCTAGTCTATAGTCTAGTCTATAGTTCTAGTCTAGTCTAGTCTAAGTCTAGTTCTATAGTCTAGTCTATAGTCTAGTTCTATAGTCTAGTCTATCGTCTAGTCTATAGTCTAGTCTATAGTCTAGTCTATAGTCTAGTCTATAGTCTAGTCTATAGTCTAGTCTATAGTCTAGTCTATAGTCTAGTCTATATTCTAGTCTTATAGTCTAGTCTATAGTCTTAGTTCTATAGTCTAGTCTATAGTCTAGTCTATAGTCTAGTCTATAGTCTAGTCTATAGTCTAGTCTATAGTCTGGTCTAAGTCTAGTCTATAGTCTAGTCTATAGTCTAGTCTATAGTCTAGTCTATAGTTAGTCTATAGTCTAGTCTATAGTCTAGTCTATAGTCTAGTCTATAGTCTAGTCTATAGTCTAGTCTATAGTCTAGTCTATAGTCTAGTCTATAGTCTAGTCTATAGTCTAGTCTATAGTCTAGTCTATAGTCTAGTCTATAGTCTAGTCTATAGTCTAGTCTATAGTCTAGTCTATAGTCTAGTCTATAGTCTAGTCTATAGTCTAGTCTATAGTCTAGTCTATAGTCTAGTCTATAGTCTAGTCTATAGTCTAGTCTATAGTCTAGTCTATAGTCTAGTCTATAGTCTAGTCTATAGTCTAGTCTATAGTCTAGTCTATAGTCTAGTCTATAGTCTAGTCTATAGTCTAGTCTATAGTCTAGTCTATAGTCTAGTCTATAGTCTAGTCTATAGTCTAGTCTATAGTCTAGTCTATAGTCTAGTCTATAGTCTAGTCTATGGTCTATAGTCTAGTCTATGGTCTATAGTCTAGTCTATGGTCTATAGTCTAGTCTATGGTCTATAGTCTAGTCTATGGTCTATAGTCTAGTCTATGGTCTATAGTCTAGTCTATAGTCTAGTCTATAGTCTAGTCTATAGTCTAGTCTATAGTCTAGTCTATAGTCTAGTCTATAGTCTAGTCTATAGTCTAGTCTATAGTCAAATCTATAGTCTAGTCTATAGTCAAATCTATAGTCTAGTCTATAGTCTAGTCTATAGTCTAGTCTATAGTCTAGTCTATAGTCTAGTCTATAGTCTAGTCTATAGTCTAGTTTATAGTCTAGTCTATAGTCTAGTCTATAGTCTAGTCTATAGTCTAGTCTATAGTCTAGTCTATAGTCTAGTCTATAGTCTAGTCTATAGTCTAGTCTATAGTCTAGTCTATAGTCTAGTCTATAGTCTAGTCTATAGTCTAGTCTATAGTCTAGTCTATAGTCTAGTCTATAGTCTAGTCTATAGTCTAGTCTATAGTCTAGTCTATAGTCTAGTCTATAGTCTAGTCTATAGTCTATTCTATAGTCTAGTCTAGTCTAGTCTATAGTCTAGTCTATAGTCTAGTCTATAGTCTAGTCTATAGTCTAGTCTAGTCTAGTCTATAGTCTAGTCTATAGTCTAGTCTATAGTCATAGTATAAACTCTTTGGTGTCAATTTGGTACCGGACGTGTATATTTCCTTTTCCCTCTATGTAGACTACTCTGCAGACTGTAAACTATGCTAAGGTCAAGATTATATATTACTGATTATAGTCCAGACTATAGACTATTCCAACAACAGACTTTTCTATATCTGCTACTGTAAATCCGAGTCTAAGCACAATCAGTGCGAGAAGTATAGTCTATAGTCTATAGTCTAGTCTCTAGTCTATAGTCTAGTCTCTAGTATAGTCTATAGTCTAGTCTATAGTCTAGTCTCTAGTCTATAGTCTAGTCTCTAGTCTATAGTCTAGTCTATAGTCTATTCTATAGTCTAGTCTATAGTCATCTATAATCATAGTATAAACTCTTTGGTGTCAATTTGGTACCGGGCGTGTATATTTCCTTTTCCCTCTATGTAGACTACTCTGCAGACTGTAAACTATGCTAAGGTCCAGATTATAGTCCAGACTATAGAGTATTCTGTAGTTCCAGCTACAGACTATTCTGTATATGCTACTGTAAATCCGAGTCTAACCACCATCAGTGCGAGAAGTATCAGTCAGCCAGATGTATCAGTCTAAAAGTTAATTTTTGGTCAATTATGGTTCCAAAATATTCTTTAATGCTTGAACTAACTAAGTAAATCTCATAGTTGGCGTTGTGAACTCATTATCTCGCATAGAAGTTTATTTATAAAGTTATTAGTTATTTTAGATTCTTTCTTTCATATAGAAATAAAAATTCTTCATTTTCTTGATGATATTTATTGAGATAAAAAATATATTGGTCTTTTGAGATATTAATATTTTTGACGAATAAAGGAATGTTTAAAAGTTATTCAAGAATACAATATGTATTTTTTTTTAGTTTAAAATCCAGAACTGTTCAATATTGCTATGTGATCACCAGTTTTTTTCTAAGTGTCAGTAAACTCGTCATAATCTATTTGGATAAACATAATAACCACAAGAAAAATATTAGCTGCCAGGGTGTAAAATGATTTCAAATTTATTTTAAACAGGCCACAAATATTGATATCAGGAGATACGACTAGGCGCACCAAAACTACCTTTTCAATCTGCAAAGTATTAGAATTTAGTAATTAAAAAAAAAATATATAAAAACATAGAACTCACCTCAAAGTTTTGTTCTGTTCTAACACTATATTCCAATATAATACTATCCGTCTCCCTGTTGGTCTCGCATAACTGTTCACATATCGCATAGTATAGAAACAAATCGATACATATTATGAAATAAAAAATTGTTTCGTTGAAATCAAAAGAGAATATATATAAAAATTCCATTGACTTAACCGTTAAAATTACGCTATAACAAAAGATTGAATAAAACACGAGTATACATATCATTACGCAGAATATGGTTGGACCAAAGATGATATTCACTTGCTGCATTAACATGAAAAGTTGATAGTAAATGTTGGCTAATGATTCTGCCACTTGATCATCTTGCAGCTGCTTATTTATTTTTGTCAAACAGTCATCTATAAAACACAATGTGAGGGCATGATGCAGCATAATAAAATGAGGCATTATAATCGAATATCTTGTCACATAGTCTATAGTAAAACTATCCCAATCTCTTTGTATTATATGTGGTATCACCAAGTATAAACTATAGACAATATTTATGTTAATTAGAAACATTTTCCCTATTAGCATTTTAATTGTTTTAGTGTGTACTGAAATATGCTGCCATTTATCGAAATATTTGGTTTTTAATACGAGATAAGTTTCCACATAATTCTTTAAGGCCTTGTCGCCTCTAAAGTGCCACAACACAAACACAATACATACAAGAACACAGCAAATCCTTTCGCTAATAGTAAAAAAAGTTTCTGACGAAGTTAGAGAACTATATATATTATCTTGTATAAAATCTATTCCTGTATGATTTATCACAAGAAAAGCATATAAAAGATATTGTAAGAACACAACAATTTTCACAAAAATATATGTTTTAACAACGCGTCCTTTTAAATCGATGCAGAGCGAAGTGCAGCCCTCAAAGAGACCGTGACAAAGTGTAAAATGTAAAAACCAGTTAGGCCAACTTGACATGATGACCGTTTAACACAAATAGAGGAATATTAAGTGGAAAATATTCCATTACATTAGTTTTCATATTGAAAATTTCATTTAATTTTTTGATAAAATATAATAATTTTTTATTTAAATAACAGTTGAGATATTTATCGTTCTATTGAAATATATTTAAAGTATTTAAACGGTTACAATGTAATCATTACATTGTTACAGGGTTCAATTGTAAATTATACATAATAATTGTAATATATAGCTACTTTTCTCATAGACAAATGGATCAGTAACTGAACAACTTTTCTTATAGAAAATTCCTAAAAATTGCTCAGTAACTGGACAACTTTTCCCATTGGAAAGTGCTCAGTAATGTGAGAAGGGTATATATATATATATATATATATATATATATATATATATATAAGTTTATCGTTCCGTTTGTAATTTCTAAAATATAATTTTTTGACTCTATAAAGTATATTCTGAATCCTTATAGACTGCGGAGTCGATTAAGCCATGTCCGTCTGTCTTTTGAAATCAGTTTTCTGAAGATCCCTGATATCTTCGGGATCCAAATCTTCCTATAGAAATTTTCCCATTGAAAAGTGTTCAGTAATATATACCCTTCATATGTATAAGTTTGTCGTTCCGTTTGTAATTTCTAAAATATAATTTTTTGACTCTATAAAGTATATTCTGAATCCTTATAGACTGCGGAGTTGATTAAGCCATGTCCGTCTGTTGTCCGTTGAAATCAGTTTTCTGAAGATCCCTGATATCTTCGGGATCCAAATCTTCAATAATTCTCTCAAATATGCTTTCGAGAAGTTTCCTATTTAAAATCAGCAAAATCCGAGACAACCTCTGAAAATTTCATAAAAAAAGACTAATTTTTGCATGCTTTGATAAATAAGCAACAACAATACTGCTGTCGATTAAGCTATGTCCGTGCGTCTGTCCGTCCGTCCGTCTGTCTGTCTGTCCGTCTGTGTGTCCTTGCACTCTACAGGTCGCAATTTTCAAGATAATTAGATGAAATTAGGCACATACTCCTCTTTATTTCTTATAGCACCCATACAAGCGTGCCCTCCCAATAGGGCTTTTTAGCTCATAAATATGTTAAATGTTCTTGTATCCCTCCATAAATCGACAAAATTTTGTTTTATATAAGTCTTAATAATACTCTGCTGATTTTCGTAATGATCAGACTTCCGGTTAGATTTATAACAATATTTTTATTATAAATAAAATCACTTCTAAGTGCTGTAAGAAATTGCATTTTTAAATGTGTTTTAAAAAAAGACTTTTCATTGAAAATTTAAATTTGTATAATTTTAAAGTTTGCTTTTCCAGTAATTCTATAAATATGCAATAGCTCATCGTTAAAATGACCTTTAACACTTTGTTTTTGAAATTCTCTTCAATTTTTCTCAACGGCAGCTGAGTATGCCTCACCATTTTCTATTTTTAAATTCAGCTTTTTATAGTCGAACATTTTCATATAATCCAACTGAATAAGCGTAGTTGCAGTAACAAGAATTTCAGCTAACACCAATAAAAATGAATTTAGATCTACCATAAACATGCCACAAATATTGATTTTAGGTCTCAGCATTAAGCGTCCCAAAATGAATCTTTCAACCTGCAACGGTAAAAAACGGGAAAAGATATTTTAGTCAAAATATTATAAAAAAAATAATTTTTCTTAAATAAATCGTGTAAAAAGCATTTCAATACCAACCTCATTACTTTCATTTTTGGTACTATATTCCAATATAATGTTATCGGTTTCTTTCATGGTCTCACATAGTCGTTCACACATAACATAATATAAATACAAATCGGTACAAAAAAAGATGAGTGAACAAAAAAAACATGGGAAAAGAAGTTATTATCTCCAACAGGCCAAATATAATAAAATTGGAATAAAAACTATACCATAATATGGAAGCTATTACCAGTATATACAAGAGTGCGGAGAATATGGTCGGTCCCAGGATGATATTAACTTGTTCCAACAACATCGACAATATAAAGTATATATTTCCGAATGGTGACTGTACTTGTTCATTCTGTAGATTATTATTTAATATTGTAAAGCATTGATTTAAATAACATAATATAATAGCATGATGCAACAAAACAGTTTGTACCATACCAAACATATACACCGTTAAATAATAATTTATCGATTGTTACAACGGACGATCATTTGTAAAATTTAAAATCCACAAATATATAACGGGCACATTACTTGCGCTTAATATGATCATATTTAATATTAAAATCTTTTTTGTTTTTTTATCATCTGCAATATGTTGCCATTCATCGAAATACTTTGTCTGCACCACAACCAGAGAGTTTAGATATTTCCGAAAGGTCCTCTCTCCTTTAATACGCCATAATATAAGCATAATACAAACATGTAGACGTGTAAAAGCTTCAGCACAATATGTAAAGACATTAAGTTGAGTTGAAGCTTCAAGTGGTTTATAATCGATTATAGCATCATATGCTGTATACATAATATAAGCCAGATCTTGCAAATACACAAATATCTTCACAACAATATGAAATTTTACCAGACGTCCCTTTAAATCCACATAGAAGGTAGAGAAACCGCTAAATATGCCGTGGCAAAGGGTAAAACGTAAAAGCCGGTTGAACCAATATAACATGATGAATGACTGTTTTAAAGAATTGTTAAAAAAAAAAAATATTAAATTAGGATAGGTTAGTAATTTTATTATTTTAATTTTTTCATAAAGGAATTTCAATGATATTACATACGAAACTCTTGAGAATAGTAAAGTGTTATTACAAAAACATCAAAAAATTTTATAAATTTTTTGAAACCCAGCAAAAACACTAAACAACTTACTTTTCAATGATTACTACATACCGTCTACAAAACTACTTACTTAACGGTATTTCTGCAGGAGGTATTTAAGCGAGCGTGTTAAAATAATGACTTAATTTTCAATGTAAGTTTTTTGCTGGGAGCCCTTAATAATAGTTGTATGTATGTATACAAAACTTATGTATTTTTACAATAATTTTTATTACTTAGAGTAAGGGAATGTAGACTATAGACCAGTCTATAGTCCTGACAGTAGAACAGTCTATAGTCTTGATAATAGAACAGCTATAGTTTTGACAATAGAACAGTCTATAGTTTTAACAATAGTATTGTATATAGTCTTGACTATAGAACTATAGACTGTTCTATAGTCAATACTATAGGTCTATAGTCTTGACTATAGAACAGTACATGTTTTCACTGTAGAACAGTCTATAGTCTTCAATATAGAACATTCTACAATCTTGAATATAGAACAGTTCATAGTCTAGACTAAAGAACAGTCTACAGTCTTGAATATAGAGTAGTCTATAGTCTTGACTATAGAACAGTCTATAGTCTTGACTATAGAACAGTCTATAGTATTGACGATAGAACAGTTTATAGTCTTGACTATAGAACAGTCTATAGTCTTGACTATAGAACAGTATATTGTATTGACGATAGAACACTCTATAGTCTTGACTATAGAACAGTTTATAGTGTTGACTATAGAGCAGTCTATAGTCTTGACTATAGAACAGTCTATAGTCTTGACTATAGAACAGTCTATAGTCTTGACTATAGAACAGTCTATAGTCCTGACTATAGAATAGTCTATAGGATTGTATATGGTACTGACTATAGAACAGTCTATATTCTTCACTATAGAACAGTCTATAATCTTGACTACAGAACAGTCCGTAGTCTTGACTGTAGAATAGGCTATAGAACAGTCTATAGTATTGAACAGTCTATAGTCTTGACTATAAAACAACAATCCTTAGCCTTGACTATAGAATAGTCTATAATCTTGACTATGGAACAATACATAGTCTTGACTATAGAACAGTCTTTAGTCTTGACTATAGATTAGTCTATAGTCATGATTATTGAACAGTCTATATTTTTGACTATAGAACAGTCCATAGACTTGACTATAGAACAGTCTATAGTGTTGATTATAGAACAATCCTATAGAACTGTTTATTGTCTTGACTATAGAACAGTCTATATTCTTCACTATAGAACAGTCTATAGTCTGGACTATTGAACAGTCTATAGTCTTGACTTTTAAACAGTCTATAGTCTTGACTATAGAACAGTCTATAGTCTTGATTATGGAACAGTCCATAGTCGACATTGAACAGTCTATAGTCTTGACTATTGAACAGTCTATAGTATTGACTATAGAACAGTCTATAATCTTGACTATAGAACAGCTTATATTCTTCACTGTAGAACAGTCTATAGTCTTCAATATAGAACATTCTATAGTCGAGAATATAGAACACTTCATAGCCTTGACTATTGAACTGTCTATAGTCTTGACTATAGAACAGTCTATAGTATTGACTATGGAACACTCTATAGTCTTAACTGTAGAACAGTCTGTATCTTCAATATAGAACATTTTATATCTTCAATATAGAACATTCTATAGTCTTGACTATAGAACAGTTTATAGCCTTGACTATGGAACTGTCTATAGTCTTGAATATTGAACAGTCTATAGTCTTGGCTATAGAATAGTCTATAATTTTGACTATAGAACACTCTATAGTCTTGACTATAGAACAGTATATATTTTTCACTATAGTTAGTCTATAGTTTTGACCCTATACCTATAGGTTGGAATTAAGACCAGGTTATAGTTTTGACTATATACCACTTTTTTCGATATCACAACAATTTCCAAAAACACACATGAATATATAAAAATATAGCTTAATGAAATTTTTATTGCAGACAAGAAAACTCTAGAAATTGTTAAGTGCTGTAAATATATTTTTATAAAATATTTCATTTTATTGCTAAGATCAAGGTTCCATTTCTTTCAGTTATACCCAAAAAAGTGTTTTTATCTCCTTCATAGCACTTTCTTCAAGGATTTTGATTTGGTTTACTGTTCCCGAATGCTGTCCTGATATATCTCTATATGCTCTATTTTTAAATCCTTCTCTATGAAGCTAGCCAATTTCATATAATCTAATTGAATTAGCGTAACTGCAGTAAGAACAATTTCAGCCAACAGCAATAATACCGAATTTATATCTACAATAAACATGCCACAGATATCGATTTTAGGCCTCAGCATTAAACGTCCTAAAATGAAGCGTTCAACCTGTAATATTTTCATTAAAAAAAGGAAAACAAACATGTTAGTCGACTTACTCTTTGCCTTACCGGTGACCTGAATATTAATACTAACCTCATAATTTTCTTTTCTGGTGCTATATTCCAATATAATGTTATCTGTTTCACTCATGGTCTCGCATATCCGTTCACACATAGCATAATACAAATACAAACCCGAACAGAAAAACACGAATAAACAAATGTACCATTTGAAATAAACGAGAGTTTCTACAATACCAAATATATGAAAATTTGAATAAAAGCTAAAACACATTATCGCATTTATTATCAGCATAGCCAAGAGTACGGCAAATATGGTTGGTCCAAAAATGACATTTACTTGTTCCACCAACTTTGATATTTCAAAGTAAATATAGCCGAAAGGCGGTTCCACACTGCCATGTTGCAGATTATAATTTAATGTTGTAAAGCATTGATTTAAATAGCATAATATAAGGGAATGTAGCAACAAAATAGTTTCAATCATACCAAATATATACACCGTTAAATAAAAGTATGTGGAAATTTCCAAAGGCATACGATCTATGAAATTTAAGACAAACAAATATAAACCGCACCCATTAAGTCCAGATAACATGAACATGTTTATTATCAAAATTATTTTTGTTTTTCTATCATCTTTAATAGTTTTCAATTTATCAAAATATTTTGTCTGCAATACAACAAGTAACTCGAGATATTTTCTAAAGGCCCTCTCGCCTTTAATCCGCCACAGAATGAGTATAAAACATAAATGTATGCGAGTTAGACTGTTTGCATAAAATGTAAAGATATCGAGTTGACTTGAATATTCTAAAGGTTTATATACGGTTATGGTGTCATATGCTGAGTAAATAATATATATAATATCTTGCAAATACACAAATATTTTCACAATAATATGTAGCTTTACAATGCGTCCATTCAAATCGATATAGACGGTGGAAAACCCCGTAAAAATACCATGAGAAAGGGTTAAGCGTAATAGCAAGTTGAACCAATCTAACATGATGAATGACTATTAAATGAAAACTAAATATTATTTAGGAAGTATTTGGGCAGTAATATATTAGTTTTCCCTTTTTAATAAAGGAATTTTTAATTAAAGACATGGCGTTTGATACCCCTGAGAAAAGAAAAAATAAATTATAAAAAACATCAAACATATTTATCGAACTATTGAAACAATTTAGACTTGTTACTAAGAACAGTGGGTCAGTATCAAAATTTTTAGGAAATATAATTTAGATAAATAGTAGATGCAATTATCGTGGCAACGCTTGGCAATGGTTTATAGTCAAGACTACATGATGACCTATATATAACAATAAAGTTAAGACAGTAGATTTGTCTATAGTCAAAACTATAGACTGTTGTGTAGTAAACACTATAGATTGCACTATAGACTGGATTATATTCAAAACTATAGACGGGATTATAGTCAAGGGTATAGGCGGGACCATAGAGACTGTTCTAGTGTAGTCTTTACTATAGACCAATATATAGATTCAAATCTTAAATCAATACCAAAGATTGGCCTACATTTTTTTCCATAAAACCAGCACCATTTTTAAAATTAAGAGCTATCAGAAAGATTAAACATTTTTTATTTGAACTTTTTATTAGAAATTATAGATAAAGTTGCAATAGCGAAAATTCTAATTGAACTAACATAATTGTTGTAAGAAAAATTTCAGCTACCATTAAGAATAGAGAATTCAAATCCACATTAAACATGCCACAAATAGTGATTTTAGACCTTAGTATTAGACGTCCTAATGCAAATCGTTCAATCTGCAAATATAGAATTTTAAAATTTATATTAATCAGTCTAGTCTATAGTTTTGATTATAGTCAAAACTATAACTAGTCTGGACTATAGAACAGTCTATAGTCTGGACTATAGAACAGTCTATAGTCTGGACTATAGAACAGTCTATAGTCTGGACTATAGAACAGTCTATAGTCTGGACTATAGAACAGTCTATAGTCTGGACTATAGAACAGTCTATAGTCTGGACTATAGAACAGTCTATAGTCTGGACTATAGAACAGTCTATAGTCTGGACTATAGATTAGTATATAGTCTGGAATATAGAACAATCTACATTATAGACTATTCTGGACTATAGAGCATTCTATAGTCTGGACTATAGAGCATTCTATAGTCTGGACTATAGAATATTCTGTAGTCTGGACTATCGAATATTCTATAGTCTGGACTATAGAACATTCCATAGTCTGGACTATAGAACATTCTATAGTCTGGACTATAGAACATTCTATAGTCTGGACTATAGAACATTCTATAGTCTGGACTATAGAACATTCTATAGTCTGGACTATAGAACAGTCTATAGTCTGGACAATAGAACAAGTCTATAGTTTGGACTATAGAACAGTCTATAATTTGGACAATAGAACAGTCTACAGTTTGGACTATAGAACAGTCAATAGTCTGGATTTTGAACAGTCTATAGTCTGGACTATAGAACAATCTATAGTCTGGACTATAGAACTGTCTATAGACTGGACTTTTGAACAGTCTATATTCTGAACTACAGAAAAGTCCATAGTCTGGACTATAGAACAGTCTATAGTCTGGACTATAGAACAGTCTATAGTCTGGACTATAGAACAGTCTATAGTCTGGACTATAGAACAGTCTATAGTCTGGACTATAGAACAGTCTATAGTCTGGACTATAGAACAGTCTATAGTCTGGACTATAGAACAGTCTATAGTCTGGACTATAGAACAGTCTATAGTCTGGACTATAGAACAGTCTATAGTCTGGACTGTAGAACAGTCTATAGTCTGGACTATAGAACAGTCTATAGCCTGGACTATAGAACAGTCTATAGCCTGGACTATAGAACAGTCTATAGTATGGACTATATAACAATCTATACTCTGGACTATAGATAAGTCCGTAGTCTGGACTTATTTCAAATATTTGAAAGGAATATTCGTTAGTTTAAAACCAACCTCATTGTTTTTTTCCCTGATGCTATATTCCAATATCAATTTATCCGTATTTCTCATGGTCTCACACATTCTCTCACACATAAAATAATATAAATACATATTAATAGACAAAAAGATAATCAATGTGAAATCCGATAAAAATCGTGGACCTAAAAGTGATGTAAAACCATATATAACCACAACCGATATGAAATTATAGAAAAATATGGAATTTGTCAACAGTTGAGTCAATAGAGCCCAGAATATGTATGGACCAAAGATGACATTCACTTGTTCCAACAATAACAACATTCGCAAGTATATCCTCCCAAATGATGCGTCCACAAGTTGTTGTTGCAGCTTATGGTTTAATATTATAAAACATTGATTGATATAAAACAATGTTAGACCATGATGCAGCATAATATTATTTATCATAGCGCATACATAACTCAGAAAATAAAGGTTTGTTAAGTGATACCAATCACGCCGATACAAAAGGAAAACCGACCAATATAGATTAGATATAGTGCTGGCGTCCAGTATAAGTAAGATTAATATCAGCATTTTCTTCATACTATTATCACTCGTAGGAAGTGTTATTCCATTAAAATATGTTGTCTGTAATACAACCATAGATTCTAGGCATTTTTTATAGTGACCATCACCTTTAAAACGCCATACTAAAAGTATCATAAACATATATATACGACATAGTACTGGTACGTAAGCAGTAAAAATTGAAAAAGTGCTGACACTTGCAAATACCGTATTAGACATTTTTATTATATCATCTACGACGACGACAAGAAATAAAAGATTTTGTATATATACAAACAGTTTTACAAATATATATAATTTCACGAGACTTCCATTTGTATCGAGATAAACTGAGGCGAAACCTGTATATAGACCGTGATCGAGAGTTAAGTGTAACAGCCGGTTAATCCACTTTCTCATGATGACTACTAAATGAAAATAAAGTGTAAACATAATATTCTTTTGCGCAGTGAAATTTTTTTTATTATACTCGACAAATTTTATTCAAAATCATTACAAATAACTATAAATGTAAGTGCTTATCTTTTCATCGAAACACAGTTATAGCATTATATATAAATGGTTTACCCGGACAGATTAATATTATTACAGGTGGGAGTTGTATACATTATATTAACAGTTTTTAAGAGGAGTCACTTAAAGTAGTATATAGTTAACATTTAAAATAGATTTATTACACTTAGACCTCGATAGATTTATTACACTTAGACCTCGATATATTATTAGTATGTAGTCTGGACTCACTATCTACAAGCCTCAAGTCTTGAATATTGACAAGTTTATAGTCTTCATTAAATATAGTCAATACTATAGACAGACTTATAGTCTTCACTATAGTCAATAGCCCTGTCTATAGTATTGGCTACAGATCAGGTTGCAGTCTTAATTTTGATTAGTCTATATTCTTGACTATAGACTATAGTTTGGACTATATATAGATAAGTCCGCCGTTTGGACTATAGATAAGACTTTAGTCTGTACTACAGACAAGTCAATAGTTTGGACTATAGACAAGTCTATATACTGGACTACAGACAAGTCTGTAGCCTGGCCTATAGACAAGTCTATAGCCTGGACTATAGACAAGTCTATTGCCTGGCCTATAGACAAGTCTATAGCCTGGACTATAGACAAGTCAATAGTTTGGACTACAGACAAGTCTATAGCCTGTACTATAAACAAGTCTATATACTGGACTATAGACATGTCTCTAGCCTGGACTATAGACAAGTCTATAGCCTGGACTATAGACAAGTCTATAGCCTGGACTATAGACAAGTCTATAGCCTGGACTATAGACAAGTCTATAGCCTGGACTATAGACAAGTCTATAGCCTGGACTATAGACAAGTCTATAGCCTGGACTATAGACAAGTCTATAGCCTGGACTATAGACAAGTCTGTAGCCTGGACTATAGACAAGCCTATTGCATGGATTATAGACAAGTCTGTAGCCTGGACTATAGACAAGTCTATTGCCTGGACTATAGACAAGACTATATCCTGTACTTTAGACAAGTCTATAGCCTGAACTGTAGACAAGTCTGAAGCCTCGAATGTAAACAAGTCTATAGCCTGGACTATAGACAAGTTTATAGCCTGGACTATAGACAAGTCTATAGCCTGGACTATAGACAAGTCTATAGCCTAAACTATAGCCAATTGTTGTTATCATCTCTTTTTACCATTTACTATTATTGTAATATTTTGTAATGTCAATTTTTAAATTTTGCATTTTCTTCAATTGCAAAGCTGCATAATCTAATTGAATTAACATAATTGATGTAAGAACAATTTCAGCTGCCACCAATATTAATGAATTTAAATCGATATGAAACATGCGACAAATAAAGATCTTAGGTCTTAGAGCTAAACGAATTAAAATAAAACGATCGACCTGGAATATAAGAAAATTTTGAATTTTTACAAAATTAATTTCAACAATCTATGTATGTATTACCCACCTCATAGTTTTGTTGTCTGGTGCTATATTCGAGTAAAATTCTATCAATTTCTTTCAAGGTTTTGCATAATTGTTCACAGATAAAATAATAGAAAAACAGATCGGTCCAAAAAAAGATGAGCATACTGATTTCCCAACCAAACGAATCCAAAGTTGCTGCAACACCAAATGTTGAAAAATTTGATAAGAAGTTATAAAATAATACAGAAGTTATTATAAGTTGAGCAAAAAGTAAACAGAATATGGTAGGACCAATGATGACATTCACTTCTTCCACTAGTAGCGATAGTTTATAGTAAATATTACCGAATGGCGGTGCCACACGATCTTGCTGCAGTTCATAATTTAATTTTGTAAAACATTGATTCAAATAACACAAAGTCTGGGCATGCAGCAGCATTGCATTATGTATTATACCGCATATATACATTGACAAATAGAATACTAAGACCTCCAATAAAGGACGATATTTCAAAGTTAAATAAGTCAAATATAAAATACACACATTATTTGCAGTCAATGTAATCATATTTAATAAAAGAATATTTCTTGATAATTTATCCTCGCAGTTATTTTGCAATTTGTCAAAGTATACGATTTGCAAATCAGCAAGAGATTTTAGAAACTCCTTAAACTTCCAGCTTCCTTTAATGCGCCATAATATAAGCATAACACACACATGTACACGATAAAAAGCAGCTGCATAAAATCTAAAGATATTAGCTAGATCGGCACCTTCATTATGATGATAGTCGGTTATTAGGTCATAGGTGACAGCAGTTATAAAAGTCATATCTTGCAAATACACCAACAATTTCACAATAATAGGAAATTTCACAAGACGTCCCTTGAAATCGATAAAGACGGTGGAGAAACCGGTAAATATGCCGTGACAGAGAGTTAGACGTAAAATACAATTAAACCAATCGAACAGTTTCGTATATTTGTTAAGTACGTACTAAGGTTAGGTTAAGTAAGTACGTACTAAAGTGTTAGCTTTTTAAAGTAATTTATTTATTCCATTTTAAAATATTGAATTTTTTTGATTACCAAATGGATTTTGTTTTCAAATCTCTTGAGGAATTAAAACAAGTACTTTTGTATAAATTTTTTCTTTAAATTTACTAAAAAAGTACCTTTTCTAATATTTTTTTTTTTTTTCTAAAATGTCTACAAAATGCAACATTAACAAGTTTTTTTTAACAATTCCCTCATAAAATATATAAAAATACTTAAAAAAGTACTTTTTCTACTACTTTTTTTATAATATGTCTACATAAAGAACTATAAACAGTTTTTCATCTTCTCCACATGAAAATGAGGAAACATGTATAAAAGAGCTTTTTCCTTAAAGTACCTTTTCTACTACGATTTTTTTTTACAAAGATGCCAGAATGCACTATAGCATTCCTAAAAGTACTTTTTCTATTACTATTTTGTACAAAGAGACTCGAATGTAATATAGTTTTAGAAAAAAGTACTTATTGCTAAAAGTACATTTTTACTACTTTTTTATAAAAGATCTACAGAAACCTCTATAAATTTGTTTTGCTTCATCTCTTTATATAAAAATACGATAAAAAACATAAAAGGAACTTTAAGCGAAAAGTACTTTTTCTTCTTCTTCTTCTTTATAAAATGTCTACAAAATGCATTATAAACTAGTTTTTCACTTTTTGCAATTAAAAAATAAGTCAAAATACATAAAAGTACTTTTTCTACTCCTTTTTTTTAAACATAACTTTAAATCCACTATGAAATAGTTTTTCATCTTGTCCACTAAAAAAGTACATAGTCTAAAAAGTACTTTTTCTAAATTCATATAAATATATGAAATAATAGTACCTTTTCTGTCTATATTATACAAAATGTTTCTAAAATGCTCAAAAATCCGTTTTCCACCATTTCTATATAAAAATATGTAAATATGCATAAAAAATACTATTTCCTAAAAGTACTTTTTCTACTACATTTTTATAAAAAGTCTCCAGAATGCATTAAATACTAGTTTTTCACCTTCCCTACTTAAAAATAATTAAAAATACATAAAAAATACTTTTTCCTAATAGTACTTTTTCTACTACTTTTTTATAAAATAACCAAAAAATGCAATATAGAAAATCTTTTTATCATGCCCTTTTATAACTAAGTAATAATCAATTTCCAATTTCCAAAAGTTACCAATAGGTAATTTCGTTACCAAATTGCTATGGAGCGATAAACGGTTTAACGCCCTTAACTGTAATTTTCCAAAAGTTTTCATTATGAAAAGAGACACTAAAGAATAGTACATTTGTATTTAACAGTCATCATGACAAGTTGGTTAAATTGGCTTTTGCGTTTGACTTTCTCTCACGGCATATATACGGGTTTCGCCTCCGTTTATCTCGATGCTGATGGACGTGTCGTGAAATCCTTTAAGTTGGTGAAAATTTTTGTGTTTTTACAAAATCTTCTGTTTTTTGTCGTTACCACAAATGATGTAATAGAAATCATTACAGATGCATTTTATACTGATTCAGCACTAATAATGATACATTTTGGAGAAACTTTTATTCGAGTCTATTTAAGTCTTGTGCTCATATTGTGGCGTTTTAAAGCAGATAAATCGTTGGGAAAAGTTCTAGAATCTTTGGCTGTATTTCAGATACAATATTTTGATAAATTGCAACATTTTTCAGATGATAAGAAAGTGGAAAAGCTTATCGTGTTAAACATTATCTTATTAAATGTAAACAATTTATCACTTGTATTCTATGATGTACTTTATATACCTTTAAATATGGGCAGTTGGGTGAAGCTATTCAACGGTTATTTATCCGATTATTTATATGTTATGATACATAATATCATGTTGGAACATGTTTTAGTTTTGTATTATATTAATAATTGTTTAACAAAACTAAATAAAAAACTGCAACATGAAGGAGTAGAACCACCATTGGGCAATATTTACTATCAAATGTTGTTATTGTTGGAAAAAGTAAATGCCATATTTGGTCCTTACATATTCTGGGCACTCTTGAGTCTACTGGTGTCCATGTCCATGTATTTTTATGGTTTGCTGGCATTTGTAAGAGTTTTTGGCATAAAAGCCATTTATTCCTATACACTTATATATTCAATTTTAATTATATTTTTGTTTACCAATATGTGTGTGTATTATTTTATGTGTGAACGTATGAAGGAGACCCTGAGAGAAACGGATAGAATTATATTGGAATATAGTGAACATACTAAAAACTATGAGGTTGGTTTATGATTTGTCCAACAGAAATACTTTATGCTATATTTTTTATACTTTTTCAGGTTGAAAGTTTTATTTTAGGACGCTTAATTCTGAGACCTAAAATCAATATTTGTCGCATGTTTGATATTGATCTTAATTCCCTATTCTTATTGGTAATTGAAATTTTTCTTTCTTCTATTATGTTATATCAATTAACATTTTTATTAATGGGTTTGGCGGCGTCAATTATACAGCGTCCTTGAGTAAATAAACTCAACGAAGTCAAGAAGAAATATAAAATATGAAATATTTATTTTAACTTTAAATAAGTCCACATTTTTATCCGGGAAATTAAAAATATGCAAAAATGAAAAATATGCTCTTAAAATATTTGAAATATGCTCTAAGTACGTAAAATATGCTCCCTTAAACTTGAAATATGCCTTAAGATAGTATAAAGCTTTTGATTCCTCTTTTAAGTGCGGGGTTTTAAATAATATATTTAGCCATTGAAACATTGAAAAGAGAGGGTTATGATATTGAAATCAATGCTGAAGGTAGAGAAACTCGTAAATATGCCATGACAGAAATTAGTCATAAAAGACAATTGTACTAAACGAACATTTTCGATGATTTTTAGTGTTAGTTTTTTAAAGTAATTTATTAGTTTCGTTCTAACATATTGAATTTTTTCGATTACCTAATTGATTTGGTTTTTAAATCTCTTGAGGATACATGCATCACTTAGTTTTTGTACATAAAAAAGTACTTTTTCTAACTATTTTTTACTAAAATGTTCCAATTAACCAGTAGTTTAACAATCTCCACATAAATATACGTATGAACATATAAAAGTACTTTTTCAGAAAGGTAGTTTTTCTATATACCCACCTTTATGTATACCAATTGGCTCAGAATCATTTTCTGAGTCCAATATGTCATGTCCGTCCTTCCGTCCGTCTGTCTGTCTGTCTGTCTCTCTGTCCATGTAAACTTTCTAATCAAACTACAGGTCGCAATTTTGAAGATTATTGGATGAAATTTGGTACAAGCATTAGTTTTGGAACCTATTTATTTTGGTTAATATCGGTCCATTATTTCACCTAGCCCCATATAACCGGACCCCAAATTGTAATTTGGAGCTCATAATTATGCCAAATATAATAACTAAACTACGTATTATACAAGCATAAATGATACTGCAAAACTTCGTAATAAATGGCCGTTATTTAACCCTAGCCCCCTTGCAAAGTCCCCCTCTGAACATGTATAAAAGAGCTTTTTCCTTAAAGTACTATTTCTATTACTTTTATATACCAAGACAGCAGAATATACTATAGTTACCAACATTTTCACCTCAAATTTAGTTAAAATACATAAAAAGTACTTATTGCCAAAAGTACTTTTCTCTATATATAGAAATTCTATAAAAAACATAAAAGGAACTTTCAACGAAAAGAACTTTTTCTATTACAATAACTAAAAATTGCAATATGTCCTTTTATAACTATGTAATAATCAATAATAAGCTTGTATTCCAAATTGCCATGGAGCGATAAACTGTTTAACGCTCTTAATTGTAATTTCCCAAAAATATGAAAAAAATATAAAAAGTACTTTTCCTAATAGTACCTTTTCTCTCAATATTATACAAAATGTTTCTAAAATACTCAAGAAACCAGTTTTACACTATTTCTGCATAAAAATATGTAAATATATATAAAAAGTACTTTTTCCTAAAAGTACTTTTTCCACTACTTTTTTATAAAAAGTCTCCAGAATAAATTAAAAACTACTTTTTCTTAATTATACCTTTTCTACTACTTTTTTATAAAATATTTAACATATGCAATATATACCTTATTTTTATCATGTCCTTTTATAACTAAGTAATAATCAATTATAAGCTTGTTTTCCAAAAGTTACCAATAGTTAACTTCGTTACCAAATTGCCATGGAGCGATAAACTGTTTAACGCTCTTAATTGTAATTTCCCAAAAGTGTAACAAAATAAACCATTTTGTAATGAAAAGAATAGAGAGACTACAGAATACTTACATTTGTAATTTAACAATCATCATGGCAAGTTGGTTAAATTGGCTTTTGCGTTTGACTTTCAGTCACGGTATATATACCGGTTTCGCCTCCGTTTATCTAGATGCTAATGGACGTGTCGTGAAATCCTTTAAGTTGGTGAAAATTTTTGTGTTTTTACAAAATCTTCTGTTTTTTGCCGTTACCACAAAGGATGTTATAAAACTTATTACAGATGCACTATATACTGATTCAGCAGTAATAATGATAAATTTTGGAACAACTTTTATTCGAGTCTATTTAAGTTTTGTACTCATATTATGGCGTTTTAAAGGCGATAAATCATTAAAAATTTTCTCAAATCTTTGGCTGTAGTGCAGACACAATATTTTGATAAATTGCAACATATTTCAGATGATAAGAAATTGAAAAGAATTGTGTTTATAAACATTATCTTATTAAATGTAAACAATTTATCACTTGTGTTATATGATATACTTTATATACCTTTAAGTACGGGCAGTTGGGTGAAGCTTTTTAACGGTTATTTATCCGATTATTTATATGCTATGATACATAATATCATGTTGGAACATGTTTTAGTTTTGTATTATATAAATAATTGTTTAACAAAACTAAATAAAGAACTGCAACATGAAAGAGTAGAACCACCATTTGGCAATATTTACTATCAAATGTTGTTATTGTTGGAAAAAGTAAATGCCATGTTTGGTCCTTACATATTCTGGGCACTCTTGGGTTTACTGCTGACAGTTTCCACTTATATTTATGGTATGCTGTCAATTGTGAGAGTTTTTGGTTTAAAAGCGATTTACTCATATACTCCCATATATTGCCTTTTGTTTATGTTTTTATGCATCGATATGTATGTGTATTATTTGATGTGTGAACGTATGAAGGAGACCATGAGTGAAACGGATAGAATTATATTGGAATACAGCGAACGTAATAAAAACTATGAGGTTGGTTTTTGATTTGTATTTCTTTGCTATATTTTCATTATATAAATATATTTTTCAGGTTGAAAGATTTATTTTGGGACGCCTAACTCTGAGACCTAATATCAATATCTGTCGCATGTTTGATGTTGATTTGAATTCTCTTTTCTTATTGATAATTGAAATTTTACTTTCTTCCATTATGTTATATCAATTAACTTTTATAGCAATGGGTTTTGCTGCTTCAATTGTACAGCGTACTTGAGTAAAGGAATTGAAATCAAGGAGATTTTGTGTAAAAGTGCAAAAAGAGTATGGTTGGTTTTTAGATTCTAAGAAGATCTAGTCATGTCCGTCAGTCTATGAATGCTAAGGTTGTTATGGATAGATCCAATGTGAAATCTTAGACAGATATTGTCCATTTTTAAGACAAAAAAACTTAATTAATAGAGCCTTATAGCTTGTTCCGTTCGGACGCTATTGTGCCTTCAATGGAGGGATGGACAGATAGACAGACGGACAGACGGACGGACAGACAGACAGACGGACGGAGACACTTATAAATTTTGAAATTCTTATGCATAAAAATAATTTAGGTTTTTAAATTTAAAAAATTTTTAATAAAAAAATATTACATTAATCAAAAAACGTGTTAGAGCAAATCTTCTAATTCACAATTATAAAATTTTAGAATAAATTTTAGAATATAAATCGTTCAACCTGTAAATGTAAAATTTTCTTAATTTAAGATCTCCTAGACATTTGTCTAACGATTTATCTCCCTTAATGCGCCACAATAGAAGTTTTAGTTTTAGTTTTATATTTGGATAACACTGTGCCTATTTCATTTTCTACCTCAAGTCCAACAAACAAAAGATTTTGGAGAAATACAAAAAAATCCAATAAAATGGACGATTTCACAAGACGTCCCTTCAAATCGATGTAAACTGTGGCGAAACCTTTATATACCCCATGGTAAAGGGTTAGAAACAAAGCCAATTTAAACAACTTTCATGGTTACTACTAAAGAAAAACTACAACTTATGTATGTATGATGTATTTACGTGCTATAGTAGTAGCAATTTATTTGCGTTATTTTTTTTGTAAAAAATATTTTTGCAATTTTAATAACAAATTTTTTTTCAATTGGGAGCACAAAAATTAAATGTATCGTTTTACGGATTTTAATTTGAATTTTTATATTGACTAACGAGGTTAGTTTGTTAAATTACATTAAAAATATTATCTAGTCTAGAGTCTAGTCTATAGTCTAGTCTATAGTCCTAGTCTAGTTCGTTTATCTAGTCTAGTCTAGTATTCTAGTCTATAGTCTAGTCTATAGTCTAGTCTATTAGTCTAGTCTATAGTCTAGTTCTATAGTCTAGTCTATAGTCTAGTCTATAGTCTAGTCTATAGTCTAGTCTATAGTCTAGTCTATAGTCTAGTCTATAGTCTAGTCTATAGTTAGTCTATAATCTAGTCTATAGTCTAGTCTATAGTCTAGTCTATAGTCTAGTCTATAGTCTAGTCTATAGTCTAGTCTATAGTCTAGTCTATAGTCTAGTCTATAGTCTAGTCTATAGTCTAGTCTATAGTCTAGTCTATAGTCTAGTCTATGTCTAGTATAGTAGTCTATAGTCTAGTCTATAGTCTAGTCTATAGTCTAGTCTATAGTCTAGTCTATAGTCTAGTCTATAGTCTAGTCTATAGTCTAGTCTATAGTCTAGTCTATAGTCTAGTCTATAGTCTAGTCTATAGTCTAGTCTATAGTCTAGTCTATAGTCTAGTCTATAGTCTAGTCATAGTCTAGTCTATAGTCTAGTCTATAGTTTAGTCTATAGTCTAGTCTATAGTCTAGTCTATAGTCTAGTCTATAGTCTAGTCTATAGTCTAGTCTATAGTCTAGTCTATAGTTAGTCTATAGTCTAGTCTATAGTCTAGTCTATAGTCTAGTCTATAGTCTAGTCTATAGTCTAGTCTATAGTCTAGTCTATAGTCAGTCTATAGTATAGTCTATAGTCTAGTCTATAGTCTAGTCTATAGTCTAGTCTATAGTCTAGTCTATAGTCTAGTCTATAGTCTAGTCTATAGTCTAGTCTATAGTCTAGTCTATAGTAGTCTATAGTCTAGTCTATAGTCTAGTCTATAGTCTAGTCTATAGTCTAGTCTATAGTCTAGTCATAGTCTAGTCTATAGTCTAGTCTATAGTCTGTCTATAGTCTAGTCTATAGTCTAGTTATAGTCTAGTCTATAGTCTAGTCTATAGTCTAGTCTATAGTCTAGTCTATAGTCTAGTCTATAGTCTAGTCTATAGTCTAGTCTATAGTCTAGTCTATAGTCTAGTCTATAGTCTAGTCTATAGTCTAGTCTATAGTCTAGTCTATAGTCTAGTCTATAGTCTAGTCTATAGTCTAGTCTATAGTCTATAGTCTAGTCTATAGTCTAGTCTATAGTCTAAGTCTATAGTCTAGTCTTAGTCTAGTCTAATAGTCTAGTCTAATAGTCTAGTCTATAGTCTAGTCTATAGTCTAGTCTATAGTCTAGTCTATAGTCTAGTCTATAGTCTAGTCTATAGTCTAGTCTATAGTCTAGTCTATAGTCTAGTCTATAGTCTAGTCTATAGTCTAGTCTATAGTCTAGTCTATAGTCTAGTCTATAGTCTAGTCTATAGTCTAGTCTATAGTCTAGTCTATAGTCTAGTCTATAGTCTAGTCTATAGTCTAGTCTATAGTCTAGTCTATAGTCTAGTCTATAGTCTAGTCTATAGTCTAGTCTATAGTCTAGTCTATAGTCTAGTCTTAGACTAGTCTAGTCTATAGTCTAGTTCTATAGTCCTAGTCTATATGTCTAGTCTATAGTCTAGTCTATGTCTAGTCTAGTCGAGTCTATAGTCTAGTCTATAGTCTAGTCTATATGTCTAGTCTATAGTCTAGTCTATAGTCTAGTCTATAGTCTAGTCTATAGTCTAGTCTAGTCTAGTCTATAGTCTAGTCTATAGTCTAGTCTATAGTCTATAGTCTAGTCTATAGTCTAGTCTATAGTCTCGGTCTATAGTCTAGTCTATAGTCTAGTCTATAGTCTAGTCTATAGTCTAGTCTATAGGCTAGTCTATAGTCTATCTATAGTCTAGTCATAGTAGTCTAAGCTAGTCTATAGTCTAGTCTATCGTCTAGTCTATAGTCTAGTCTATAGTCTAGTCTATAGTCTAGTCTATAGTCTAGTCTATAGTCTAGTCTATAGTCTAGTCTATAGTCTAGTCTATAGTCTAGTCTATAGTCTAGTCTATAGTCTAGTCTATGTCTAGTCTATAGTCTAGTCTATAGTCTAGTCTAGTAGTATAGTCTAGTCTATAGACTAGGACTATAGACTAGACTATAGACTAGACTATAGCTAGACTATAGGACTAGACTATAGACTAGACTATAGACTAGACATAGACTAGACTATAGACTAGACTATAGACTAGACTATAGACTAGACTATAGACTAGACTATAGACTAGACTATAGACTAGACTATAGACTAGACTATAGACTAGACTATAGACTAGACTATAGACTAGACTATAGACTAGACTATAGACTAGACTATAGACTAGACTATAGACTAGACTATAGACTAGACTATAGACTAGACTATAGACTAGACTATAGACTAGACTATAGACTAGACTATAGACTAGACTATAGACTAGACTATAGACTAGACTATAGACTAGACTATAGACTAGACTATAGACTAGACTATAGACTAGACTATAGACTAGACTATAGACTAGACTATAGACTAGACTATAGACTAGACTATAGACTAGACTATAGACTAGACTATAGACTAGACTATAGACTAGACTAGACTAGACTATAGACTAGACTATAGACTAGACTATAGACTAGACTATAGACTAGACTATAGACTAGACTATAGACTAGACTATAGACTAGACTATAGACTAGACTATAGACTAGACTATAGAGACTATAGACTAGACTATAGACTAGACTATAGACTAGACTATAGACTAGACTATAGACTAGACTATAGACTAGACTATAGACTAGACTATAGACTAGACTATAGACTAGACATAGACTAGACTATAGACTAACTATAGACTAGACTATAGACTAGACTATAGACTAGACTATAGACTAGACTAGACTATAGACTAGACTATAGACTAGACTAGACTATAGACTAGACTATAGACTAGACTATAGACTAGACTATAGACTAGACTATAGACTAGACTATAGACTAGACTATAGACTAGACTAGACTATAGACTAGACTATAGACTAGACTATAGACTAGACTATAGACTAGACTATAGACTAGACTATAGACTAGACTATAGACTAGACTATAGACTAGACTATAGACTAGACTATAGACTAGACTATAGACTAGACTATAGACTAGACTATAGACTAGACTATAGACTAGACTATAGACTAGACTATAGACTAGACTATAGACTAGACTATAGACTAGACTATAGACTAGACTATAGACTAGACTATAGACTAGACTATAGATTAGACTATAGACTAGACTATAGACTAGACTATAGACTAGACTATAGACTAGACTATAGACTAGACTATAGACTAGACTATAGACTAGACTATAGACTAGACTATAGACTAGACTATAGACTAGACTATAGACTAGACTATAGACTAGACTATAGACTAGACTATAGACTAGACTATAGACTAGACTATAGACTAGACTATAGACTAGACTATAGACTAGACTATAGACTAGACTATAGACTAGACTATAGACTAGACTATAGAGACTATAGACTAGACTATAGACTAAACTATAGACTAGACTATAGACTAGACTATAGACTAGACTATAGACTAGACTAGACTATAGACTAGACTATAGACTAGACTAGACTATAGACTAGACTATAGACTAGACTATAGACTAGACTATAGACTAGACTAGACTATAGACTAGACTACTAGACTAGACTATAGACTAGACGATAGATTAGACTATAGACTAGAACTAGACTATAGACTAGACTATAGACTAGACTATAGACTAGACTATAGACTAGACTCTAGACTAGACTATAGACAGACTATAGACTAGACTAGACTATAGACTAGACTATAGACTAGACTCTAGCTAGACTATAGACTAGATATAGACTAGACTATAGACTAGACTATAGACTAGACTATAGACTAGACTATCGACTAGACTATAGACTAGACTATAGACTAGACTATAGACTAGACTATAGACTAGACTATAGACTAGACTATAGACTAGACTATAGACTAGACTATAGACTAGACTATAGACTAGACTATAGACTAGACTATAGACTAGACTATAGACTAGACTATAGACTAGACTATAGACTAGACTATAGCATAGACTATAGACTAGACTATAGACTAGACTATAGACCTAGACTATAGACTAGACTATAGACTAGACTATAGACTAGACTATAGACTAGACTATAGACTAGACTATAGACTAGACTATAGACTAGACTATAGACTAGACTATAGACTAGACTATAGACTAGACTATAGACTAGACTATAGACTAGACTATAGACTAGACTATAGACTAGACTATAGACTAGACTATAGACTAGACTATAGACTAGACTATAGACTAGACTATAGACTAGACTATAGACTAGACTATAGACTAGACTATAGACTAGACGATAGACTAGACTATAGACTAGACTATAGACTAGACTATAGACTAGACTATAGACTAGACTATAGACTAGACTATAGACTAGACATAGACTAGACTATAGACTAGACTATAGGACTAGACTATAGGCTAGACTATAGGCTAGACTATAGACTAGACTAGACTAGACTATAGACTAGACTATAGACTAGACTATAGACTAGACTATAGACTAGACTATAGACTAGACTATAGACTAGACTATAGACTAGAAGACTATAGACTAGACTATAGACTAGACTATAGACTAGACTATAGACTAGACTATAGACTAGACTATAGACTAGACTATAGACTAGACTATAGACTAGACTATAGGACTAGACTATAGACTAGACTATAGACTAGACTATAGACTAAACTCCTTATTCACAAACAACATTTTTATTTATAAAGGTTTATAAAACTAAATTTCCATACAAAATCTAATTTATAAACTGTTTATAAAATAAAAATTTTGTTTGTGAATAAGGGGGTAAAACCAATTTAATTCGATTTATAAAGAGAAAAACTTCACATTAATAAAAAGTGGCAACATTAACTAATTAGTTCTATTTTTTATTAGCCTCTCGAGAAAATTTACATTGAATTTTAAATAACACTTAAGATATTTATCATTTTAGTAAAACTTTTAGCTTATTGCAAAAACGCAAAACAATATATAGACAAATTACAAAACAGTTATAATAAGTATTATTTACTATTGGGATAAATGTTTGCTATAATAATGAAAATTTCGAAATTTTTTCATAGAAAGTTTTCGACAAATTTTCATTTATTAAAGCTGAATTTCTATAAATTGTCTTTCAAAAAGTTTCCCTAAAAAGAAAATGCAGAAAAAACTTGCAACTTAACAGAGCGTATGAGTATTATTTTTATTAATTTTATTCGCATAATATTCATCATACGTCACCTAATATTATAAATGTTGTAACTTACTATTATGAATACATTAGGCTAGACTATAGACTAGCCTAAAGACTGGTCTATAGTACAATCAAAAGTTACATTTAAGTTTTGTTTAAACATTATGGTGCCTCTCCCATCATTGTTTCATGCATCATTCCTTCATCCACCATTGCTTCTCCCATCATTGCATCTCCCATCATCATTTGGTTTTCTACTATTAGCATCAGTTCCATATAATATAATTGATATATAGTAATTGTAGATAGAAGTATATTAACTGACACAACAAATAGGGCATTCAAATTGAGATCAAACATACGAGCGATAGTGATTTTAGGCTTTATTGTTAAGCGTTCCAAAATAAAGCTTTCAACCTGAAAATATTTGTGTAATATTTGTTCTGAAATATAATGAAATAAACGGGAGAAAACCTGCTAGCACATTACATGCCTTCTTTTAGGGAGAAAGTAAACGTAATATGATAATTAGTTGCCTGTAAGCAGGGTTGCTCATGTTAATTCTAATTACACTAACCTCATAGCATTGTTCTCTGGTGCTATAGTCCAATAAAATTTCATCCATTTCTCTCGTGGTTTTACATATTCTTTCACACATAAAATAATAGAAATACGCATTTATACATAAATAGCTTAAGCCGTAAGAGTTCAATAGAATTCCTTTCAAAAGCTCCAAAGTCATACCATAAGCAAGTCTTAATAAAATCATGTTATAAAAAAGAAGGCTCGTCATGAACACTATACCCCAGAGTGCCCAGAATATGTAGGGACTAAAAATGGTATTGACTTCTCTTAATAAAAGCGAAATTTCAAAATAAATCTTTCGAAATGATGCATTCACTCGACCATGTTGCAGTTCATTATTTAATTTTTTTAAACAATTATTAATATAAAACAAAGTTAGAAAATGTTCAAATAAAACATTATTTATCATGGCAAAACAATAATCGGAAAAATAAAATCCCAAAACAACTCAAAATCACCCGTAAACAATGCAGGAGCATTCACCCAAAAACAATGGAATATGTTAGCATGCAGCACTATAATGTTAAGTATCAGAATTTTTTTCATTTTCTTATCATCTGCATCATGTGGCAAATTATCAAAATATTTTTCTTGCAATATAACCAGAGAATTTAGACATTTTTTTAACAACCATTCTCCTTTAATGCGCCACAATATGATAATAACACACAAATATAGACGAGTACATATGGTTCCATAATACGTTGTATTTAGTACCGCTGTATCATTTAAATTAATATCAATAGCTTTTAGTATACTTCTTATCATAAGTCCAAAATACACAAGATTTTGGATGTAGACAAAAAAATTACCAACTTAAACGATTTTACCAGACGTCCATTTGTATCGAGGTAAACTGAGGCGAAGCCCATAAATATGCCGTGACCGAGAGTTATACGTAAGAACCAATTTAAACAACTTGTCATGATGAGCTCTAAGTGAAAATATAAATTTTTCCTTCAGTTTAAGTACCGTTTTTATAAACTAATAACAATTTTTCCTAAACGTTTCACTTAAATAAAAATCCATTATAAATAAAAGCTAAAATTTTTATCGATTTGTAGTTATGAAATTAAAAATTGAATATTGAACATAACTAACGTGGTCAGATGTAAAATATACAAAACTAAAACCAAAAAATTTAAATAAAAGTTATTCAACACTATGTATGTATGTAAAGGATTCAAAAATTTTCTTTAAACAGAAACAGTGCGTATGAGTAATATGTATTTATCTTTATAAGCTCAATATTCATCATACGGCACCTTATATAACAAACGTTACAACTAGCTAGCTATTTAGTCAGTATACTCTAGAATAAACTATCGGAAAGAATAGGAAAGACTATACTATAGACCAGACTAGTCTATAGTCTAGTCTATAGTCTAGTCTATAGTCTAGTCTTAGTCTAGTCTATAGTCTAGTCTATAGTCTAGTCTATAGTCTAGTCTATAGTCTATAGTCTAGTCTATAGTCTAGTAGTCTAGTCTTATAGTCTAGTCTATAGTCTAGTCTATAGTCTAGTCTATAGTCTAGTCTATAGTCCTAGTCTATAGTCTAGTCTATAGTCTAGTCTATAGTCTAGTCTATAGTCTAGTCTATAGTCTAGTAGTCTATAGTCTAGTCTATAGTCTAGTCTATAGTCTAGTCTATAGTCTAGTCTATAGTCTAGTCTATAGTCTAGTCTATAGTCTAGTCTATAGTCTAGTCTATAGTCTAGTCTATAGTCTAGTCTATAGTCTAGTCTATTAGTCTAGTCTATAGTCTAGTCTATAGTCTAGTCTATAGTCTAGTCTATAGTCTAGTCTATAGTCTAGTCTATAGTCTAGTCTATAGTCTAGTCTATAGTCTAGTCTATAGTCTAGTCTATAGTCTAGTCTATAGTCTAGTCTATAGTCTAGTCTATAGTCTAGTCTATAGTCTAGTCTATAGTCTAGTCTATAGTCTAGTCTATAGTCTAGTCTATAGTCTAGTCTATAGTCTAGTCTATAGTCTAGTCTATAGTCTAGTCTATAGTCTAGTCTATAGTCTAGTCTATAGTCTAGTCTATAGTCTAGTCTATAGTCTAGTCTATAGTCTAGTCTATAGTCTAGTCTATAGTCTAGTCTATAGACTAGTCTATAGTCTAGTCTATAGTCTAGTCTATAGTCTAGTCTATAGTCTAGTCTATAGTCTAGTCTATAGTCTAGTCTATAGTCTAGTCTATAGTCTAGTCTATAGTCTAGTCTATAGTAGTCTATAGTCTAGTCTATAGTCTAGTCTATAGTCTAGTCTATAGTCTAGTCTATAGTCTAGTCTATAGTCTAGTCTATAGTCTAGTCTATAGTCTAGTCTATAGTCTAGTCTATAGTCTAGTCTATAGTCTAGTCTATAGTCTAGTCTATAGTCTAGTCTATAGTCTAGTCTATAGTCTAGTCTATAGTCTAGTCTATAGTCTAGTCTATAGTCTAGTCTATAGTCTAGTCTATAGTCTAGTCTAGTCTAGTCTATAGTCTAGTCTATAGTCTAGTCTATAGTCTAGTCTATAGTCTAGTCTATAGTCTAGTCTATAGTCTAGTCTATAGTCTAGTCTATAGTCTAGTCTATAGTCTAGTCTATAGTCTAGTCTATAGTCTAGTCTATAGTCTAGTCTATAGTCTAGTCTATAGTCTAGTCTATAGTCTAGTCTATAGTCTAGTCTATAGTCTAGTCTATAGTCTAGTCTATAGTCTAGTCTATAGTCTAGTCTATAGTCTAGTCTATAGTCTAGTCTATAGTCTAGTCTATCTCGTCTATAGTCTAGTCTATAGTCTAGTCTATAGTCTAGTCTATAGTCTCGTCTATAGTCTAGTCTATAGTCTAGTCTATAGTCTAGTCTATAGTCTCGTCTATAGTCTAGTCTATAGTCTAGTCTATAGTCTAGTCTATAGTCTAGTCTATAGTCTAGTCTATAGTCTAGTCTATAGTCTAGTCTATAGTCTAGTCTATAGTCTAGTCTATAGTCTAGTCTATAGTCTAGTCTATAGTCTAGTCTATAGTCTAGTCTATAGTCTAGTCTATAGTCTAGTCTATAGTCTAGTCTATAGTCTAGTCTATAGTCTAGTCTATAGTCTAGTCTATAGTCTAGTCTATAGTCTAGTCTATAGTCTAGTCTAGTCTAGTCTATAGTAGTCTATAGTCTAGTCTATAGTCTAGTCTATAGTCTAGTCTATAGTCTAGTCTATAGTCTCGTCTATAGTCTAGTCTATAGTCTAGTCTATAGTCTAGTCTATAGTCTAGTCTATAGTCTAGTCTATAGTCTAGTCTATAGTCTAGTCTATAGTCTAGTCTATAGTCTAGTCTATAGTCTAGTCTATAGTCTAGTCTATAGTCTAGTCTATAGTCTAGTCTAGTCTATAGTCTAGTCTATAGTCTAGTCTATAGTCTAGTCTATAGTCTAGTCTATAGTCTAGTCTATAGTCTAGTCTATAGTCTAGTCTATCTAGTCTATAGTCTAGTCTATAGTCTAGTCTATAGTCTAGTCCTAGTCGATAGTCTAGTCGAGCTAGTCTTAGTCTATAGTCTAGTCTATAGGTACTAGTCTATAGTCTAGTCTATAGTCTAGTCTAGTCTAGTCTATAGTCTATAGTCTAGTCTATAGTCTAGTCTATAGTCTAGTCATAGTCTAGTCTATAGTCTAGTCCTATAGTCCTAGTCTATAGTCTAGTCCTATAGTCTAGTCTATAGTCTAGTCTATCTAGTCTAGTCTATAGTCCTAGTCTATAGGTCTAGTCTATAGTCCTAGTCTATAGTCTAGTCTATAGTCTAGTCTAGCCTAGTCCTAGTCTATAGTCTCGTCTATAGTCTAGTCTATAGTCTAGTCTATAGTCATAGTCTATAGTCTAGTCTATAGTCTAGTCTATAGTCTAGTCTATAGTCTAGTCTATAGTCTAGACTATAGTCCTAGTCTATAGTCCTAGTCCTATAGTCCTAGACTATAGTCTAGTCTATAGTCTAGTCTATAGTCTAGACTATATCTAGACTATAGTCTAGTCTATAGTCTAGACTATAGTCTAGTCCTATAGTCTAGACTATAGTCTAGTCTATAGTCTGCTCTCTGCCTTACAAATCTGCCTCCAAGAAAGCACGATTTTTTGATGGATAATCGTAAATTAATTCTATCATTCCAAAAGTATTAACAGCAATTGGCACTAAAGCTTTATGTAATGACAATTTGTCAATCTATAAATAAATAAAACATTATTAAACTTTTAATGCTATTCAAATTATTATAACAAACTTCTTTTCATAATCTTTTGCAGAAAAATGTTGCAATATCAGGTAAGTTTTGTAATTCAAATTATAAACTAGATCGTATATTATAAAAAAACAGTTGTATATCCTTTAATAACGCTCCAATCGACAAAATAAAAAAAAATCTGTGATCACTCATATTTCCCATGAAAAATGGGTTTTTATATGAGAAACCTTTAATCGTCTGTAGATCCTTAAATAACGCTCTAATCGACAAAATAAAGAAATTCTGTGATCACTCATATATTTCATGAAAAATGGACTTTTATATGAAAAAACTTATATAGGCTGTAGATCCTTAAATAACGCTCCAATCGACTAAATAAAGAAAATCTGTGATCACCCATATTTTCCATGAAAAATGGATTTTTATATGAAAAAACTTAAATCGACTGTAGATCCTTAAATAACGCTCCAATCGACAAAATAAAGAAAATCTGTGATCTCTCATATTTTCCATCCAAAATGGATTTTTATATAGAAAAACTTAAATCGGCTGTAGATCCTTAAATAACGCTCTAATCGACAAAATAAAGAAAATCTGTGATCACTCATATTTTCCATGAAAAGTGGATTTTTATATGAAAAAACTTAAATAGGCTGTAGATCCCTAAATAACGCTCTATTCGACTAAATAAAGAAAATCTGTGATCACTCATATATTCCATGAAAAATGGATTTTTGTATGAAAAAACTGAAATCTGCTGTAGATACTTAAATAACGCTCCAATCGACAAAATAAAGAAAATCTGTGATCACTCATATATTCCATGAAAAATGGATTTTTATATGAAAAAACTTAAATCTGCTGTAGATCCTTAAATAACGCTCCAATCGACAAAATAAAGAAAATCTGTGATCACCCATATTTTCCATGAAAAATGGATTTTTATATAGAAAAACTAAAGGCTGTAGTTCCTTAAATAAGGCTCTAATCGACTAAATAAAAAAAATCTGTGATCACACATATATTCCATGAAAAATGGATTTTTATTTGAAAAAACTTAAATCGGCTGTAGATCCTTAAATAACGCTCTAATCGACTAAATAAAGAAAATCTGTGATCACTCATATATTCCATGAAAAATGGATTTTTATATAGAAAAACTAAAAACGGCTGTAGTTCCTTAAATAACGCTCTATTCGACTAAATAAAGAAAATCTGTGATCACTCATATATTCCATGAAAAATGGATTTTTATATAGAAAAACTAAAAACGGCTGTAGTTCCTTAAATAACGCTCTATTCGACTAAATAAAGAAAATCTGTGATCACTCATGTATTCCATGAAAAATGGATTTTTATATGAAAAAACTAAAAACGGCTGTAAATCCTTAAATAACGCTCTAATCGACTAAATAAAGAAAATCTGTGATCACTCATATTTTCCATGAAAAATGGATTTTTATATGGAAAAACTAAAAACGGCTGTAAATCCTTAAATAACGCTCTAATCGACTAAATAAAGAAAATCTGTGATCACTCATATTTTCCATGAAAAATGGATTTTTATATGGAAAAACTAAAAACGGCTATAAATCCTTAAATAACGCTCTATTCGACTAAATAAAGAAAATCTGTGATCACCCATATTTTCCATGAAAAATGGATTTTTATAAGAAAAAACTTAAATCGGCTGTAGATCCTTAAATAACGCTCCAATCGACAAAATAAAGAAAATCTGTGATCACTCATGTATTCCATGAAAAATTGATTTTTATATGAAAAACTTAAATCGGCTGTAGATAACGCTCCAATCGACAAAATAAAGAAAATCTGTGATCACTCATATATTCCATGAAAAATGGATTTTTATATGGAAAAACTAAAAACGGCTGTAGTTCCTTAAATAACGCTCTATTCGACTAAATAAAGAAAATCTGTGATCACCCATATATTCCATGAAAAATGGATTTTTATATCGAAAAGCTAAAAACGGCTGTAGTTCCTTAAATAACGCTCTAATCGACTAAATAAAGAAAATCTGTGATCACTCATATTTTCCATAAAAAACGGATTTTTATATGAAAAAACTTAAATCGGCTGTAGATCCTTAAATAGCGCTCCAATCGACAAAATAAAGAAAATCTGTGATCACTCATATATTCCATGAAAAATGGATTTTTATATAGAAAAACTAAAAACGGCTGTAGTTTCTTAAATAACGCTCTAATCGACTAAATAAAGAAAATCTGTGATCACTCATATATTCCATGAAAAATGGATTTTTATAAGAAAAAACTTAAATCGGCTGTAGATCCTGAAATAACGCTCCAATCGACAAAATAAAGAAAATCTGTGATCACTCATGTATTCCATGAAAAATGGATTTTTATATGAAAAAACTTAAATAGGCTGTAGATCCGTTAATAACGCTCTAATCGACTAAATAAAGAAAATCTGTGATCACTCATGTATTCCATGAAAAATGGATTTTTATATGAAAAAACTTAAATCGGCTGTAGATCCTTAAATAACGCTCTAATCGACTAAATAAAGAAATCTGTGATCACTCATATATTCCATGAAAAATGGATTTTTATATGAAAAAACTTAAATCGGCTGTAGATCCTTAAATAACGCTCCAATCGACTAAATAAAGAAAATCTGTGATCACTCATGTATTCCATGAAAAATGGATTTTTATATGAAAAAACTTAAATCGGCTGTAAATCCTTAAATAACGCTCTAATCGACTAAATAAAGAAAATCTGTGATCACTCATATATTCCATGAAAAATGGATTTTTATACAGAAAAACTAAAAACGGCTGTAGTTCCTTACATAACGCTCTATTCGACTAAATAAAGAAAATCTGTGATCACTCATATTTTCCATGAAAAATGGATTTTTATAAGAAAAAACTTAAATCGGCTGTAGATCCTTAAATAACGCTCCAATCGACAAAATAAAGAAAATCTGTGATCACTCATGTATTCCATGAAAAATGGATTTTTATATGAAAAAACTTAAATCGGCTGTAAATCCTTAAATAACGCTCTAATCGACTAAATAAAGAAAATCTGTGATCACTCATATATTCCATGAAAAATGGATTTTTATATAGAAAAACTAAAAACGGCTGTAGTTCCTTACATAACGCTCTATTCGACTAAATAAAGAAAATCTGTGATCACTCATATTTTCCATGAAAAATGGATTTTTATATGGAAAAACTAAAAACGGCTATAAGTCCTTAAATAACGCTCTATTCGACTAAATAAAGAAAATCTGTGATCACTCATATTTTCCATGAAAAATGGATTTTTATAAGAAAAAACTTAAATCGGCTGTAGATCCTTAAATAACGCTCCAATCGACAAAATAAAGAAAATCTGTGATCACTCATGTATTCCATGAAAAATGGATTTTTATATGAAAAAACTTAAATCGGCTGTAAATCCTTAAATAACGCTCTAATCGACTAAATAAAGAAAATCTGCGATCACTCATATATTCCATGAAAAATGGATTTTTATATAGAAAAACTAAAAACGGCTGTAGTTCCTTAAATAACGCTCTATTCGACTAAATAAAGAAAATCTGTGATCACTCATATTTTCCATGAAAAATGGATTTTTATAAGAAAAAACTTAAATCGGCTGTAGATCCTTAAATAACGCTCCAATCGACAAAATAAAGAAAATCTGTGATCACTCATGTATTCCATGAAAAATTGATTTTTATATGAAAAAACTAAAAACGGCTGTAAATCCTTAAATAACGCTCTAATCGACTAAATAAAGAAATCTGTGATCACTCATATTTTCCATGAAAAATGGATTTTTATATGGAAAAACTAAAAACGGCTGTAAATCCTTAAATAACGCTCCAATCGACTAAATAAAGAGAATCTGTGATCACTCATGTATTTCATGAAAAATGGATTTTTATATGAAAAAATTTAAATCGGCTGTAAATCCTTAAATAACGCTCCAATCGACAAAATAAAGAAAATCTGTGATCACTCATATTTTCCATGAAAAATGGATTTTTATATAGAAAAACTAAAAACGGCTGTAGATCCTTAAATAACGCTCTAATCGACTTAATAAAGAAAATCTGTGATCACTCATATTTTCCATGAAAAATGGATTTTTATATAGAAAAGCTAAAAACGGCTGTAGTTCCTTAAATAACGCTCTAATCGACTAAATAAAGAAAATCTGTGATCACTCATATTTTCCATAAAAAACGGATTTTATATGAAAAAACTTAAATCGGCTGTAGATCCTTAAATAACGCTCCAATCGACAAAATAAAGAAAATCTGTGATCACTCATGTATTCCATGAAAAATGGATTTTTATATGAGAAAACTTAAATCGGCAGTAGATCCTTAAATAACGCTCCAATCGACAAAATAAAGAAAATCTGTGATCACTCATATTTTCCATGAAAAATGGATTTTTATAAGAAAAAACTTAAATCGGCCGTAGATCCTTAAATAACGCTCCAATCGACAAAATAAAGAAAATCTGTGATCACTCATGTATTCCATGAAAAATGGATTTTTATGTGAAAAAACTTAAATCGGCTGTAAATCCTTAAATAACGCTCTAATCGACTAAATAAAGAAAATCTGTGATCACTCATATATTCCATGAAAAATGGATTTTTATATAGAAAAACTAAAAACGGCTGTAGTTCCTTACATAACGCTCTATTCGACTAAATAAAGAAAATCTGTGATCACTCATATTTTCCATGAAAATGGATTTTTATAAGAAAACACTTAAATCGGCTGTAGATCCTTAAATAACGCTCCAATCGACAAAATAAAGAAAATCTGTGATCACTCATATTTTCCATGAAAAATGGAATTTTATATGAAAAAACTTAAATCGGCTGTAGATCCTTAAATAACGCTCCAATCGACAAAATAAAGAAAATCTGTGATCACTCATATATTCCATGAAAAAATGGATTTTTATATGGAAAAACTAAAAACGGCTGTAGTTCCTTAAATAACGCTCTATTCGACTAAATAAAGAAAATCTGTGATCACCCATATATTCCATGAAAAATGGATTTTTATATCGAAAAGCTAAAAACGGCTGTAGTTCCTTAAATAACGCTCTAATCGACTAAATAAAGAAAATCTGTGATCACTCATATTTTCCATAAAAAACGGATTTTTATATGAAAAAACTTAAATCGGCTGTAGATTCTTAAATAACGCTCCAATCGACAAAATAAAGAAAATCTGTGATCACTCATATATTCCATGAAAAATGGATTTTTATATAGAAAAACTAAAAACGGCTGTAGTTCCTTAAATAACGCTCTAATCGACTAAATAAAGAAAATCTGTGATCACTCATATATTCCATGAAAAATGGATTTTTATAAGAAAAAACTTAAATCGGCTGTAGATCCTTAAATAACGCTCCAATCGACAAAATAAAGAAAATCTGTGATCACTCATGTATTCCATGAAAAATGGATTTTTATATGAAAAAACTTAAATAGGCTGTAGATCCTTTAATAACGCTCTAATCGACTAAATAAAGAAAATCTGTGATCACTCATATATTCCATGAAAAATGGATTTTTATATGAAAAAACTTAAATCGGCTGTAGATCCTTAAATAACGCTCTAATCGACTAAATAAAGAAAATCTGTGATCACTCATATATTCCATGAAAAATGGATTTTTATATGAGAAAACTTAAATCGGCTGTAGATCCTTAAATAACGCTCCAATCGACTAAATAAAGAAAATCTGTGATCACTCATATTTTCCATGAAAAATGGATTTTTATATAGAAAACTAAAAACGGCTGTAATTTCTTAAATAACGCTCCAATCGACAAAATAAAGAAAACCTGTGATCACTCATATTTTCCATGGATTTTTATATGAAAAAACTAAAAACCGCTGTAGATCAATAAATAACGCTCTAATCACCTAAATAAAGAAAATCTGTGATCACTCGTATTCCATGAAAAATGGATTTTTATAAGAAAAAACTTAAATCGGCTGTAGATCCTTAAATAACGCTCCAATCGACAAAATAAAGAAAATCTGTGATCACTCATGTATTCCATGAAAAATGGATTTTTATATGAAAAAACTTAAATCGGCTGTAAATCCTTAAATAACGCTCTAATCGACTAAATAAAGAAAATCTGTGATCACTCATATATTCCATGAAAAATGGATTTTTATATAGAAAAACTAAAAACGGCTGTAGTTCCTTAAATAACGCTCTATTCGACTAAATAAAGAAAATATGTGATCACTCATATTTTCCATGAAAAATGGATTTTTATAAGAAAAAACTTAAATCGGCTGTAGATCCTTAAATAACGCTCCAATCGACAAAATAAAGAAAATCTGTGATCACTCATATATTCCATGAAAAATGGATTTTTATATAGAAAAACTAAAAACGGCTGTAGTTCCTTAAATAACGCTCTATTCGACTAAATAAAGAAAATCTGTGATCACTCATATATTCCATGAAAAATGGATTTTTATAAGAAAAAACTTAAATCGGCTGTAGATCCTTAAATAACGCTCCAATCGACAAAATAAAGAAAATCTGTGATCACTCATGTAAACCATGAAAAATGGATTTTTATATGAAAAAACTTAAATAGGCTGTAGATCCTTTAATAACGCTCTAATCGACTAAATAAAGAAAATCTGTGATCACTCATATATTCCATGAAAAATGGATTTTTATATGAAAAAACTTAAATCGGCTGTAAATCCTTAAATAACGCTCTAATCGACTAAATAAAGAAAATCTGTAATCACTCATATTTTCCATGAAAAACGGATTTTTATAAGAAAAAACTTAAATCGGCTGTAAATCCTTAAATAACGCTCTATTCGACTAAATAAAGAAAATCTGTAATCACTCATATATTCCATGAAAAATGGATTTTTATATGAAAAACTTAAATCTGCTGTAGATCCTTAAATCCATGAAAAATGGATTTTTATTTGAAAAAACTTAAATCGGCTGTAGATCCTTAAATAACGCTCTAATCACCTAAATAAAGAAAATCTGTGATCACTCATATATTCCATGAAAATGGATTTTTATATGAAAAAACTTAAATCTGCTGTAGATCCTTAAATCCATGAAAAATGGATTTTTATTTGAAAAAACTGAAATCTGCTGTAGATCCTTAAATAACGCTCCAATCGACAAAATAAAGAAAATCTGTGATCACTCATATATTCCATGAAAAATGGATTTTTATTTGAAAAAACTTAAATCGGCTGTAGATCCTTAAATAACGCTCTAATCACCTAAATAAAGAAAATCTGTGATCACTCATATATTCCATGAAAAATGGATTTTTATATGAAAAAACTTAAATCTGCTGTAGATCCTTAAATAACGCTCCAATCGACAAAATAAAGAAAATCTGTGATCACTCATATATTCCATGAAAAATGGATTTTTATATGAAAAAACTGAAATCTGCTGTAGATCCTTAAATAACGCTCCACTCGACAAAATAAAGAAAATCTGTGATCACTCATATATTCCATGAAAAATGGATTTTTATTTGAAAAAACTCTAATCGACAAAATAAAGAAAATCTGTGATCACTCATATTTTCCATGAAAACTGGATTTTTATATAGAAAAACTAAAAATGGCTGTAGATCCTTAAATAACGCTCTAATCGACAAAATAAAGAAAATCTGTGATCACTCATATGTTCCATGAAAAATAGATTTTTATGTTAAAAAACTTAAATTGGCTGTAGATCCTTAAATAACGCTCTAATCGACTAAATAAAGAAAATCTGTGATCACTCATATTTTCCATGAGAAATGGATTTTTATATGAAAAAACTTAAATCGGCTGTAGATTCTTAAATAACACTCCAATCGACAAATATTTATTGGACTTGTATGAAATTCTTAAATTTGTATTTTAATTTTAGTTTAATTAACATTTTCATCACTCGTTCCATAGAATATTAATGCATGCACATAAATTTGCAATAAAATAATTAGATATAAAAATATTTTTGACAACATTGCGAACAGAAATTCAAGATTAATTTTAAATATTCCATAAACTTTTATCGTTGTTGTTACTAAAGCATTTTTTAAGGAAAATTCCTCCAACTGCAATAAACAAAATTCTTAATTAATTTAATGAAATATTTAATAATTCAACAAACCTCTGTATTATTATCCTCTGTAGTAAAACGTAACATGATCATTTTAGTTTCACCATTAAGTCCACACACTTGATCACATATGAAAAAATACACAAACATATGAATTACAAGCAAAATATAATAACTACCAATTAGACTCAAGATGAAGGAGTTTTCGGCAAATTCATTTGAAAACTATTTTTACGACAAAAGAAAACAGTAAAATTCCAATAACCAACAGGAAATTCAGTTGCAGCAACAATAATATTGTAGTATAAATTTTATTGACTTTTGTAACAACTTGCAGAGATGAAAATAAATCACGCTCAAATTGTTATTAAAGTTCTCATTTTGCAATTGATAATTAAGCAGAGAAAAACATTCAAATATATAGCATAAGCTGGCAGCATGATGTAACATTATCAAGTGTTGCAGAGCTGTTAAGCTGTTTAAAAATATAAGATTTATAACGAAATCTATGTGATTTATATCGAATACTAAATACACATGAACAGCCAAGATCAAGGTATGCAGCAACAACAGCAAAGCATTTAAAATCCACAACTTAATAAGTTTATTATCTCTCAGAGTATTTTTGTAACTTATGCAATATTTCAAATATAAAGCAATCATATCCTGTATTAATTCTGTCAATTCCTTGTCTCTTTTTAATCGCATTATATTGACCATCATGGCCATCATTAAACGCATTAACATAAAAGCCACAAAACAGAAAATAAAAAATAAAGCTTCCTCGTCGTAATCAAATTGCACATAAGTCAAATATACTTCATATAAACTTAAAATGACATTAATTAAATTAATTATGGTTACATAAACTTTAACAAATTTGTATGTTTTTATGCAAAAATGTTTGTAATCAATAATTATGGCTGTATAGCCTAAAAGTATGCAGTACCATTGCGTAAAATTTATTAACCAATATTTGAAACGTTTCATGGTAAATTTTTGTAATAAACTAATGTTAATTATGAAAAATTTGTTATTTGACTATTAATTAGCAAGAGAACAATTAATTAACTAAATAAATCGTAGAGTGAGAAAACACAATTAAAAAATTTCTAAGTACAGAATTTATCTAAAATCTTCTGTAATAAGTTAATAACTTTAATGCATAGTATAGAGTATGAATTTAGGCAGACTAGACTATAGACTAGACTATAGACTAGACTATAGACTAGACTATAGACTAGACTATAGACTAGACTATAGACTAGACTATAGACTAGACTATAGACTAGACTATAGACTAGACTATAGACTAGACTATAGACTAGACTATAGACTAGACTATAGACTAGACTATAGACTAGACTATAGACTAGACTATAGACTAGACTATAGACTAGACTATAGACTAGACTATAGACTAGACTATAGACTAGACTATAGACTAGACTATAGACTAGACTATAGACTAGACTATAGACTAGACTATAGACTAGAATAGACTAGACTATAGACTAGACTATAGACTAGACTATAGACTAGACTATAGACTAGACTATAGACTAGACTATAGACCAGACTATAGACTAGACTATAGACTAGACTATAGAATAGACTATAGACTAGACTATAGACTAGACTATAGACTAGACTATAGACTAGACTATAGACTAGACTATAGACTAGACTATAGACTAGACTATAGACTAGACTATAGACTAGACTATAGACTAGACTATAGACTAGACTATAGACTAGACTATAGACTAGACTATAGACTAGACTAGACTAGACTATAGACTAGACTATAGACTAGACTATAGACTAGACTATAGACTAGACTATAGACTAGACTATAGACTAGACTATAGACTAGACTATAGACTAGACTATAGACTAGACTATAGACTAGACTATAGACTAGACTATAGACTAGACTATAGACTAGACTATAGACTAGACTATAGACTAGACTATAGACTAGACTATAGACTAGACTATAGACTAGACTATAGACAGACTATAGACTAGATAGACTAGACTATAGACTAGACTATAGACTAGACTATAGACTAGACTATAGACTAGACTATAGACTAGACTATATACTGACTATAGACTAGACTATAGACTAGACTATAGACTAGACTATAGACTAGACTATAGACTAGACTATAGACTAGACTATAGACTAGACTATAGACTAGACTATAGACTAGACTATAGACTAGCTATAGACTAGACTATAGACTAACTATAGACTAGACTATAGACTAGACTATAGACTAGACTAATAGACTATAGACTAGACTAAGACTAGACTATAGACTAGACTATAGACTAGACTATAGACTAGACTATAGACTAGACTATAGACTAGACTATAGACTAGACTATAGACTAGACTATAGACTAGACTAATAGACTAGACTATAGACTAACTATAGACTAAGAATAGACTAGACTATACTAGACTATAGACTAGACTATAGACTAGACTATAGACTAGACTATAGACTAGACTATAGACTAGACTATAGACTAGACTATAGACTAGACTATAGACTATACCTATAGACTAGATATAGATAGACTAGACTATAGACTAGACTATAGACTAGACTATAGACTAGACTATAGACTAGACTATAGACTAGACTATAGACTAACTATAGACTAGACTATAGACTAGACTATAGACTAGACTATAGACTAGACTATAGACTAGACTATAGACTAACTATAGACTAGACTATAGACTAGACTATAGACTAGACTATAGACTAGACTATAGACTAGACTATAGACTATACTATAGACTAGACTTAGACTAGACTATAGCTAGACTATAGACTACTATAGACTAACTATAGACTAGACTATAGACTAGACTATAGACTAGACTATAGACTAGACTATAGACTAGACTATAGACTAGACTATAGACTAGACTATAGACTAGACTATAGACTAGACTATAGACTAGACTATACTAGACTATAGACTAGACTATAGACTAGACTATAGACTAGACTATAGACTAGACTATAGACTAGACTATAGACTAGACTATAGACTAGACTATAGACTAGACTATAGACTAGACTATAGACTAGACTATAGACTAGACTATAGACTAGACTATAGACTAGACTATAGACTAGACTATAGACTAGACTATAGACTAGACTATAGACTAGACTATAGACTAGACTATAGACTAGACTATAGACTATACTATGACTAGACTATAGACTAGACTATAGACTAGACTATAGACTAGACTATAGACTAGACTATAGATTACTATAGACTAGACTATAGACTAAGACTAGACTATAGACTATACTATAGACTAGGACTATAAGACTAGACTATAGACTAGACTATAGACTAGACTATAGACTAGACTATAGACTAGACTATAGCCTAGACTATAGACTAGACTATAGACTAGACTATAGACTAGACTATAGACTAGACTATAGACTAGACTATAGACTAGACTAGAGACTAGACTATAGACTAGACTATAGACTAGACTATAGACTAGACTATAGACTAGACTATAGACTAGACTATAGACTAGACTAATAGACTAGACTATAGACTAGACTAGACTAGACTAGACTAGACTAGACTATAGACTAGACCATAGACTAGACTAGACTATAGACTAGACTAGACTAGACTAGACTAGACTAGACTATAGACTAGACTAGACTATAGACTAGACTAGACTATAGACTAGACTAACTAGACTATAGACTAGACTATAGACTAGACTAGACTATAGACTAGACTATAGACTAGACTATAGACTAGACTAGACTAGACTATAGACTAGACTATAGACTAGACTATAGACTAGACTATGACTAGACTATAGACTAGACTATAGACTAGACTATAGACTAGACTATAGACTAGACTATAGACTAGACTATAGACTAGACTATAGACTAACTATAGACTAGACTAGACTATAGACTAGACTAGACTATAGGCTAGACTAGACTATAGACTAGACTATAGACTAGACTATAGACTAGACTATAGACTAACTATAGACTGACTATAGACTAGACTATAGACTAGACTATAGACTAGACTATAGACTAGACTATAGACTAGACTATAGACTAGACTATAGACTAGACTATAGACTAGACTATAGACTAGACTATAGACTAGACTATAGACTAGACTATAGACTAGACTATAGACTAGACTATAGACTAGACTATAGACTAGACTATAGACTAGACTATAGACTAGACTATAGACTAGACTATAGACTAGACTATAGACTAGACTATAGACTAGACTATAGACTAGACTATAGACTAGACTATAGACTAGACTATAGACTAGACTATAGACTAGACTATAGACTAGACTATAGACTAGACTATAGACTAGACTATAGACTAGACTATAGACTAGACTATAGACTAGACTATAGACTAGACTATAGACTAGACTATAGACTAGACTAGAGACTAGACTATAGACTAGACTATAGACTAGACTATAGACTAGACTATAGACTAGACTATAGACTATAGACTAGACTATAGACTAGACTATAGACTAGACTATAGACTAGACTATAGACTAGACTATAGACTAGACTATAGACTAGACTATAGACTAGACTATAGACTAGACTATAGACTAGACTATAGACTAGACTATAGACTAGACTATAGACTAGACTATAGACTAGACAGACTAGACTAGACTATACTAGACTATAGACTAGACTATAGACTAGACTATAGACTAGACTATAGACTAGACTATAGACTAGACTATAGACTAGACTATAGACTAGACTATAGACTAGACTATAGACTAGACTATAGACTAGACTATAGACTAGACTATAGACTAGACTATAGACTAGACTATAGACTAGACTATAGACTAGACTATGACTAGACTATAGACTAGACTATAGACTAGACTATAGACTAGACTATAGACTAGACTATAGACTAGACTATAGACTAGACTACAGACTATAGACTAGACTATAGACTAGACTATAGACTAGACTATAGACTAGACTATAGACTAGACTATAGACTAGACTATAGACTAGACTATAGACTAGACTATAGACTAGACTATAGACTAGACTATAGACTAGACTATAGACTAGACTATAGACTAGACTATAGACTAGACTATAGACTAGACTAGACTAGAGACTATAGACTAGACTATAGACTAGACTATAGACTAGACTATAGACTGACTATAGACTAGACTATAGACTAGACTATAGACTAGACTATAGACTAGACTATAGACTAGACTATAGACTAGACTATAGACTAGACTTAGACTAGACTATAGACTAGACTATAGACTAGACTATAGACTAGACTATAGACTAGACTATAGACTAGACTATAGACTAGACTATAGACTAGACTATACTAGACTATAGACTAGACTATAGACTAGACTATAGACTAGACTATACTAGACTAGACTAGACTAGACTATAGACTAGACTATAGACTAGACTATAGACTAGACTATAGACTAGACTATAGACTAGACTATAGACTAGACTATAGACTAGACTATAGACTAGACTATAGACTAGACTATAGACTAGACTATAGACTAGACTATAGACTAGACTATAGACTAGACTATAGACTAGACTATAGACTAGACTATAGACTAGACTATAGACTAGACTATAGACTAGACTATAGACTAGACTATAGACTAGACTATAGACTAGACTATAGACTAGACTATAGACTAGACTATAGACTAGACTATAGACTAGACTATAGACTAGACTATAGACTAGACTATAGACTAGACTATAGACTAGACTATAGACTAGACTATAGACTAGACTATAGACTAGACTATAGACTAGACTATAGACTAGACTATAGACTAGACTATAGACTAGACTATAGACTAGACTATAGACTAGACTATAGACTAGACTATAGACTAGACTATAGACTAGACTATAGACTACTATAGACTAGACTATAGACTAGACTATAGACTAGACTATAGACTAGACTATAGACTAGATGGGCTTGACTAATCCTATAGTTAATTTAATCCCCAAGTGGAACTCGAACTCTAGCCTAAATAATATTCAAGAAATAATTTTACTTTAATTTTTACAAGTTTTATTCATTTACTGTTCAATAGCTTCTTTTATCTAGAATTACAGCTTCCAAGTATGTTTGAAATAAGAGAATTATATATTTAAAAATTTGTGCCGATATTGCAAACATGAATCTTAAGTTCACTTTAAACACTCCGTAAACATTGACAGTTGTGGTTACTAAAGCACATTTTAGGGTAAATTCTTCCAGCTGCAATGAAAATAAATATTAATTAACACAATAGAATTTTTAGTTATACAACACACCAATTTATTAGCATTCTCCCTTGTTGTTAAACGTAATAAAATCATATTAGTTTTTCCTCTAAGTCCACAGACTTGATCACATATAAAATGATAGACGAATATATGAATTATAAGTAAAATATAATAGCTAGCAGAGAGTAAAGATTAGAAGTTGATCAGAAAATCCCTTTAAAGGTATTGCTATTGCAAACGAAAACATTACAATAGAAATTGCCATCAGAAAACTTAATTGTAAGCATGATAATATTGTAGCATGAATTCTATTCACTTGTTTTAATAACTCGCAGAGATAAAAATAAATCACGCTTAAATTGCAATTAAAGTCTTCATTTTCCATTTGATAGTTAAGCAAAGAAAAAACATTCAAAATATAGCATAAGATGGCGGCATGATGTAACATTATCAGGTGTTGCATACCAACTAAGATGCAAATAAATATAACCTCTATAACCAAATATGTGATCTATAGTTGCTGCCAAACAGGCATATACCAGCAAGTTCAAGGTATGCAGTAACAACAGCAAAGCATTAAAAGTCCATAGTTTTAAAGTTTAGTATCTCTGGGGATATTTGATAACGTATGAAATATTTGAAGTATAAAGAAAATATTTCCTTAAATAGTTTTTCCAATTCTTGGTCTCTTTTCCAACGCATTATAATGACCATTAGCACCAGTGTTATACGCAATAGAACATTAGAAGCGGCAAAGAAAACAATAAAAAAATTCACTTTCTTCAGATTGATTTGTGAAAAGTTCAAATATAATGTATTTAAATTTAAAGCGGAAATAATAGGTTTTAACAATTACATAGATTTTAACAAATTTATATGATTTTAGACATGGACGTTTAAATCAATAGTTATAGTTGTATAGCCTAAAGTATGCCATACCATTGCGCAAATTGTAATAGACAATGTTGTAAACGTTTCATGGTAAATGGCTAAGGTAAACTTACGGTAAATAGAAGAGACTATTGTCTTTAGGGTTGTTATTATCATGTAATTTATATTAATTTATTAGTTACTAATCAGCAATTAAGTAAATTAATTGGTTTTCATAATCTATTATAAGTACAAAAGAAATGTATGAGTATGTATGTATAAATGTTTTATTATGGTCTATATAATGCTAAATCGAATTTTCAAAATGTTTTAGTCTGTTGGACCGGAGTCCGTGGGTTCGATGCCCATCAGAGGCGTTGGTAACGGAACGCGTAGTAGACCCGGCGTAGGCCTAGGTGTATTTCTTCAGATTGGAAAAACTAAACTAACTAACTAACTAACTAACGAACTAACTAACTAACTAACTAACTAACTAACTAACTAACTAAACAACTAACTACTAACTAACACTAACTAACTAACTAACTAACTAACACTACTAACTAACTAACTAACTAACTACCTAACTAACTAACTACCTACTAACTAACTAACTAACTAACTAACTAACTAACTAACTACTAACTAAACTAACTAACTAACTAACTAACTAACTAACTAACTAACTAACTAACTAACTAACTAACTAACTAACTACTAACTAACTAACTAACTAACTAACTAACTAACTAACTACAACTAACTAACTAACTAACTAACTAACTAACTAACTATACTAACTAACTAAACTACTACTAACTAACTAACTAACTAACTAACTAACTACTAACTAACTAACTAACTAACTACTAACTAACTACTACTAACTAACTAACTAACTAACTAACTACTACTAACTAACTAACTAACTAACTACTAACTAACTAACTAACTAACTAACTAACTAACTACTAATACTACGAACTAACTAACGAACTAACTACTAACTAACTAACTAACTACTAACTAAACTAACTACTAACTAACTAACTAACTAACTAACTAACTAACTACTAACTACTAACTAACTAACTAACTAACTAACTAACTAACTAACTAACTACTAACTAACTAACTAACTAACTAACTAACTAACTAACTAACTAACTAACTAACTAACTAACTAACTAACTAACTAACTAACTAACTAACTAACTAACTAACTAACTAACTAACTAACTAACTAACTAACTAACTAACTAACTAACTAACTACTAACTAACTAACTAACTAACTAACTAACTAACTAACTAACTAACTAACTAACTACTACTAACTAACTAACTAACTAACTAACTAACTAACTAACTAACTAACTAACTAACTACTAACTAACTAACTAACTAACTAACTAACTAACTAACTAACTACTAACTAACTAACTAACTAACTACTAACTAACTAACTAACTAACTAACTAACTAACTAACTAACTAACTAACTAACTAACTAACTAACTAACTAACTACTAACTAACTAACTAACTAACTAACTAACTAACTAACTACTAACTAACTAACTAACTAACTAACTAACTAACTACTAACTACTAACTACTAACTAACTACTAACTAACTAACTACTAACTAACTAACTAACTAACTAACTAACTAACTAACTAACTACTAACTAACTAACTAACTAACTAACTAACTACTAAACTACGAACGTAACTAACTAACTAAACGAACTAACTAACTCATAACTAGCTAACTAACTAACTACTATAAACTAACTAACTAACTAACTACTAACTAAGAACTAACTAACTAACTAGAACTAACTAACTAACGAACTAACGAACTAACTAACTACTCACTAACTAACTAACTACTAACTAACTACTAACTACGTAACTAACTACTAACTAACTAACTAACTAACTAACTAAACTACCTAACTAACTACTAACTAACTAACTAACTAACTAACTACTAACTAACTAACTAACTAACTAACTAACTAACTAACTAACTACTAACTAACTAACTAACTAACTAACTAACTAACCCTAACTAACTAACTAACCACTAACTAACTACTACTAACTAACTAACTAACTACTACTACTAACTAACTACCTAACTCGCCTAACTACTACTAACTAACTAACTAACTAACTAACTAACTAACTAACTAACTAACTAACTAACTAACTAACTACTAACTAACTAACTAATTAACTGACTAACTAACTATTAACTGACTAACTAACTACTACTAACTAACTACTAACTAACTAACTAACTAACTACTAACTAACTAACTACTAACTAACTACTAACTAACTAACTACTACCTAACTACTAACTAACTACTAACTAACTACTAACTAACTAACTAACTAACTAACTACAACTAACTAACTAACTAACTAACTAACTAACTAACTAACTAACTAACTAACTAACTAACTAACTAACTAACTAACTAACTAACTAACTACTACTAACTAACTAACTAACTAACTAACACTAACTAACTACCTAACTAACTAACTAACTAACTAACTAACTAACTAACTACTAACTAACTAACTAACTAACTAACTAACTACAACTACTAACTAACTAACTAACTAACTAACTAACTAACTAACTACCTAACTAACTACTCTAACTAACTAACTAACTACTAACTAACTACTAACTACTAACTAACTACTAACTAACTACTAACTACTACCTAAAACTAACTACTAACTCTAACTAACTAACTAACTAACTACCTCCCTCACTAACTACTAACTACTACTAACTAACTACTAACTAACTACTAACTAACTAACTAACTACTAACTAACTAACTAACTAACTAACTACTAACTAACTAACTACGCGAACTAACTAACTAACTACTAACTCTAACTAACTAACTAACTAACTAACTACTCACTAACTAACTAACTAACTAACTAACTACTAACTACTAACTAACTAACTAACTAACTAACTAACTACGAACTAACTAACTAACTAACTAACTAACTAACTAACTAACTAACTAACTAACTAATAATTAGTTAGGGCAATATACATATACAGAAATATAATTTCATTAAAAGTATTTAGTCATTATTGCTGGGATACATACATATAAAAATAATTAACAAGTTAACAAATGTTTACGATTTATATCTCGCCCACGTGCTGAAATGTAGGCAACGATTAAAAAACTATTCATATCAGTTCATTTTCAAAACCTAACATGAGACGTTGGTCCCACTGGTTATTAAATTTTCTACAAATACAATGTATACTTTTAGGCTATACTACACTCATTATCGATTTTAAAAATCGTCGTTTAAAAACAGTTCAGATATGTTTGAATCTATGTGAAAACAATAAACTTTATAAATGTTTTATTAATCATAAATTCAATTAACTGGAATTTATTCAAAATCGGTTTACAAGAAGAGAACATTATATTACAAACATCACTTATAAGTATGGTCCTAATACGTTTGATTTTGGCTCTAGTCAATCTAGTAATGCGTAATAGAAGAGATATTCAACTAGAGAAATGGTTAAGAGAAGTGTTAAACCTACAAACCTCATATACAGATAATCTGAAGTATCTGAAGTGTAATAAAAATATTAGAAAATTATGGTTATTTAATGCTGGACTTTTCATACCTCACACTATTAATATGTACTTTTACTTTATGGATCTGTTTTCTACGCGCGATATATGGACCGCTATAGAGGTGTATTTTATTTGCAGCCAACTTAGTATGGAACATATTATATTGCTGTATCATTCAGCCTCTTTAAACTACCTAAATGATTGTTTTTCTTTACTTAACTATAAGATGAAAAATTTTACAACTTTACCTACAAATATCAGTTCCATTTATTTTCATATCATCAGATTACTACAGCAATTGAATAGAATCTTTAGTCCTTTAGCCTTTTGCATGCAAATACATTTTCTCATAACCATTTCCATTGCTGCAGTTAGCACGGTCAAAGTTCTATTAACTCCTAAACACGAAGTGGACATCTTTCAATTATCTTTGGCTGGAAATTTTTATATTTTACTTATTATCCATATGATTGGTTATTTTATAATATGTCATCAAATCCTTTGCACCACTGTAATAACTAAAGATGCTCTACAACTATATCAGGGTAAAAGGCACAACAAAGAGGTATAGACTATTTTTATTATTCAAAAAGAAGAAATTTTATTTTATTTTTTTTAAATTACAGATTGATAAACTTTGTCTTAGTCATTGCATAACACAAATTTCTGCCGATATTTTTGGTATTTTTAAAATCGATTTAAGTTTTTTATTTCAAATTGTATCACAAATATTTTTATATAGCATTATTTTAGTACAAATTGATTGGCAAAGCGGCAATTTAAAATATAAAAAGTATAAAGGTCTTTCACAAATAAAATTAAGAAATTAAGATTTAAAACTATTTATTTACTTCTAATCTAACTATAACTATGTACATATATACCTGTTTAAGTCTATTCTATAGGCTACTCTATATAGTTTATTATATAGACTATTCTTTATAATCTATCTAGACTATTCTATAGACTATTCTATTGACTGTTCTACAAACTATTCTATAGTCTATTCTCTAGTGTATTCTAAAGACCATTCTGTACACTATTCTAGAGACCATTATGTAGACTAATTAATAGTCTATTCTATAGACCATTCTATATACTAATCTGTAGTCTATTCTATAGACTTATTCTATAGAGTATTCGCTATATAGTCTATTCTATCGGACTAATTTCATAGTCTATTCTATAGGACTATTTCATCGTCTATTCTATAGACTATTTCATAGGTACTTATTCTATTAGACTATTTCATAGTCTATTCTATAGACTAATTTCATAGTCTCTTCTATAGACTATTTCATAGTCTATTGCTATAGACTATTTCATAGTTCATTCTATAGACTATTTCATCGTCTATTCTATAGACTATGTCATAGTCTATTCTATAGACTATTTCATCGTCCTATTCTATAGACTATTTCATAGTCTATTCTATAGACTATTTCATAGTACTATTCTATCGGACTATTTTCATAGTCTATTCTATAGGACTATTTCAATGTCTATTCTATAGACTATTTCCTAGTCTATTCTATAGACTATTATAGTCTATTCTATAGACTATTTCATCGTACTATTCTATAGACTATAGACTATTCATAGTCTATTCTATAGACTATTTCATAGTCTATTCTATAGACTATTTCATGTCTATTTCTATAGACTATTTCATAGTCTATTCTATAGACTATTTCATAGTCTATTCTATAGACTATTTCATAGTCTATTCTATAGGACTATTTCATAGTCTATTCTATAGACTATTTCATAGTCTATTCTATAGACTATTTCATAGTCTATTCTATAGACTATTTCATCGTCTATTCTATAGACTATTTCATAGTCTATTCTATAGACTATTTCATAGTCTATTCTATAGACTATTTCATAGTCTATTCTATAGACTATTTCATAGTCTATTCTATAGACTATTTTCATAGTCTATTCTATAGACTATTTCATAGTTATTCTATAGACTATTTCATAGTCTATTCTATAGACTTTCATAGTCTATTCTATAGACTATTTCATAGTCTATTCTATAGGACTATTCTAGTCTATTCTATAGGACTATTTCATAGTCTATTCTATAGACTATTTCATTAGTCTATTCTCTAGACTATTTCATAGTCTATTTACTAGACTTATTTCATAGTCTATTCTATAGACTATTTCATAGTCTTATTTCTATAGGACTAATTCATAGTCTATTATATAGACTATTTCATAGTCTATTCTATAGACTATTTCATAGTCTATTCTATAGACTATTTCATAGTCTATTCTATAGACTATTCATAGTCTATTCTATAGACTATTTCATAGTCTATTCATAGACTATTTCATAGTCTATTCTATAGACTATTTCATAGTCTATTCTATAGACTATTTCATAGTCTATTCTATAGACTATTTCATAGTCTATTCTATAGACTATTTCATAGTCTATTCTATAGACTATTTCATAGTCTATTCTATAGACTATTTCATAGTCTATTCTATAGACTATTTCATAGTCTATTCTATAGACTATTTCATAGTCTATTCTATAGACTATTTCATAGTCTATTCTATAGACTATTTCATAGTCTATTCTATAGACTATTTCATAGTCTATTCTATAGACTATTTCATAGTCTATTCTATAGACTATTTCATAGTCTATTCTATAGACTATTCTATAGATAGTTCATAGTTATCTATAGGACTTATTTCATAGTCTATTATATAGCCTATTTCATAGTCTATTCTCTAGATATTTCATGTCTATTCTATAGACTATTTCATAGTCATTCTATAGACTATTCATAGTCTATTCTATAGACTATTTCATAGTCTATTCTATAGACTATTTCATAGTCCTATTCTATAGACTATTTCATAGTCTATTCTATAGACTATTTCATAGTCTATTCTATAGACTATTTCATAGGTCTATTCTATAGACTATTTCATAGTCTATTCTATAGACTATTCATAGTCTATTCATAGACTAGTCATGTATTCTATAGACTATTTCATAGTCTATTCTATAGACTATTCATAGTCTATTCTATAGACTATTTCATAGTCTATTCTATAGACTATTTCATAGTTCTATTCTATAGACTATTCATAGTCTATTCTATAGACTATTTCATAGTCTATTCTATAGACTATTTCATAGTCTATTCTATAGACTATTTCATAGTCTATTCTATAGACTATTTCATAGTCTATTCTATAGACTTTCATAGTCTATTCTATAGACTATTTCATAGTCTATTCTATAGACTATTTCATAGTCTATTCTATAGATTATTTCACTAGTCTATTCTATATACTATTTCTATTCTATAGACTATTTAACAGTATATTCTAGACATTTTCACAATCTAATCTATGGGCTATTATATATTAAAGGAAATAGTTTAATTATATTTAAAATATTTCACACGTTATAAAAAAACTCCAAGGGAATAAATAATATGTACATATTTATATAGTCGAAATAAAAATTTATTAAAAAAAATTAAATTGCTTTTACTAATAATTGTTTGTTTAGTGCATTTGATACGTAAAATATTGTAATAAATTTAATTGAATTGATACACTTATAGTACAAACGATTTAAGCTGGCCCATAGAAGATCACGTTTTAATTCCAAACTAAGACCTTTAATCTCCAATCTGCAATTATAAAATTATTAATAAAAAAATCTTGTAAAACTATTTACTCAAACGCACTTTCTCCACTATTTCAATACGTACAAAGTTATCTGAGTTAGTAGGAGTATAGCAAGAAAGATTTCTACCACTAATTGAAATAGAGAATTTAGATCTAAATGAAACATGCGGCAGATATTAATTTTACGTCTTAGGGTTAAACGTACGAACGTAAATCGTTCAACCTGCAAATGTAAATTTTAAAAATAAAATAAAATATGGAAAAATATCTTAAAAATATTGACCCCTTTTATGTAAGCCGTTTATCAACACTAATTTTGAGTCGTCGTAAAATTTGCCGTCGATAGAAATTGAGTCAACTTTATCTTGGTTTAAACTCGTACTAAAACATATTTCTTGAAAAAAATTATCGGAAATTACTAAAAAAGGGCGAATTTTACTGTCGACAACGACTTACATAATAGGGGGGATTATATTCTTAGACGCACAGACAAATGCTAGTACAAATTAAATACCCACCTCATAATTTTTATTGTCGTCGTTATGTTCCATTATAATTCTATCAGTTTCTTTAATAGTCTGGCATAGTTGTTCACATATAAAATAATATATATATATATTGATACACAAGCATAAGATCATAGTTAAAAATGGTATTTTCATGAGAAGTGCTCGCGGTATTTTTATTAAAATTAATATTATGGTATTGAAAAATAAGGCATTAGACAACAGTGAACAGAAGATCGCAGAGAATATATATGGACCAAAGGTTACATTTACTTTTTCCAAAATTAACGATATTGTAACGTATATCCTCCCAAACGATGAATCCAGTCGGCCCTGTTGCAGATCATTATTTAATTTTATAAAACATTCATTAATATAATACAATGTTATGCTATGATGAAATATAATATTTTGTATTGTAGCCTCCTCAAAAGTGCTCAAAAGAACGTAATTCCGATTAATCTCATAAAAATCGTGAATAGCCCAATATAAATTAGTGCAAACGTTTGCGAACTGTATAAAAATGCTAAAAGCCAATATTTTTTTCATTTTTTTATCAACTGTTAGATGTGAAAATTTGTCAAAATATTCTATCTGTAGTGCAGCAAGAGATTCTAGATATTTTTTAAGCTCCTTATCTCCTTTGAACCGCCAGAATAGAATCATAACACATAAATATGAACGACAAAAATCCGAAGGATAAGTTATAAAAAGTTCTTGTGTTGCTAGATTTTTAAAATTATATACCAATGTTTGTATTTCATTTTCTATCACAAGGTAAAAAAATAAAAGATTTTGCAAATACACAAAAATTTTCATTAAAATTGGCGATTTCACGACACGTCCATTTAAGTCGATGTAAACGGAGGAGAAACCCCCATATATTCCGTGGTGAAGTGTTAAATATAATAGAAAATTTAACCACCCTTTCATGATGACTGTTTAACGAAAACTACACACGTATTGATTTAGAAATAAATTTATTTAAGTTCTTTTTTAAAATACGTATTTTTTACAATTTTTATAAACTAAATTTGTTTAAAATTCTACGAATAATAAAAACACTAAACTTATCATTTTATAGATTTTACTTATTTGTATATTGGTTACGAGGCTATTGTGTGAATTATACAATGGTATATTTATTATTTTTTATTAGTTAAGCAAAGATATTGTATTGATTTTAGACCTTCCTCGTCTATAGTCTAGTCTATAGTCTAGTCTATAGTCTTGTCTATAGTCTAGTCTATAGTCTAGTCTATAGTCTTGTCTATAGTCTAATCTATAGTCTAGTCTATAGTCTAGTCTATAGTCTAGTCTATAGTCTAGTCTATAGTCTAGTCTATAGTCTAGTCTATAGTCTAGTCTATAGTCTAGTCTATAGTCTAGTCTATAGTCTAGTCTATAGTCTAGTCTATAGTCTAGTCTATAGTCTAGTCTATAGTCTAGTCTATAGTCTAGTCTATAGTCTAGTCTATAGTCTAGTCTATAGTCTAGTCTATAGTCTAGTCTATAGTCTAGTCTATAGTCTAGTCTAGTCTATAGTCTAGTCTAGTCTATAGTCTAGTCTAGTCTATAGTCTAGTCTAGTCTATAGTCTAGTCTATAGTCTAGTCTATAGTCTAGTCTATAGTCTAGTCTATAGTCTAGTCTATAGTCTAGTCTATAGTCTAGTCTATAGTCTAGTCTATAGTCTAGTCTATAGTCTAGTCTATAGTCTAGTCTATAGTCTAGTCTATAGTCTAGTCTATAGTCTAGTCTATAGTCTAGTCTATAGTCTAGTCTATAGTCTAGTCTATAGTCTAGTCTATAGTCTAGTCTATAGTCTAGTCTATAGTCTAGTCTATAGTCTAGTCTATAGTCTAGTCTATAGTCTAGTCTATAGTCTAGTCTATAGTCTAGTCTATAGTCTCTATAGTCTAGTCTATAGTCTAGTCTATAGTCTAGTCTATAGTCTAGTCTATAGTCTAGTCTATAGTCTAGTCTATAGTCTAGTCTATAGTCTAGTCTATAGTCTAGTCTATAGTCTAGTCTATAGTCTAGTCTATAGTCTAGTCTATAGTCTAGTCTATAGTCTAGTCTATAGTCTAGTCTATAGTCTAGTCTATAGTCTAGTCTATAGTCTAGTCTATAGTCTAGTCTATAGTCTAGTCTATAGTCTAGTCTAAGTCTAGTCTATAGTCTAGTCTATAGTCTAGTCTATAGTCTAGTCTATAGTCTAGTCTATAGTCTAGTCTATAGTCTAGTCTATAGTCTAGTCTATATCTAGTCTATAGTCTAGTCTATAGTCTAGTCTATAGTCTAGTCTATAGTCTAGTCTAGTAGTCTATAGTCTAGTCTATAGTCTAGTCTATAGTCTAGTCTATAGTCTAGTCTATAGTCTAGTCTATAGTCTAGTCTATAGTCTAGTCTATAGTCTAGTCTATAGTCTAGTATAGTCTAGTCTATAGTCTAGTCTATAGTCTAGTCTATAGTCTAGTCTATAGTCTAGTCTATAGTCTAGTCTATAGTCTAGTCTATAGTCTAATCTATAGTCTAGTCTATAGTCTAGTCTATAGTCTAGTCTATAGTCTAGTCTATAGTCTAGTCTATAGTCTAGTCTATAGTCTAGTCTATAGTCTAGTCTATAGTCTAGTCTATAGTCTAGTCTATAGTCTAGTCTATAGTCTAGTCTATAGTCTAGGTCTATAGTCTAGTCTATAGTCTAGTCTATAGTCTAGTCTATAGTCTAGTCTATAGTCTATTCTATAGTCTAGTCTATCTATAGTCTAGTCTATTAGTCTAGTCTATTATAGTCTAGTCTATCTATAGTCTAGTCTATAATCTAGCATATAGTTGAGGTCACCTATAACGATTTCAAGATACGTCCATAGGAGTCGAAGTAAACAGTTAAAAATTTTGTATTAAACTCCTGGGAAAATAACAATTCGTAATGAATACAATAGCTAAAATGTTTATCCAACTGTAGTTACTTATATAAAATGAAATATTGAAAAATGTTCAAAGCTAACCAGGTCAGATTGGAAATTATGCAGTTTATAACCTACCATCTAAATTGATTTGTTATAGCATTTGTAACACTGACAGTTATCGTTTGCTGAACCAATAAAGTATGCAAATATATTATGTTTTCTTATAAAACTCTTAATGTCCGTCAATTAGGGACCAGAGAAGTATAGCATTTTTGAGTCATTAAAAAATGAATGTGTACTTCCATTAAAGGAATTTTTATGTAGTTTTTGTTGGTATGTCTTTGTTTTTTATTCCCAAAATTAAATTAATTAACAAATTTATACATTTGTAAGATTATAATCTCGTCCTTTTTTGTTAAGTGTAAATTTCATTTACAAACCACTTCGCTTCAGTACGTTTAAAACACTTAACATGAGACGAGTTTCCTACTGGTTATTAAATTTACTACAAATACATGGCATACTATTAGGCTACACCACATTGTTTATTGATTTTAAAAATTATCGTCTGAAACGGTACAAATTTGTAATCTTCTATGTAAGAGTAATAAATTGTGTAAATCTTTTAATGATTATAAATTCAATCCACTGGAATATAGTTATACTTGGTTTAGAAGTGAACAATGTTGTAATGAAAATCACTCTTATAAGTATGATCTTAATACGTTTGATCCTGGCGTCAGTGAACATAAAAATGTGCACTGCTAGAGATATTCATTTGAAGAAATGGTTAAAGGAAGTGCTAAATCTACAAACAACTAACAGTGGAATCCTTAAGTGCAATAAAAAAATTCGAAAGTTATGGCTATTTAATGCTGGCCTTTTAATACCTCACACTATTAACATGTATTATTACTTTTGGGATTTCTTTCCTACTCGTGATCTATGGACCGATATAGAGGTGTATTTTATTTGCACTCAATTAAGTATGGAACACTATATATTGCTGCATCATTCAGCTTTATTAAACTACCTCCATGAATGCTTTCTTTTCTAAATCATCAGTTGGCCAATGCTAGGGATTTCCCTAAAAATATCAGTAGTAATTATTTTCAACTTATTAAACTACTCGAGCAATTGAATAAAATATATAGCCCTTTGGCCTTTTGCATACAAATACATTTCCTTATAACCGTTTCCATAGCAGCACATACCACTGTTAATGTCATTTATAATCCCCATAACTATTCGGATATATTTGAATTATCTTTGGTTGGGAACTTTTATATATTACTTATTATGCATATGTTTGGTTATTTTATAATATGTCATCAAGTCTTTCGTACCTCAAGACAAACCAAGGAGATCCTGCAACAGTATGAAAACAAAACGCATAATCAAGAGGTTAGTTCACTTGTGATATTAATATTTGTAGGTGGTATTAATTAATTTTATTATCTTTTTATCTACAGATTGATAAGATATGCCTTAGTCATTCCATAATACAAATATCTGTCAATATTTTTCATTTATTTAAAATAGACTTAAGTTTTTTATTTCATATTGTATCACAAATATTTTTATATACAATAATGCTGGTACAAATTAGTTGGCATGCTAGTAATTTAAAATATATAAATGTATGAAAAGTATTTAAATAAAATAATTTCTGCAATAAAATGTATTCTGAATTTCATATTCTAATATAGAATATTTCATAGTCTATTAGAATATAGACTAGACTATAGACTAGACTATAGACTAGACCTATAGACTAGACTATAGACTAGACTATAGACTAGACCATAGACTAGACTATAGACTAGACTATAGACTAGACTATAGACTAGACTAGACTATAGACTAGACTTAGACTAGACTATAGACTATAGACTAGACTATAGACTAGACTATAGACTAGACTATAGACTAGACTATAGACTAGACTATAGACTAGACTATAGACTAGACTATAGACTAGACTATAGACTAGACTATAGACTAGACTATAGACTAGACTATAGACTAGACTATAGACTAGACTATAGACTAGACTATAGACTAGACTATAGACTAGACTATAGCTAACTAGAGACTATAGACTAGACTATAGACTAGACTATAGACTAGACTATAGACTAGACTATAGACTAGACTATAGACTAGACTATAGACTAGACTATAGACTAGACTATAGGACTAGACTATAGACTAGACTATAGACTAGACTATAGACTAGACTATAGACTAGACTATAGACTAGACTATAGACTAGACTATAGACTAGACTATAGACTAGACTATAGACTAGACTATAGACTAGACTATAGACTAGACTATAGACTAGACTATAGACTAGACTATAGACTAGACTATAGACTAGACTATAGACTAGACTATCGACTAGACTATAGACTAGACTATAGACTAGACTATAGACTAGACTATAGACTAGACTATAGACTAGACTATAGACTAGACTATAGACTAGACTATAGACTAGCTATAGACTAGACTATAGACTAGACTATAGACTAGACTATAGACTAGACTATAGACTAGACTATAGACTAGACTATAGACTAGACTATAGACTAGACTATAGACTAGACTATAGACTAGACTATAGACTAGACTATAGACTAGACTATAGACTAGTCTAGTCTATAGTCTAGTCTATAGTCTATAGTCTAGTCTATAGTCTAGTCTATAGTCTGGTCCTAGTCTCTATAGTCTAGTCTATAGTCTAGTCTATAGTCTAGTCTATAGTCTAGTCTAGTCTAGTCTATAGTCTAATCTATCGTCTAGTCTATAGTCTAGTCTATAGTCTAGTCTATAGTCTAGTCTATAGTCTAGTCTATAGTCTAGTCTATAGTCTAGTCTATAGTCTAGTCTATAGTCTAGTCTATAGTCTAGTCTATAGTCTAGTCTATAGTCTAGTCTATAGTCTAGTCTATAGTCTAGTCTATAGTCTAGTCTATAGTCTAGTCTATAGTCTAGTCTATAGTCTGGTCTATAGTCTCTATAGTCTAGTCTATAGTCTAGTCTATAGTCTAGTCTATAGTCTAGTCTATAGTCTAGTCTATAGTCTAGTCTATAGTCTAGTCTATAGTCTAGTCTATAGTCTAATCTATCGTCTAGTCTATAGTCTAGGCTATAGTCTAGGCTATTGTCTAGTCTTTAGTATAGTAGTATATTCTAGTGTAAAGTCTATAGTCTAGTATATGTTTAGTCCATCATTTCCCTGGGTTTGAATTTTGAAAAAACACAAACATTTTCACAATCGAAGTAATCTGTTTAAAATTTTGTTTAAACTCCTGGGAAAGCAATAATTAAGTAATGAGTTTAACAGCTAAAATATTTATCCAACTGTATTTAATTATATGAAATGAAATATTGATAAATGTTTAAAGCTAACTAGGATAGAATAGGAATATGTGTAGTTACTTATGTATGTAGTTGTTATAGCCACCATCAAAAATATAGCTAAATTAGTTTTGGTCTGATTTATACTGGGAATTTTCGCTCTCATAACGAATAAAGTATACTAGATTATTGACTAGGCTATAAACTTATAATATAATTTTGTTCTCCATAATTTATGTTTAATTAAACTATTTTGCTCATTAGCACGAATAAAAGCATAAATTAAAATAACATAATTATTAGAAAAGCGGCATTAGGACAGTTGTTAAGACATCAAGTAAGGCAAGTTGTGCAGATCTTTAATTAAGTATGCTATTTTTTTCATCTACTACTGATATTTGCATATATGTTTGTAATAAGAGAATCATATATGAAAATATGTTTGCCGATATTATGAACAAGAATCTTAAGTTGATTTCATACATTCCATAAACACTGACGTCAGTAGATACTAGAGCACATTCGCAAGAAAATTCGTCCAGCTGTAACAAAAATTTTTTGAATTAACGAATAAAATATTTAGTTAAATAAAAACCTCTTTGTTATTATCCTCTGTCGTATATATTGATAATGTCCTGTTAGTTTTCCAACTGATGCCGCAAACTTGATCGCATATAAAATAATACACCAACATGTGCATTATGAGTAAAATAAAATAACCTAGAGTTTGTATGAAGTCTATATGCTTTTCGATCAATAACGGATGAGGTAATATCATAACAATTAGAAACAGTATAATGGAAAATATTACCAGGTTATTTAGTTGCAGGAAAAATAATACTGTAGCATATATTTTATTTACTTGTTTTAGTAACTTGCATAGATGAAAATAAATCCTGCTTAAAGCACAATTATATTGTTCATTTTCTAATTGATTGTTTAGCAAAGAAAAGTATTCAAATAGATAGCACAAGGTGGCGGCATGATGTAACATTATTAGGTGTTGCATACCTGTTAGGCCCGTGACAAGTATGAATTCTATAACCACATAGAAAGGAACTGCAAGTGCTAGAGAATAGGCTTGCACCGCCATCATTATGTTATGAATTAGGAACAACAAAGCATTAAAATTCCACAATTTACGAAGTTTAGTATCCCTCGTTGTATTTTGATAACGTATAAAATATTTAAAATGTAAGGAAAATATTTCGTTTAACAATTTTTTCAATTGCTTGTCTCTTTTCCAACGCAGTGTAATGACTGCCAAAATAAGGCTTATACGCATAATAGCATTAAAATAGAAAAATAAGACAATAAGAATGTTCACTTCATCCAGTTGAAATGCTGATAAACTGAAATACAACGATTTTACGTTAAAAACCGAATATATTATATTCATTGCGATTACATAGAATTTAAGATATTTATTCGATTTCAAACGCAGACTATTAAAATCTATAACGATGGTTGTGTAGCCTAAAAATATGCACTGCACTTGCACGAACAGTAATAACCAATATTTAAACCGCTTCATCTCAAATGCTAATAGCATACTGATAGAAAATTGAACAGTGAATTTCTTACTTTTGTCACTAATCATTTAATTAGCCGTATCGCTAATCAGCTATTAAATAATTTCTAAAAGTTAGAAGAATATGATATCCCATTCTGTTGAAAGATTATATCATTCTCAAAATTTTAGTAAAGGTGAACGACCAATATATCTATAGACTATTTTATAGTCTATCCTATAGACTATTTTATAGTCTATCCTATAGACTATTTTATAGTCTATCCTATAGACTATTTTATAGTCTATTCTATAGACTATTTTATAGTCTATTCTATAGACTATTTTATAGTCTATTCTATAGACTATTTTATAGTCTATTCTATAGACTATTTTATAGTCTATTCTATAGACTATTTTATAGTCTATTCTATAGACTATTTTGTGGTCTATTTTATAGACTATTTTATAGAATACTTCATAGTATATTTTATAGACTAGTCTGTAGTCTAGCCTATAGACTAGTCTTAGTCTAGCCTATAGACTAGTCTGTAGTCTTGCCTATAGACTAGTCTGTAGTCTAGTCTATAGTCTAGTCTGTAGTCTAGTCTATAGTCCTAGTCTGTAGTCTAGTCTATAGTCTAGTCTATAGTCTAGTCTATAGTCTAGTCTATAGTCTAGTCTATAGTCTAGTCTATAGTCTAGTCTATAGTCTAGTCTATAGTCTAGTCTATAGTCTAGTCTATAGTCTAGTCTATAGTCTAGTCTATAGTCTAGTCTATAGTCTAGTCTATAGTCTAGTCTATAGTCTAGTCTAGTCTATCATAGTCTAGTCTATAGTCTAGTCTAGTCTAGTCTATAGTCTAGTCTATAGTCTAGTCTATAGTCTAGTCTATATTCTAGTCTATAGTCAGTCAGTCTATAGTCTAGTCTATAGTCTAGTCTATAGTCTAGTCTATAGGCTATTCTATAGTTAGCTATAGTCTAGTCTATAGTCAGTCTATAGTCCTAGTCTATAGTCTAGTCTATAGTCTAGTCTATAGTCTAGTCTATAGTCTAGTCTATAGTCTAGTCTATAGTCTAGTCTATAGTCTAGTCTATAGTCTAGTCTATAGTCTAGTCTATAGTCTAGTCTATAGTCTAGTCTATAGTCTAGTCTATAGTCTAGTCTATAGCTTCTGTCTTAGTCTAGTCTATAGTCTAGTCTATAGTCTAGTCTATAGTCTAGTCTATAGTCTAGTCTATAGTCTAGTCTATAGTCTAGTCTATAGTCTAGTCTATAGTCTAGTCTATAGTCTAGTCTATAGTCTAGTCTATAGTCTAGTCTATAGTCTAGTCTATAGTCTAGTAGTCTCGTCTACTAGTCTAGTCTATAGTCTAGTTCATAGTCTAGTCTATAGTCTAGTCTATAGTCTAGTCTATAGTCTAGTCTATAGTCTAGTCTAGTCTAGTCTATAGTCTAGTCTATAGTCTAGTCATGTCTAGTCTATTAGTCTAGTCTATAGTCTAGTCTATAGTATAGTCTATAGTCTAGTCTATAGTCTAGTCTATAGTCTAGTCTATAGTTAGTCTATAGTCTAGTCTATTAGTCTATAGTCTAGTCTATAGTCTAGTCTATAGTCTAGTCTATAGTCTAGTCTATAGTCTAGTCTATAGTCTAGTCTATAGTCTAGTCTATAGTCTAGTCTATAGTCTAGTCTATAGTCTAGTCTATAGTCTAGTCTATAGTCTAGTCTATAGTCTAGTCTATAGTCTAGTCTATAGTCTAGTCATAGTCGAGTCTCTAGTCTAGTCTATGTCTAGTCTATAGTCTAGTCTATAGTCTAGTCTATAGTCTAGTCTATAGTCTAGTCTATAGTCTAGTCTATAGTCTAGTCTATAGTCTAGTCTATAGTCTAGTCTATAGTCTAGTCTATAGTCTAGTCTATAGTCTAGTCTATAGTCTAGTCTATAGTCTAGTCTATAGTCTAGTCTATAGTCTAGTCTATAGCCTAGTCTATAGTCTAGTCTATAGTCTAGTCTATAGTCTAGTCTACAGTCTAGTCTATAGTCTAGTCTATAGTCTAGTCTATAGTATAGACTATAGTATAGTCTATAGTATAGTCTATAGTCTAGTCTATAGTCTAGTCTATAGTCTAGTCTATAGTCTAGTCTATAGTCTAGTCTATAGTCTATATAAAATTGTACGAAATATTTTAGTATAATGCAAAATAATCTTGAAAAAATTAATTTACATAATTTACGATTTATTAATTTATGCAAACATTTTTGTTCATTTTTAAATAATTTTTCTAATGCATTTTTTTATGAAAATAGTTCGAGAATTATATTATGCTTCTTCTTAAGTTTTATGAAAACATCGTTAAATCATTCATTTCGCTTATTTTCTTAATTGAAAAGGGTTTTATTAAGTAATATTTCGTATTATGCACGAAATTTTTGTAAATATTACGAAAAAAAGTTAGTTAGTAGTTATTTTCAGTGTACTATGAACGACTTCCATAAGAATCGAAGGATTCTGTTACAAATTTTGTTTAAACTCCTAGGAATACAACAATTTCGTAATGAATTCAACAGGAAATTATACAGGATATGTTTATATACATATGTATATGTATGTAGTTGTAGCCACCATCAAAAATATTGCAAAATTTGTTTTGATTTAGTTTATGCTGGGAATTTTCGCTCACATAAACAATAACTAGACTATTGACTAGGCTATAGACAACACTATAAGATAAAAGTATAGGCTACACTAGACTAATGTACACTTTAATAATTTTGTTCACAATAATTTGTTATTTATTTTTAATTAAATTATTTTGATCATTAACATGACTTAAAGCATAAATTAAAATAACATAATTTTTAGAAAAGCGGCAGATGTTGCAGATTTTTAATCAAATATGCTATTATTTTCATCTACTACTGATATTTGCATATATGTTTGCAATAAGAGAATCATATATGAAAATATATTTGCCGATATTATGAACAAGAAGCTTAAGTTGATTTCATACATTCCATAAATACTGACGTTAGTGGATACTAGAGCACATTCAAAAGAAAATTCATTAAGCTGCAAAAAAAATATATTAATTAACGAATAAAATATTTAGTTAAACAAAAACCTCTTTGTTATCCTTTGTCGAAAATAGTGACAATATCCTATTAGTTTTCCAATTGATGCCGCAAACCTGATCGCATATAAAATAATACACCAACATGTGAATTATGAGTAAAATAAAATAACCAAGAGTTTGTAGGAACTCTATATGCTTTTCGATCATTAACGGTTGAGGTAATATCATAGCAAGCAGAAACAGTACAATGGAAAATATCACCAGGTTATTTAGTTGTAAGCAAAATAATACTGTAGCATATATTTTATTTACTTGATTTAGTAACTTGCATAGTTGAAAATAAATCCTGCTTAAATTACAATTATAGTCTTCAGTTTGCAATTGATTGTTTAGCAAAGAGAAGTATTCAAATAGAGAGCACAATGTGGCGGCGTGATGTAGCATTATTAGGTGTTGCATACCTGTTAGGCTCATGACAAGTATGAACTCTATAACCTCATAGAAAGGAACTACAGTTGCTAGGGAATAGGCTTGTACCGCCAACACTATGTTATGAATTAGGAACAACAAAGCATTAAAATTCCACAATTTACGAAGTTTAGTATCCCTCGTTGTATTTTGATATCGTATAAAATATTTAAAATGTAAAGAAAATATTTCGTTTAACAATTTTTTCAATTGATTGTCTCTTTTCCAACGCAGTATAACGACTGCCAAAATAAGGCTTATACGCACAATAGCATTAACATAGAAAAATAAGACAATAAGAATGTTCACTTCATCCAGTTGAAATGGTAATAAACTGTAATATAACGATTTTACATTAAAAAACGAATATATAATATTCATTGCGATTGCAAAGAATTTAAAAAATTTATACGATTTCAAACGCAAACTATTAAAATCTACAACGATGGCTGTGTAGCCTAAAAGTATGCACTGCACTTGCACGAACTGTAACAACCAATATTTAAACCGCTTCATCTCAAATGCTAATAGTATACTGATAGAAAATTGAACAGTGAAATTCTTATTTTGTCACCAATCATTTAATTAGCCGTATCGCTAATCAGCTATTAAATAATTTCTAAAAGTAAGAAGAATATGATATCCCATTCTGTTGAAAGATTATATCATTCTCAAAATTTTAGTAAAGGTGAACGACCAATATATCTATAGACTATTTTATAGTCTATCCTATAGACTATTTTATAGTCTATTTCTATAGACTATTTTATGGTCTATTCTAAAGACTATTTTATAGACTACTTCATAGTGTATTTTATAGACTATAGTCTAGTCTATAGTCTAGTCTATAGTCTAGTCTATAGTCTAGTCTATAGTCTAGTCTATAGTCTAGTCTATAGTCTAGTCTATAGTCTAGTCTATAGTAGTCTAGTCTAGTATAGTCTAGTCTATAGTCTAGTCTATAGTCTAAGTCTATAGTCTAGTCTATAGTCCAGTCTATAGTCTAGTCTATAGTCTAGTCTATAGTCTAGTCTATAGTCTAGTCTATAGTCTAGTCTATAGTCTAGTCTATAGTCTAGTCTATAGTCTAATCTATAGTCTAGTCTATAGTCTAGTCTAAAGTCTAGTCTATAGTCTAGTCTATAATCTAGTCTATAGTCTAGTCTATAGTCTTGTCTATAGTCTAGTCTATAGTCTAGTCTATAGTCTAGTCTATAGTCTAGTCTATAGTCTAGTCTATAGTCTAGTCTATAGTCTAGTCTATAGTCTAGTCTATAGTCTAGTCTATAGTCTAGTCTATAGTCTAGTCTATAGCCTAGTCTATAGCCTAGTCTATAGTCTAGTCTATAGTCTAGTCTATAGTCTAATCTATAGTCTAGTCTATAGTCTAGTCTATAGTCTAGTCTAGTAGTCTAGTCTATAGTCTAGTCTAGTCTAGTCTAGTCTAGTCTAGTCTAGTCTAGTCTAGTCTTCTAGTCTATAGTCTAGTCTAGTCTATAGTCTAGTCTAGTCTAGTCTAGTCTAGTCTAGTCTAGTCTAGTCTAGTCTAGTCTAGTCTAGTCTAGTCTAGTCTAGTCTAGTCTAGTCTAGTCTAGTCTAGTCTAGTCTAGTCTAGTCTAGTCTATAGTCTAGTCTAGTCTATAGTCTAGTCTAGTCTATAGTCTAGTCTAGTCTATAGTCTAGTCTATAGTCTAGTCTATAGTCTAGTCTAGTCTAGTCTAGTCTAGTCTAGTCTAGTCCTGTCTAGTCTAGTCTAGTCTAGTCTAGTCTAGTCTAGTCTAGTCTAGTCTAGTCTAGTCTAGTCTAGTCTAGTCTAGTCTAGTCTAGTCTAGTCTAGTCTAGTCTATAGTCTAGTCTAGTCTAGTCTATAGTCTAGTCTATAGGTCTATAGTCTATATAGTCTATAGTCTAGTCATAGTTAGTCTATAGTCTAGTCTATAGTCTAGTCTATAGTCTAGTCTATAGTCTAGTCTATAGTCTAGTCTATAGTCTAGTCTATAGTCTAGTCTATAGTCTAGTCTATAGTCTAGTCTATAGTCCTAGTCTATAGTCTAGTCTATAGTCTAGTCTATAGTCTAGTCTATAGTCTAGTCTATAGTCTAGTCTATAGTCTAGTCTATAGTCTAGTCTATAGTCTAGTCTATAGTCTAGTCTATAGTCTAGTCTATAGTCTAGTCTATAGTCTAGTCTATAGTCTAGTCTATAGTCTAGTCTATAGTCTAGTCTATAGTCTAGTCTATAGTCTAGTCTATAGTCTAGTCTATAGTCTAGTCTATAGTCTAGTCTATAGTCCTAGTCTATAGTCTAGTCTATAGTCTAGTCTATAGTCTAGTCTAGGTAGTCTAGTCTATAGTCTAGTCTATAGTCTAGTCTATAGTCTAGTCTATAGTCTAGTCTATAGTCTAGTCTATAGTCTAGTCTATAGTCTAGTCTATAGTCTAGTCTATAGTCTAGTCTATAGTCTAGTCTATAGTCTAGTCTATAGTCTAGTCTATAGTCTAGTCTATAGTCTAGTCTATAGTCTAGTCTATAGTCTAGTCTATAGTCTAGTCTATAGTCTAGTCTATAGTCTAGTCTATAGCCTAGTCTATAGTCTAGTCTATAGTCTAGTCTATAGTCTAGTCTATAGTCTAGTCTATAGTATAGTCTATAGTCTAGTCTATAGTCTAGTCTATAGTCTAGTCTATAGTCTAGTCTATAGTCTAGTCTATAGTCTAGTCTATAGTCTAGTCTATAGTCTAGTCTATAGTCTAGTCTATAGTCTAGTCTATAGTCTAGTTTATAGTCTAGTCTATAGTCTAGTCTATAGTCTAGTCTATAGTCTAGTCTATAGTCTAGTCTATAGTCTAGTCTATAGTCTAGTCTATAGTCTAGTCTATAGTCTAGTCTATAGTCTAGTCTATAGTCTAGTCTATAGTCTAGTCTATAGTCTAGTCTAGTCTAGTCTAGTCTTATTAAAAACTTAAACTCTATGATACTTTATGTTTCTTCTAATTCGGCCCTTTATGTTTAGTTTCCCATTATATTATATTTTTCCACTTTTAGGAAGCGTTTTATAAGTATTAACTGTAGTGAGACATTTATCGAAGAAATATGTTAATTTGTTAATTAGTTTCATATCAGAGCTGAAAACTAATTTATTTTAACAAAAGGATAAAGAGGTTCTATAGAATTAAAGGTTAATAACTTCGGTAGGTTTTTCACCAGAAATTGAAGGTGTATTGATAATACTATTCATTTATTTTTAGCACATTTATGTTCATCATCATGTTCATCCTTCTATATAAGATTCTAAAAGAGATATGTTATTACAGGGATGGGATATTACATCAGCTAATTACCAACTAAAAAAATGTAGACAAATAAAATAATTACTAGCAAAGTAGGTGTCTGTATCATCTATTTTCTAGTAGTTTAATTTTAACCGTTGCTATGAATAGTTTAAAATATTGGTTTTTAGAGTTTACGCAATTATGTTGCATACTTTTAGGCTACACAGCCATCGTGATAAATTTTAAAAATCTTCGTTTAAAATCATATAAATTTGTAAGAGTTTATGTAATCGCAACAAATATAATATATTGCATTGTTAATATCCAAAAGTATATTTCAGTTTTTCAAACATCAAACTGGATGAGGAGATACTAAACTTCGTAAATAGTGGATATTTAATGCTTTTATGTTCATAACTCATAACATGTTCTTGGCGGTACAAGCCTATTTACTTATAAATGAAGTTTCCTTCTATACTATTATAGAGTTTGTGCTGGTTATTAGCCTATCAGGTATGCAGCACCTGATAATGTTACACCATACCGCCACCTTGTGCTACTTATTTCAATACTTTTCTCTTTTAAACAATCAATTAGAAAATGAACAATATAATTCTAATTTAAGCACGATCTATTTTCATCTATGCAAGTTACTAAAAAACGTAAATAAAATTAATTCTACAATATTATTATTACTGCAACTAAATAACCTTGTGATATTTTCAAATGTAACATTTGCATTTATGGTTACACTGCCACAGCCAGGAGCACTAGAAAGAAATACATTTAGGGTTTATTCAGACTTCTGGTTATTTATTTTACTTATAATTCATGTGATTGTGTATTATTTTATGTGCGATGATGTCTGCAGCAGCAGTGGCAAAACTAAAGGGATATTGTTACATTTAACAACAGAGAGGTTTTTGTGGAACTAAAATTTTATTATTTCTTATTAATGTTTTATGTTGCAGTTGGAAGAGTTTATTTAAAATGTGCATTACAATCTACTGATGTCAATGTTTATGTGGTGTAAGAAATAAACTTGGGATCCTTGTTCGCAGTATTCGCAAACATATTATCATATATGATTCTCTTAATACATATATGCAACTTGCAATAGCAGATAACGAAAATAGCATGCTTTAAATACTAAATGCCTTTTTCATAAACAAATTTTTATTTTATAAACGGACGGTTTATAAATCAAATTTTGTATGGAAATTTTGTATTATAAACCTTTTATAAAGTAAAAAAAGTAAAAAAAAACAAAAAGCCTAAAGTCTAGTCTATAGTCTACTCGATAGTCTACTCGATAGTCTAGTCTATAGTCCAGTCTATAGTCTAGTCTATAGTCTAGTCTATAGTCTAGTCTATAGTCTAGTCTATAGTCCAGTCCATAGTCAAGGCTATAGTAAAGGCTATAGTCTAGTCTATAGTCTAGTCTATAGTCTAGTCTATAGTCTAGTCTATAGTCTAGTCTATAGTCTAGTCTATAGTCTAGTCTATAGTCTAGTCTATAGTCTAGTCTATAGTCTAGTCTATAGTCTAGTCTATAGTCTAGTCTATAGTCTAGTCTAAGTCTAGTCTATAGTCTAGTCTATAGTCTAGTCTATAGTCTAGTCTAGTCTATAGTCTAGTCTATAGTCTAGTCTATAGTCTAATCTATAGTCTAATCTATAGTCTAGTCTATAGTCTAGTCTATAGTCTAGTCTATAGTCTAGTGTATAGTCTAGTCTATAGTCTAATCTATAGTCTAATCTATAGTCTAGTCTATAGTCTAGTCTATAGTCTAGTCTATAGTCTAGTCTATAGTCTAGTCTATAGTCTAGTCTATAGTCTAGTCTATAGTCTAGTCTATAGTCTAGTCTATAGTCTAGTCTATAGTCTAGTCTATAGTCTAGTCTATAGTCTAGTCTATAGTCTAGTCTATAGTCTAGCTATAGTCTACTATAGTCTAGTCTATAGTCTAGTCTATAGTCTAGTCTATAGTCTAGTCTAGTCTAGTCTATAGTCTAGTCTATAGTCTAGTCTATAGTCTAGTCTATAGTTAGTCTATAGTCTAGTCTATAGTCTAGTCTATAGTCTAGTCTATAGTCTAGTCTATAGTCTAGTCTATAGTCTAGTCTATAGTCTAGTCATAGTCTAGTCTATAGTCTAGTCTATAGTCTAGTCTAATCGTCTAGTCTATAGTCTAGTCTATAGTCTAGTCTATAGTCTAGTCTATAGTCTAGTCTATAGTCTAGTCTATAGTCTAGTCTATAGTCTAGTCATAGTCTAGTCTATAGTCTAGTCTATAGTCTAGTCTATAGTCTAGTCTATAGTCTAGTCATAGTCTAGTCTATAGTCTAGTCTATAGTCTAGTCTATAGTCAGTCTATAGTCTAGTCTATAGTCTAGTCTATAGTCTAGTCTATAGTCTAGTCTATAGTCTAGTCTATAGTCTAGTCTATAGTCTAGTCTATAGTCTAGTCTATAGTCTAGTCTATAGTCTAGTCTTAGTCTAGTCTATAGTCTAGTCTATAGTCCTAGTCTATAGTCTAGTCTATAGTCTAGTCTATAGTCTAGTCTATAGTCTAGTCTATAGTCTAGTCTATAGTCTAGTCTATAGTCTAGTCTATAGTCTAGTCTATAGTCTAGTCTATAGTCTAGTCTATAGTCTAGTCTATAGTCTAGTTATAGTCTAGTCTATAGTCTAGTCTATAGTCTAGTCTATAGTCTAGTCTATAGTCTAGTCTATAGTCTAGTCTATAGTCTAGTCTATAGTCTAGTCTATAGTCTAGTCTATAGTCTAGTCTATAGTCTAGTCTATAGTCTAGTCTATAGTCTAGTCTATAGTCTAGTCTATAGTCTAGTCTATAGTCTAGTCTATAGTCTAGTCTATAGTCTAGGTCTATAGTCTAGTCTATAGTCTAGTCTATAGTCTGTCATAGTCTAGTCTATAGTCTAGTCTATAGTCTAGTCTATAGTCTAGTCTAGTCTAGTCTATAGTCTAGTCTATAGTCTAGTCTATAGTCTAGTCTATAGTCTGTCTAGTCTAGTCTAGTCTAGTCTATAGTCTAGTCTATAGTCTAGTCTATAGTCTAGTCTATAGTCTAGTCTATAGTCTAGTCTATAGTCTAGTCTAGTCTAGTCTATAGTCTAGTCTATAGTCTAGTCTATAGTCTAGTCTATAGTCTAGTCTATAGTCTAGTCTATAGTCTAGTCTATAGTCTAGTCTATAGTCTAGTCTATAGTCTAGTCTATAGTCTATAGTCTAGTCTATGTCTAGTCTATAGTCTATAGTCCTATAGTCTAGTCTATAGTCTAGTCTATAGTCTAGTCTATAGTCTATTCTATAGTCTAGTCTATAGTCTAGTCTATAGTCTAGTCTATAGTCTAGTCTATAGTCTAGTCTATAGTCTAGTCTTATCTAGTCTATCTAGTCTATAGTCAGTCTATAGTCTAGTCTATAGTCTAGTCTATAGTCTAGTCTATAGTCTAGCTCTAGTAGTCTTAGTCTAGTCTATAGTCTAGTCTATAGTCTAGTCTATAGTCTGTCTAAGTCTAGTCTATAGTCTAGTCTATAGTCTAGTCTATAGTCTAGTCTATAGTCTAGTCTAAAAGTCTATAAGTCTAGTCTATAGTCTAGTCTATAGTCTAGTCTATAGTCTAGTCTATAGTCTAGTCTAAGCAGTCTATAGTCTAGTCTATAGTCTAGTCTAAAGTCTAGTCTATAGTCTAGTCTATAGTCTAGTCTAAAGTCTAGTCTAGTCTAGTCTATAGTCTAGTCTAGTCTAGTCTATAGTCTATCTATAGTCTAGTCTATAGTCTAGTCTATAGTCTAGTCTAGTCTATAGTCTAGTCTATTTCTAGTCTATAGTCTAGTCTATAGTCTAGTCTATAGTCTAGTCTGTCTATAGTCTAGTCTATAGTCTAGTCTAAAGTCTAGTCTATAGTCTAGTCTATAGTCTAGTCTAAAGTCTAGTCTAAAGTCTAGTCTATAGTCTAGTCTAAGTCTAGTCTATAGTCTAGTCTATAGTCTAGTCTAAAGTCTAGTCTATAGTCTAGTCTATAGTCTAGTCTATAGTCTAGTCTATAGTCTAGTCTATAGTCTAGTCCTATATCTAGTCTATTCTAGTCTATAGTCTAGTCTATAGTCTAGTCTATAGTCTAGTCTATAGTCTAGTCTATAGTCTAGTCTATAGTCTAGTCTATAGTCTAGTATATAGTCTAGTCTATAGTTTAGTCTATAGTTTAGTCTATAGTCTAGTCTATAGTCTAGTCTATAGTCTAGTCTATAGTCTAGTCTATAGTCTAGTCTATAGTCTAGTCTATAGTCTAGTCTATAGTCTAGTCTATAGTCTAGTCTAGTCTAGTCTATAGTCTAGTCTATAGTCTAGTCTATAGTCTAGTCTATAGTCTAGTCTATAGTCTAGTCTATAGTCTAGTCAATAGTTTAGTCTATAGCTTAGTCTATAGTTTAGTATATAGTCTGGTCTATAGTCTAGCCCTAATCTACTCTTTAGTATAGCCTGGTCTAGTTTATAGTCTAGTCTAGTATTTTTAAGAAATGTTATAATCAGTATTACCGATGTCCTATCATGCCGGTTTAAAATTAACTCTAATTGCCTTTCATAACATTTGCTAGACAAAATCTATAGATTAGTCTATATTCTAGTCTATAGTCTATGGGTTAATTTGTTAATTGGCTTTATATGGGATGAAAAAATTCTATATTATCAAAACGTACAAACATACTTACAATACATAGTAGCAAATCTAATATTTTTTAAAACTGGGGATGTAGTTTAGCCTTTTAAAAGTAATTTTCTTAAGAAAAATTAAATGGTTTTTATCAATACTTTTGTAAAACATCTAAAATTGATCGTAGACACTTATAAATTCATTGACAAGATATTTTTAGGTTATTTATAATGAAATTTATAACCAAATTTAGTGATTGCTTAATAACAGAAATATGTTTTTGCTTTTGCTATATCCAATCAGTTTATTTTTAACATTTGGCGACATGAATCGTTTTAAATACTGGCTATTAGAGTTCACGCAATTTTATTGCATACTTTTAGGCTATACAGCCATTAACATAGATTTTAAGCATTTTCATTTAAATTCGAATAAATTGGTTAAAATCTATGTAACCGCAATCAATATAATTTATTTTGCTTTAAATATTATTACAATATATTACAGTTTTTCTGAAATCAAAGTGGATGATGTGAATTTTTTTATTGTTTTCTATTTCGCTGCAAATGCTCTATTGCGTATAGCTCTGACCCTGGTGGTCATTATAACGCGTTCGAAAAGGGACAACGAATTGGAGAAATTATTAAATGAAATGTTTTCTTTATATTTCAAATATTTCATACGTTGCCAAAATGCCCCGAGGTGTGCTAAGCATTTTAAATTGTGGAATTTTAGTGCTTTGCTCTTATTGCTGCACAACTTGATAATGGTGTTGCAAATCCGTTATGTTTCAACTAACGTATTTTCGTTCCTTCAGTTTATATTTGTTTGCAACCAAATAGCTATGCAACACTTGATAATGTTGCAACATGCGGGCATTTTATGCTTTATATTTGATTATTTTTCTTTATTAAACTATCAGCTACAAAACGAAGAATATAATAGCAATTTAATATTGATTTACTATCACCTATGCATGTTATTGAAAAGAGTGAATGGAATTTATTCTACAACACTATTATTATTGCAACTAAATATGGCGATGCTAATTTCCATTGTGCTGTTTGCATTTATCACAATAATGCCTCTAGAGTTGTTTGCCGACAACGTTCTACGCTTAACTCTTTCTGCCAGCTATTTTATTTTACTTTTTATTCACATGTTTGTGCATTATTCTATATGCGATCAAGTCCGTGGCATTAATGAGGAAACTAACATGATCTTATTGCGATTAACTACAGATAATGAGAACAAAGAGGTTTGTTGTAATAGTGAAATTTTCTTTAAATTAATAATAATTTTTTTATTGCAGTTGGAAGAATTTTTATTTAAGTGTGCCTTAGTACCTACTGACGTTAAAGTTTATGACCTAACTATGGATTTAAAATTATTGTTCTCAATGTTCGCAGCAATTTTCTCATACATGATTCTCTTAATACAAACATATATGCAAGCCACAATGTTGGATGAATCTATTAAACTGGAAAACGATAAAGATCTAAATGGAAAAAATTAAAACAGAAGTCAATTTTATAAGAAGTTAAATTGATAAGAAGTAAGAATATGTAGATAATACATAGAAATTATTTTACATATAAATAGTCTATAGTCTAGTCTATAGTCTAGTCTATAGTCTAGTCTATAGTCTAGTCTATAGTCTAGTCTATAGTCTAGTCTATAGTCTAGTCTATAGTCTAGTCTATAGTCTAGTCTATAGTCTAGTCTATAGTCTAGTCTATAGTCTAGTCTATAGTCTAGTCTAGAGTCTAGTCTATAGTCTAGTCTATAGTCTAGTCTATAGTCTAGTCTATAGTCTAGTCTATAGTCTAGTCTATAGTCTAGTCTATAGTCTAGTCTATAGTCTAGTCTATAGTCTAATCTATAGTCTAGTCTATAGTCTAGTCTATAGTCTAGTCTATAGACTAGTCTATAGTCTAGTCTATAGTCTAGTCTATAGTCTAGTCTATAGTCTAGTCTATAGTCTAGTCTATAGTCTAGTCTATAGTCTAGTCTATAGTCTAGTCCATAGTCTAGTCAATAGTCTAGTCTATAGTCTAGTCTATAGTCTAGTCTATAGTCTAGTCTATAGTAGTCTAGTCTATAGTCTAGTCTATAGTCTAGTCTATAGTCTAGTCTATAGTCTAGTCTATAGTCTAGTCTATAGTCTAGTCTATAGTCTAGTCTATAGTCTAGTCTATGGTCTAGTCAATAGTCTAGTCTATAGTCTAGTCTATAGTCTAGTCTATAGTCTAGTCTATAGTCTAGTCTATAGTCTAGTCTATAGTCTAGTCTATAGTCTAGTCTATAGTCTATCTATAGTCTGGTCTTTAGTCTAGTCTATAGTCTAGTCTATAGTCTAGTCTATAGTCTAGTCTAGAGTCTAGTCTATAGTCTAGTCTATGGTCTAGTCTATAGTCTAGTCTATAGTCTAGTCTATAGTCTAGTCTATAGTCTAGTCTATAGTCTAGTCCATAGTCTAGTCTATGGTCTAGTCTATAGTCTAGTCTATGGTCTAGTCTATAGTCTATGGTCTATAGTCTAGTCTTTAGTCTAGTCTATAGTCTATCTATAGTCTGGTCTTTAGTCTAGTCTATAGTCTAGTTTATGGTCTAGTCTATAGTCTAGTCTGTAGTCTAGTCCATAGTCTAGTCTATAGTCTAGTATATAGTCTAGGCTATAGTCTAGTCTATAGTCTAGTCTATAGTCTAGTCTATAGTCTAGTCTATAGTCTAGTCTATAGTCTAGTCTAGTCTATAGTCTAGTCTAGTCTAGTCTATAGTCTAGTCTAGTCTATAGTCTAGTCTATAGTCTAGTCCATAGTCTAGTCTATAGTCTAGTCTATAGTCTAGTCTATAGTCTAGTCTATAGTCTAGTCTAGTCTATAGTCTAGTCTATAGTCCAGTCTATAGTCTAGTCTGTAGTCTAGTCTATAGTCTAGTCTATAGTCTAGTCTATAGTCTAGTCTATAGTCTAGTCTATAGTCTAGTCTATAGTCTAGTCTATAGTCTAGTCTAGTAGTCTATAGTCTAGTCTATAGTCTAGTCTATAGTCTAGTCTATAGTCTAGTCTATAGTCTAGTCTATAGTCTAGTCTAGTCTATAGTCTAGTCTATAGTCTAGTCTATAGTCTAGTCTATAGTCTAGTCTATAGTCTAGTCTATAGTCTAGTCTATAGTCTAGTCTATAGTCTAGTCTATAGTCTAGTCTATAGTCTAGTCTAGTCTAGTCTATAGTCTAGTCTATAGTCCTAGTCTATAGTCTAGTCTATAGTCTAGTCTATAGTCTAGTCTATAGTCTAGTCTATAGTCCAGTCTATAGTCTAGTCTGTAGTCTAGTCTATAGTCTAGTCTATAGTCTAGTCAAGTCTAGTCCAGTCTATAGTCTAGTCTAGACTCTAGTCAAGTCTAGTCTATAGTCCAGTCAGTGCTCTAGTCCACAGTCTAATCTACATATATTAAGTATTTGAGGTCAATGTTCAATATCACTTTTAAAATTAATTAATTTAAAGCTTTTTTATTTTGTAAATTAACTTGAACTAAAACATTAATAAATTGTACAGTTTGAGCAATTATTGAAAATAAACATTTCAAGTCAATATTAAACATTCCTCTAATATTGATATTTACTTTGAATACAGCAAGATTTAATGAAACTAATTCAATCTGTAATGAATAATTAACTTAGTTAAATAAGAATGAAACTAAAAAGTAAATTTAACTTACTTCTTGGTCATTTTCATCTTTAGCAGTGAAACACCTTAAAATCCAAGAAGTTTTTCGTATTGTATTTATCACTCGATCACATAACAGAAAATACAAGTACATATGTATGCATAGCATTATATAGAGTTTTCCACCTAGCATATAGTCGTATGAGTTCAGTTTTTCATTTTCAGTTGTAAAATATATAATTACTACATAACCCACAATGGAATTTGTTATTATCAGCGATAGCTGAGTCCACACAATAACAGGACTGTAGATAATGTTCAGTTCCCTTATTAATTCAGTCAATTGAAAATATATTAAACTTAATTTTGGATCCATTTCATTGTTTTGTAATTGATAATTTAATTTCGAGCTGCATTCATGTATGTGACATAATAGGACTTCATGATACCACAAAATATAGTGTTGTAAGTTAATAATGCCGCATAGCAAATACATGTCAAAAAAACGCCACATTTCTTGGGATATATACAATTCATAAAGATTTACAAATAAGGAAATACCATGTAAAAACATAATAAATCCATTTATAAACACCCATTTGCGCAGGCTAGTATCGGCTGGTATATATTTAAAGCGATCAAAATATGCAGTCTGTATTAACAATAACTTCTCGAACCATTTCTCCATATCTTTATCTCGTCCTCTTCTCATCAAGATGACCAAGAACATAATTATAAAACGCAAATAAATGGTAGTAGCAAAAGCATAAGCAATCAAAGGATTTTTCACATTCAGCTGAATATGACTCAAATTAACTTTAACTGCATGCGGCAAAGCGTATAAGAATAATAAACTGCTTATGGTCATAAATATATTTAAGAATTTTGATACTTTCAATTTTCTAGTTTTTAAATCAATTCGAATTGTTGTAAAACCCAACCAAATGCCATAAAACATGGCAAAGTAAACCATAAAATATTTCCAGTATCGCATGTTTAAAGACTCGTCCAATACTGAGTGGATAATTGTGGCTAAATCGTTTAACATGTTAGTACTACTAACTAGATTATCTGAAATTCAATTAATTAGATAAATTTACTATAAACTTGGTAACACTGTCAGTCAGTTAATATTTAATTATGTGGCATTTTTACAGGATGTACATTCCATACAATAGTTATAACAACAATACTTTTCTAAGTCAGCTTTCTATAGAAAACTTATTTATCGAAGTTATGCAATTAATATGGCAAAATAATATGTTTCCAATATAAAGGGTATGATACCTCAATAAGAAATGAAATTTAGTCTAAAGTCTAGTGTTATACATAGTCTGGTCTATAGTCTAGTTTATAGCCTAATCTACAGTCTAGTCTATCATCTTAAATATAGTCTATTATACAGTTTATTCTATAGTCTAGTCTATAGTCTATCCTATAGTATAATCAAAAGTCTAGTCTAGACTATTCGAATTGCTGTAAACCCAGCCAAATGCCATAAAAATAGCCAAGTAAACGAATAAATATTGAACGTATCGCATGTTTAAAGACCTGTCATTCATATACAACTACATTAATATATAATTAATGTAGATTATCTTGACGTCAATTAATTAGATAATTATTAGTATAAACTTGGTTACACTGGATGCTAAAATTCAATTATGTGGCATTGCAACAGGATGTATATTCCTGGAAAAAATTATAAAAAAAAACAAACTGACATAACTAGACAATAGACTATAGACTGGTCTAAACTAGACTTGACTACAGAACAGAGTATAAAATAGACTGTAGACTAGACTATATACTAGACTACATACTATACTATAGACTGGTCTAAACTAGACTTGACTACAGAACAGAGTATAAAATAGACTATAGACTAGACTATATACTAGACTACATACTATACTATAGACTAGACTATATACTAGCCTACAGCCTATACTATAGACTAGACTATAGACTAGAATATAGACTTGCCTATAGACTAGACTATAGACTAGAATATAGACTTGCCTATAGACTAGACTATAGACTTGCCTATAGACTAGACTATAGACTAGACTATAGACTAGACTATAGACTAGACTATAGACTAGACTATAGACTAGACTATAGACTAGACTATAGACTAGACTATAGACTAGACTATAGACTAGACTATAGACTAGACTATAGACTAGACTATAGACTAGACTATAGACTAGACTATAGACTAGACTATAGACTAGACTATAGACTAGACTATAGACTAGACTATAGACTAGACTATAGACTAGACTATAGACTAGACTACAGCCTATACTATAGACTAGACTATAGACTAGACTATAGACTAGACTATAGACTAGACTATATACTAGACTATAGACTAGACTATAGACTAGACTATAGACTAGACTATAGACTAGACTATAGACTAGACTATAGACTAGACTATAGACTAGACTATAGACTAGACTATAGACTAGACTATAGACTAGATATAGACTTAGACTAATAGGACTAGACTATAGACTAGACTATAGACTAGACTATAGACCTAGACTAAGACAGACTATAGACTAGACTACTAGACTAGACTATAGATAGACTATAGACTAGACTATAGACTAGACTATAGAACTAGACTATAGACTAGACTATAGACTAGACTATAGACTAGACTATAGACTAGACATAGACTAGACTATAGACTAGACTATAGACTAGACTATAGACTAGACTATAGACTAGACTATAGACTAGACTATAGACTAGACTATAGACTAGGACTATAGATAGACTATAGACTAGACTATAGACTAGACTATAGACTAGACTATAGACTAGACTATAGACTAGACTATAGACTAGACTATAGACTAGACTATAGACTAGACTATAGACTAGACTATAGACTAGACTATAGACTAGACTATAGACTAGGACTATAGATAGACTATAGACTAGACTATAGACTAGACTATAGACTAGCCTATAGACTAGACTATAGGACTAGACTATAGACTAGACTATAGACTAGACTATAGACTAGACTATAGACTAGACTATAGACTATAGACTAGACTATAGACTAGACTATAGACTAGACTATAGACTAGACTATAGACTAGACTATAGACTAGACTATAGACTAGACTATAGACTAGACTATAGACTAGACTATAGACCTAGACTATAGACTAGACTATAGACTAGACTATAGACTAGACTATAGACTAGACTATAGACTAGACTATAGACTAGACTATAGACTAGACTATAGACTAGACTATAGACTAGACTATAGACTAGACTATAGACTAGACTATAGACTAGACTATAGACTAGACTATACTATAGACTAGACTATAGACTAGACTATAGACTAGACTATAGACTAGACTATAGACTAGACTATAGACTAGACTATAGACTAGACTATAGACTAGACTATAGACTAGACTATAGACTAGACTATAGACTAGACTATAGACTAGACTATAGACTAGACTATAGACTAGACTATAGACTAGACTATAGACTAGACTATAGACTAGACTATAGACTAGACTATAGACTAGACTATAGACTAGACTATAGACTAGACTATAGACTAGACTACAGACTAGACTATAGACTAGACTATAGACTAGACTATACTAGACTATAGACTAGACTATAGACTAGACTATAGACTAGACTATAGACTAGACTATAGACTAGACTATAGACTAGACTATAGACTAGACTATAGACTAGACTATAGACTAGACTATAGACTAGACTATAGACTAGACTATAGACTAGACTATAGACTAGACTATAGACTAGACTATAGACTAGACTATAGACTAGACTATAGACTAGACTATAGACTAGACTATAGACTAGACTATAGACTAGACTATAGACTAGACTATAGACTAGACTATAGACTAGACTATAGACTAGACTATAGACTAGACTATAGACTAGACTATAGACTAGACTATAGACTAGACTATAGACTAGACTATAGACTAGACTATAGACTAGACTATAGACTAGACTATAGACTAGACTATAGACTAGACTATAGACTAGACTATAGACTAGACTATAGACTAGACTATAGACTAGACTATAGACTAAACTAGCCTATAGACTAGACTATAGACTAGACTATAGACTAGACTATAGACTAGACTATAGACTAAACTAGACTATAGACTAGACTATAGACTAGACTATAGACTAAACTAGACTATAGACTAGACTATAGACTAGACTATAGACTAGACTATAGACTAGACTATAGACTAGACTATAGACTAGACTATAGACTAGACTATAGACTAGACTATAGACTAGACTATAGACTAGACTATAGACTAGACTATAGACTAGACTATAGACTAGACTATAGACTAGACTATAGACTAGACTATAGACTAGACTATAGACTAGACTATAGACTAGACTATAGACTAGACTATAGACTAGACTATAGACTAGACTATAGACTAGACTATAGACTAGACTATAGACTAGACTATAGACTAGACTATAGACTAGACTATAGACTAGACTATAGACTAGACTATAGACTAGACTATAGACTAGACTATAGACTAGACTATAGACTAGACTATAGACTAGACTATAGACTAGACTATAGACTAGACTATAGACTAGACTATGACTAGACTATAGACTAGACTATAGACTAGACTATAGACTAGACTATAGACTAGACTATAGACTAGACTATAGACTAGACTATAGACTAGACGATAGACTAGACGATAGACTAGACTATGGAAACCTATAATAGTAGAGCGTTTTCTTAAAGAAAAATTATGCGTTATGATTTAATTATTGGATTTACTTAGATACAACAAATAACAATATATTTATTAAATATTTTTCCAAAAACTATTTACTCCTGGGACGCTTCGTTCATTACATTAAAAGCTTTTTTAAATTCCTTCTGTAAAATCTGACCCACATCATGAGAATCTTTAAGGTAACGTATAGATATGGCCACATCATTTTGTACCAAAATCAATACCTGACGTATGGTGAAACCAAACATAACAAACGAAGTGTGCTTATTTAGATTAAACATGCCGCAAATATTAATGAAAAGTCTTCTTTGTACCAAATGTAAAGACAATAGTTCGCACTGTAATTGAAAAATATTTTAAGCTATATATTTAGAAAAATATTCACAAACTTACACTTTTTCTCAAACTTTCTTCCATTTCGGGAAATTCCGAAAATTGTTTTACAATAGAACCCGTGATATTATATGAGCTTTGCACGGTATTACAATTAACATCCAGCAAATACAAATCCAATACCAAACAGCAATAACTAAAACTTCCTATGATGAGATCATAATAAGACAAGTTGAATTTAAAGAAGTCTATACACATCATTAGACCATAATAACCCATGGCGGTATTATTGAATATATGAGTCATTAAAACAGTTAAAATTTGAAACATATAGGAATCATTTAATTCACCCACTATATTCATGAGATTACAGTGTATATAAGTAATACAGTCCATTTCAGCAGCCAAGGCTTTTTGCATTTGCTGTTGAGAGCGCTGTGATCTCCATGAGCTCACTCTTACTATAGTCACATAAATTTCCTCCAAACGATAGTTGATTATATAGAATCTTGATCCGATATAGAGCAGACACATATAGAAATGCATTACTACACCATGTAAAATATTTAAAACAATCACCACATAAAAAAATGTCAGATACCACCAGCCCGAGGTACTAATGACATATCGGTAGACTATATACATAATCGATAGAGACTGCAACCAAACACTGGCGTATTTCAGAAAAAATAAGCTATCGAATTTTTGTATTAATTGCGGTGGATATGTAACTCTTTCAAAATATTCCTCCTCCAAAACAATTAAGCGTTCGACAATTTTTCTCACACGACACTCACGTTTCCAGCGCAACACTCTAGTCTATAGTCTAGTCTATAGTCTAGTCTATAGTCTAGTCTATAGTCTAGTCTATAGTCTAGTCTATAGTCTAGTCTATAGTCTAGTCTATAGTCTAGTCTATAGTCTAGTCTATAGTCTAGTCTATAGTCTAGTCTATAGTCTAGTCTATAGTCTAGTCTATAGTCTAGTCTATAGTCTAGTCTATAGTCTAGTCTATAGTCTAGTCTAGTCTAGTCTAGTCTAGTCTATAGTCTAGTCTAGTCTAGTCTAGTCTATAGTCTAGTCTAGTCTATAGTCTAGTCTAGTCTATAGTCTAGTCTAGTCTATAGTCTAGTCTAGTCTAGTCTAGTCTAGTCTAGTCTATAGTCTAGTCTAGTCTATAGTCTAGTCTAGTCTATAGTCTAGTCTATAGTCTAGTCTATAGTCTAGTCTAGTCTATAGTCTAGTCTAGTCTAGTAGTCTAGTCTAGTCTATAGTCTAGTCTAGTCTATAGTCTAGTCTAGTCTAGTCTAGTCTAGTCTATAGTCCTAGTCTAGTCTATAGTCTAGTCTAGTCTATAGTCCTAGTCTATAGTCTAGTCTATATCTAGTCTATAGTCTAGTCTATAGTCTAGTCTATAGTCTAGTCTATAGTCTAGTCTATAGTCTAGTCTATTCTAAGTCTATAGTCTAGTCTAAGTCTAGTCTATAGTCTATCTATAGTCTAGTCTATATCTAGTCTATAGTCTGTCTATAGTCTAGTCGATAGTCTAGTCTATAGTCTAGTCTATAGTCTAGTCTATAGTCTGTCTATAGTCTAGTCTATAGTCTAGTCTATAGTCTAGTCTATAGTCTAGTCTATAGTCTAGTCTATAGTCCTAGTCTATAGTCTAGTCTATAGTCTAGTCTATAGTCTAGTCTATAGTCTAGTCTATAGTCTAGCTATAGTCTAGTCTATAGTCTAGTCTAGTCTATAGTCTAGTCTATAGTCTAGTCTATAGTCTAGTCTATAGTCTAGTCTATAGTCTAGTCTATAGTCTAGTCTATAGTCTAGTCTATAGTCTAGTCTATAGTCTAGTCTATAGTCTAGTCTATAGTCTAGTCTATAGTCTAGTCTATAGTCTAGTCTATAGTCTAGTCTATAGTCTAGTCTATAGTCTAGTCTATAGTCTAGTCTATAGTCTAGTCTATAGTCTAGTCTATAGTCTAGTCTATAGTCTAGTCTATAGTCTAGTCTATAGTCTATCTATAGTCTAGTCTATAGTCTAGTCTATAGTCTAGTCTATAGTCTAGTCTATAGTCTAGTCTATAGTCTAGTCTATAGTCTAGTCTATAGTCTAGTCTATAGTCTAGTCTATAGTCTTGTCTATAGTCTTGTCTATAGTCTAGTCTATAGTCTAGTCTATAGTCTAGTCTATAGTCTAGTCTATAGTCTAGTCTATAGTCTAGTCTATAGTCTAGTCTATAGTCTAGTCTATGGTCTAGTCTATAGTCTAGTCTATAGTGTAGTCTATAGTCTAGTCTATAGTCTAGTCTATAGTCTAGTCTATAGTCTAGTCTATAGTCTAGTCTATAGTCTAGTCTATAGTCTAGTCTATAGTCTAGTCTATAGTCTAGTCTTAGTCTAGTCTATAGTCTAGTCTAAAGTCTAGTCTATAGTCTAGTCTATAGTCTAGTCTTTAGTCTAGTCTTTAGTCTAGTCTTTAGTCTAGTCTATAGTGTAGTCTATAGTCTAGTCTGTTGTCTAGTCTAAAATATGTTGTTTAGTTTTTTCATAAAACATTTTTGTAAAAGAATTTTAAACTTTTTTCATTTAACAATTTATAAAGCTGTTTTAATTAATACTGACTTTAATATTTTCACTTAACAATTTATTAAACTTTGAAATTTAAATTCAAAATATGGATGTGATTTAATTACTTTTCGTATACTTTAAATCGTATTGCATTAAAACAATAGCATTTGATATGGTCGAACTAAGAATGGCAAAAGCCATAGGACGATTCATATTGAATAGGCCTATCAGATCGAATTCCAAAGGAAATTGAGCAAGCTGCAGGGAAAAGTTGTCGAGCTAGAGGAAAAAAATTAAATTTAACCAATTTTAAAGTTTGAAAATAGACTCAATCGTTCGAAACATCTCAACTTACACTTCTCTCTAAACGATTATCTAATTTACAATTCCAAATTGGTCGCCCTTTTAATAAGTCTCCAGTTTTCTCCATCAAATCCACGGTATTTAGCATGATGAATATAAATAACTGTATATCCAGGTAACATATAAAAAGTGCAACTGGTACAAAATATACCACCCATTCGCCATAAGAGGCCCATATATCGAGATGATTGGATAACATGGCAAATATATAAATCACACAAATATTATTCACATATAAATCCAACACTACACAAACCCCTTATACATCATATATTTTGTTAATGCGTTTCAAATAATTTATTAATATACATTGAGTCACTGACAACTCGTCTAGTTGATCAGCCAAGAGGCAATAATTTACTGGATTTCTCACTCCTGATTTACAAATTGTATTTGCGGTATTTAAAATTCTTTTAATTTCTTCATTGATAATAGTCATGAAAATATTGATGTTTAAAATGGCAAAATAATATAGAGTCATAACAACATTTAGAACTGTGGGTATCAAAGCCAAGGCTAGTAAAATATAACGATTCTCCATATCAAAAATTACACCTAAATGTTGATTTATGATTACGTACACTAACACATCAGCTATAAAGGAACGTTTCAATTTGATTCTTATACCGTGTTCCAGATATTGCATATATCTTTCTTCCATTTGCCATTTTTGTAGGAATTTCTTACAAAATTTCCTATAAGAATTTATCAATTGTACCGACTCACGACGTCTAGTCCAATTATAGAAAACTGTTAATATAACTCCAACTACACGTATAATCGAGGTTAAAAAATTTAATTTATAATGTAATTCTGCACTGCCGGGGGGATGACTTTTAATTTCCATGTGCAAAAAGAAATACGTTAAAACACCGAACATTGTTATGCTAATTACGGCCGAATAGACCGTTATGTGAGGTTTTATATGCGCTCTACCCGTACGACAATCGTAGCAGAAATTCAGAATTCCCAATAATTGAGCGTAAATGTAGACCGTGCTTAACATCCAATATGTTGACCGTTTCATGTTTAGACGTAAAATAAAAGACGAATGTATTGCAGCTTAGTTAAACTAGCAGTGGTGGTAAGTATTTTTAAGACAGAAGTTGAAGAGATTTTATTCTTTTGCTAGAATAAAGTCTCTTCAACTTCTGGATACTTAGGAATTTTTAATATAGAATAGAAAGTTTTAATTTCGAATAGAAATTGTTAAGTTTGAGTAAAGCTTTTGCTTCAATCATATAAAGCTGTAATTTTCATTTTTTGTAGAAAGCTTTTGCGTTACCCATTTAATTATGAAAAGCTTTTGCTTTTTTAAACTTTCAGCAGAAAGCTTAGGAAAAGAAAATTTCGTAGAAATTGTTTTCCTTGACAATTTTCCAAAGAAAGCTTTTGCTTTGAAAAAACTCTATAGAAAACTCGTAAATTTCAATTAGAATTTGACGTTATCGAATAGAAAGATTTTATATTTCGTTTTCTAAAGAAAGCTTTAGAATTATGCAAAAAGCTTTCGCTTTATGTACTTATCAGTGGAAAACTTTTAACAAAAGCTATTATTTATAAAAAAATATCTGGCATAATTTTCTACTGAAAGCTTTTAATTTAAACTGCATTGTCGTAAATAGATATTTTATTATTATATAAAAAGCTTTTGCCATGTTTAATCGAAATTTGTCTTATAAAGCTTTAGCTTTACACTGTTTAGAATAAAAAGCTTTCGATTTAAGTTATTTTCTCGGTAGAAGACTATTTGTATAGTAAACCTTTTAGTGCACAATATTCAATAGAAAATTTATATTAAAAGCTTTTAATGTTTAATTTCAAAGAGAAATTAATAGTTTTTTAATTAACTCTAAAATGAATTCATTATTTTAAATCCTTTCTCTTGATGACCTAGTGCAAATTAACTATTAAAAACTAATTTAATTAACACTAAGGGGAATATGACTAACTGTAGATGTAATATCGTCTACAATAGATAATAATCTTAACTTATAATCTATATGTAATTGTAACAATATTGAATGTATGTTACTTGCTCTAGAATTTGCTTCAGAGTTCGGAGAATTTCCCCTATTTTCATTATTAAGCCTTGATTAAATCAGTTTTTCTTCAATAATAACATTTTATTACATTTATAGTTTGGTGTGTTATTGATAAAATTTATTGATTTAAAATTTAATTATTTATATTTAAAATCATATTGCATTAAGACAATAGCATTTGCTATAGCTGAACCAAAAAGTGCAAAAATAATGGGTTTTTTAACCACATACAAACCCACCAAATCAATTTCTAAAGGTAAGGCGGCCATTTGCAAAGAAACGTTCTGCAACTGCAAGGGAAAATATTTAAAACAAAAGATCACAAACTTGTCATTCAAAACTTTACACTTCTCTCCAGTTTTAAATCGCCACAAGGCAGTAACGACTGCTTATATTTTAATAATTTTCCCAATCTATTCACCAATCTTGAAGCATCCAACATGGACCACATAAATAATTTTAAATCATAATAATGTATAGCTAGAGAAAAAATTGCTCTAAATCCTTTAAAAGTATGCAATTGATTCCATAAATTATCAGATGCCGAAGTCATAAATGTCATATAAATAATACAAATATTATTGACGTAAACTGTCAGCATGCAGCAAAAACCCTGTATTTCGTATATCCGATTAAAACGTGCCACATAATATTGCAACTGTATAACCATACTGGCCAGAACATTGACGTAATTACTCATACCTTTACATTTGTTATCACCTTCTGTTGTTGTCGTTTTCAAAATCGCCTCCAATTCTTCATTTATAATTTTCAATAATGCATTAATATTTTGTAAGGTGAAGTAGTAATGCAACATTATCCTATTTAAAACACTAGGTATAAGAGCCAGAGCCAATAGTATAAATATATTAGAGTTTTCAAATATATCACGAAATATTTGCAGCGAACCTGTGAGCACTGTTAAATCGGTGAACAAAGAACATAGAAATTTGATTCTAACACCTTGTTCCATATATTTTATGAAATGTTCATGCTTGTGATATTTTTGTAAATATTGTTCACAGAAAAGTTGATAAGAATTTATGAGCTTAATGAACTCTTGACGTTTTGTCCAATTAAAAATGACGCTGGTTAATGCGCCTCCAATACGTATGAATGTTATGAGAACACTTAAGTTATACAGCAATTCTTCACTTCCCGGTGGCCTTGTTTTTAATTTCATGGTCATGCCGATATAAGGTATGACCGCATATAATGACACATTTAGAAGACCAGCGTATATGGTGACGTAGATATTTTTATAAGCTCTGCGCGTGCGAAAGTCATATGAAAAATTTAAAATTCCCAATAATTTTGCAAAGTAATAACAACAAACTATCATTAGATGCGTTGACCGTCTCATAGTTGTTGTGTTGTGAGTAGTAGTATTTAATAACTGAATTATGGGTTATGAAAATTAGACTAAATTAATGCCGGTATAAGCACTGAAAGGAGAGGGGTAGTAAATGTTTTATGCGCATACATTAGGGGTGATCACAAAGACTATAGACTAGACTATAGACTAGACTATAGACTAGACTATAGACTAGACTATAGACTAGACTTTTTTTTTTTTTTTTTTTTTAAAGAGGTGAAATCATCAAAAGACAATGTGCGAGACTTTAACACGCTAAAACACCCCTACTACTGGTCCATAGTCCCTGCGGTACCACCGTTAAGTATTTCCTCGCAGGGAGGGATAGGTGTAAATCACCAATCTCAATTTTTTTTTTTTTTATACTAATTTCTTCTTCGTATGTCTTCCTGACTTCGGAGCTCCCGAAGTACAGATTTTGTGAAGTTACATATAAATCTCCAATTTTCCTCTGATTGTAGCATTATTTGTGTTATATTTCCTGTGTTTATACTGACACCAATATTCATTTCGAGTTCTCTTCTCTCATTGACAAATCTTGGACATTCGAAGAATACATGTTTCGCATCTTCTTGTACGTTATAACAGTTAGGACAATATGGATCACTTTCACGCCCAAAACGATACAGGTATGCTTTAAAGCAACCATGTCCACTCAGGAGCTGAGTGAGGTAGAAATCCAGATCACCAAATTTCCGTTTTACCCAGGTTCCGACATCGGGAATGATTTCCCATGTCCATCTACCCTTAGTAGATGTGGACCATTGCCTTTGCCATATAGCTATGCTTTCGTTTCTTGCCATCTGACGGACAGAGTCAGGATTTGAATCATGTCTGTTTGTAAAAATCTTCTCAGCTTCCTTAGCTTGTAAATCAATAGGAAGAATGCCAGATATTACTGAGGACGCCTCATCTGACACTGTTCGATAGGCGCAGCAGACACGTAGTAGTGCCAATCTGTGCACAGAGGTTAACTTATTCCGATAAGAGCGAAATTTTGTTGACTCTGCCCATACGGGAGCAGCATACATTATAATACTCCTTACAACACCTGCAAGTAGCCTTCTTCGTAAGTATTTAGGACCTCTGGTATTAGGCATTATGCGACAGAGGGCATTACATGTGCCTCTTGCTTTTGTCTCTACATACTCCAAGTGTTTCTTGAACGATAGACGATCGTCTATGATTAAACCGAGATATTTCAGTTGATCTTTCGTTTCAATTGTGCAGTTACCAATTGTGAGAGTAATACTTTCTCTGACTTTACGGCTGCTTATTAGCACAGCCTCTGTTTTATGTTCTGCTAGAGTCAGACCCATTTTATCAAGCCAAGCACGGACCAGGTGTATACTACTATTTGATATAGTTGTCGCTTCTGCAGTATATTTTGCCACAGCTACGAGAGCTAAGTCATCCGCGAATCCGATGATTTGGACGTTTTCTGGAAGATTTATTCGTAGAACTCCATCATACATTATATTCCAGAGTATTGGCCCAAGGACGGATCCTTGCGGTACTCCTCCTGTAACTTTATATTCCTTTACACCCTCGTCAGTGTCATATATCAGGACTCTATCTCTAAAATAGTCCTGTATTATTGCAACCAAGTAGCGTGGAACATTAAGTCGAACTAGGGTATCTAATATTTTATCCCATTTAGCTGTATTAAAAGCATTTTTGACGTCTAATGTTACGACTACACAATATTTTTTGGTACCATTTCTCCATATTTTTCCTTTTATTGCACTTTTAGCTGTATCAACTACGAGTTTAATTGCATCCATTGTTGATTTACCCTTTCTGAATCCAAACTGGGTTTTTGAAAGTCCACCTACCAATTCAATACTTTCCTCTAGTCTTCTGCAGACAACGCTTTCTAATAATTTTCCACACGTGTCTATCATACATAGAGGACGATATGACGACGGGTTGCTCAATGGTTTATTATTCTTAGGGAGAAGTACTAGCCTTTGTCGTTTCCATATTTTTGGAAAATGTCCATGTTGTAAGCATGTGTTGACAATTTTAGTGAGTTGCTCGGGGAAATGTTTAGCAATCTGTTTCAGGACGAGGTTAGGTATACCGTCAGGTCCTGGGGATTTCCTGTCTTGAAATTTTGAGGCTGCCAGCTGTATTTCGTTTGGCGTTACTGGCGGAAAATCAAATGTTTCATCAGGAATATTGTGCTCCCATGAGCTTATTCCTTGATTTGGAAACAGGTGTTGCACTATATTCTCTAGTACACGGGCGTCGTTAGGTGCTTGTATACTATGACTGTTTAATTTTTTAGTCACAAGTTTGTAGGCCATTCCAAACGGATCCTTATCGACATCGTCACATATTTTAAGGAAACTAGTTCTCTTGCTATGACGTATTGCATTCTTGAGGGCTTTTTTCTTGGCTTTGAGCTCTTGATGGTATAAAATACTTTCCAGTGTACCTCTTCTTCTCACAAAGATTCTTCTGGCGCGGATGCAGTCCCTACGTAACTGAGCAATATCCTCATTCCACCAGTAGACTGGTGTTTTATTCGGACCCTGTCTCTTTCGTTTCATAGAGGCATTGCACGCTTGTGTTAATTTGTTTACAAATTGTTTTGCCATAACCGCCGGCGTACCATTTAGAGAATAGTCGCTTACACACATGTTAAATATTTCACTGTCGAAGGTATTCGTCTTCCAGCTTAATGTCGTGGGTTTCCTCAGGACAGAGTTTGAGCGTGATATATCGGTCATATCCATAATAATTGCGGAATGGTCACTATGTGTATAGATATCACTGATAGACCATTTGATCCGATTTGCAATGTTTGAGCTTGCAAAAGCTATATCAATTGTAGAACCTCCACCATTTCGGCTAAACGTACGCTCATTACCAGTATTCAGGAGTACAATATCAAGAACACTAAGTGATTCTAAAAGAATATTTCCCCTTCTGTTTGTACGTGGACAACCCCATTCTGTAGCCCAGGCATTGAAGTCTCCTGCTATCAATACTTTATCCTTGTTTAGCAAGTCAGACACCAGCCTCGCAATTATCACTTTAAAATCCTCATCCGTATATCTAGGTGGTATATAACAACTGTATATATAAATTCCATTTACATTTGCACTAACAAAACCATCTTCTTTTATCGTGGACATGGACTGCGACATTTGTTTTCTTCTAGACCAAATAGCAGATGTACCTGAATTATCGTTAACCCATTTTGGTGAAATGTAGCAGCGATATGGCTCACTAAGGATAGCAACGTCAATGTTTAGTTCTCGTACACTTTGGTCCAATAAATCTTGAGCAGCTTGGCAATGGTTTAAATTTAGTTGGAGCAATTTCATGCGCGTTTGCTTAGGTTTTGAAGCGCTTTAACATAGAAGGGACACACTCTTGCCCCCGTAGTGTGGTCACTTTTTGCCGCGATAGTTTTACAAAGCAAACAGTTTGGAGTATTTTTGCAGGACTTTATTTTGTGTCCAATTTCTCCACAACACAGGCAGTTGTTGGTGTAGTCATTTATACTTTTACACTTTGCAGCTGGATGACCAAACTCTAGGCATTTGAAACATCTCCTAGGTGCAATTTTTTCTCGTATACGACAAATAACCCAACCTATACGAATCTTAGAAAGCTCTAAAAGTTTGTTTGCTAATATCGCATTGATACCAATGGTTGCAATTTGGGTACCACCATATGCTTTTCTCATGTTTTTTACTGCCGTTAATCGCACTTCTTTAAAATCTTCGGATAGGTTAATCAGGGCCTCGTGAACTTCTTCTTTTGTGGTTATTTCATCTATGTCTTTGATTTCTAAGAACAATTCGTTTATCATTACTCGCACTGCTGCGTCTGTGCCAATGACCTCTTTGACTGTCTGACTGAATTCGGACGTACTCTGGTGGGCTGATTTATTTAATTCAAGAAGCAGTTCCCCTTTTGCAGTTTTCCTGATGCTCTTAACATTTTGGCCAAGAACAACTAACTTCGGATCCGTTTTTACTTTTTTAAGGATATCCGCATATGTTGTTTCACCACATGTTTCAATGACAAGGGCATCTGGTCGTGGATACTTTTTCTTTTTCTTCGCTTTTGGATTAACTTTCACCCATTTAGGTTCAGTACCAGTTTTCTCCACATTTTCGTCCTTGGAGTTGCTCGATGTTTCGTTTTCTTTATTTTCACTGGTTTGTTTTGAGGCTTTTGCATTCTTCTTTTTCTTAGGATTGTTACCTTTTGGGCTCTGTGATACTTGATCTCTTTTCCTCTTTGGGGTGTTCAGTTGTGGTGGCTGTGGACGGACTGCTTCGTCCCTTTGGTTGCTCGCGTCAAGTGATGCAGGATCAATTTGATTCACTTGTGGTACGTAATGCTCTGGAAAAACTTCCATAAATATCGCTTGGATCTCTAGGGATATTGATATTATCTCTTTATGTATATTGTTTCTACCTTTGAAATAACTCACTAGTTGCGATATTTTTTCGCCTAATTTACCTAGTTTTGCCTCTCTGGGGTTTTCGGTAACGGCAGTTGCCGATGCAATTGGTGGTTGTACAACTACCGAACTTCTCGCAGAAGAGTCAACTGTTTCCTCTGTGTGGTTGTTAACAGCAGTATTAATGCTATTATCGTTGTTGTTGTTGTTTTCAGTACGCATATTTGTGGGTCCAAACTTAAGGCCGCTATCTCCGCCCGTTGTGCAGTCATGTATTTCGATCCCATGGTTGTCTATGCTAGCAGGGAGGCCATGCAAGGGTTGACTTGAAGTCCTTATGAGTCTACAAGCCAGTGCCAGATCCATGTTAATCGGGAAACTCATCCGAACCTGCACCACCAACTGAATGATGACGAAGCTTCGAACGTACCTTAAGATTTGCCAAATTTTACTAGGACGGAAGGCAGTTGTGATATTTGCCTGGAAGCCATTTCAACAGAATATCACTTCTGACTACTTAGGTTCCAGATTACCGCAGCTGTCGGCCCAAAAATCGTAAATCAAAAACATTGGTCCAGAAATGCCATAATTAAGATCGTACTGGGCTTGATCTTAATGCCTTTCGGCGGGAATAAGTAGTTTGGGCAGGTGTAGAGCTTTTTTCCATCGGAATAGGGTTTCAACGCAGATATTACTCTTTTACAGATATACTGCCAGTGCAGGATAATATCTATAGAGTGATGTTTTTACCGCTGGTGTTTTGGCCGGTTTTTTTTTTTTTTTTTTTTTCCCACAGGGAGGAACTATATTGATAGACACTTATTCAAGGGCGGCATCCACTCGCCCCGACGCTGGGTTTCTCTGAGCTCTTGTACCTATTTTGGTACGCTCTCCACACCTGCGACAACTCAGGGTCCGCGGGGTCGTTAAACCCGTTATCCTATAAAGGATACCCTTGCGGTAAGACTATAGACTAGACTATAGACTAGACTATAGACTAGACTATAGACTAGACTATAGACTAGACTATAGACTAGACTATAGACTAGACTATAGACTAGACTATAGACTAGTATAGACTAGACTATAGACTAGACTATAGACTAGACTATAGACTAGACTATAGACTAGACTATAGACTAGACTATAGACTAGACTATAGACTAGACTATAGACTAGACTATAGACTAGACTATAGACTAGACTATAGACTAGACTATAGACTAGACTATAGACTAGACTATAGACTAGACTATAGACTAGACTATAGACTAGACTATAGACTAGACTATAGACTAGACTATAGACTAGACTATAGACTAGACTATAGACTAGACTATAGACTAGACTATAGACTAGACTATAGACTAGACTATAGACTAGACTATAGACTAGACTATAGACTAGACTATAGACTAGACTATAGACTAGACTATAGACTAGACTATAGACTAGACTATAGACTAGACTATAGACTGGACTATAGACTAGACTATAGACTAGACTATAGACTAGACTATAGACTAGACTATAGACTAGACTATAGACTAAACTATAGACTAGACTATAGACTAGACTATAGACTAGACTATAGACTAGACTATAGACTAGACTATAGACTAGACTATAGACTAGACTATAGAATAGACTATAGACTAGACTATAGACTAGACTATAGACTAGACTATAGACTAGACTATAGACTAGTCTATATATAGTCTATATATAGTCTATATATAGACTAGACTATAGACTAGAATATAGACTAGACTATAGACTAGACTATAGACTAAACTATAGACTAGACTATAGACTAGACTATAGACTAGACTATAGACTAGACTATAGACTAGACTATAGACTAGACTATAGACTAGACTATAGACTAGACTATAGACTAGACTAGACTAGACTATAGACTAGACTATAGACTAGACTATAGACTAGACTATAGACTAGACTAGACTAGACTATAGACTAGACTATAGACTAGACTATAGACTAGACTATAGACTAGACTATAGACTAGACTATGGACTAGACTATAGACTAGACTATAGACTAGACTATAGACTAGACTATAGACTAGACTATAGACTAGACTATATACTATAGTAATCTAGATTGTAGACCATATTGTTTTAAACTGATAGTAGCCCAATTGTTTAAAAAACGTTTAATTCATTACTGACTTTGTTTACATTTTTAATAAATTAATAAAGTGCAAATACTATTTTGACAGAACTGTCATTGAAAATCGAATGATGTACTCTATATTTATGAAAAAATAAATACTCAACATTTACATTTCAATCTAAAATATATAAGTTTCACAACATATGTTAATGTAGATAGTGTTTTCGAAAATAAATGTGGTTTATATATATTCCGTGAAATAATTAAATTCTAAAAATATGAAAGGATGAAAAAACACTTACGCTAATAAATTTTCTGCTACTTGCTAGATATAAAATTATTCGACCTTTAAAGTGGATAACGAGTAACTTCTTTCATTTATTTCGTAATAGCACTTTTATACAGACATATCTACGTATATAGTGAATAATCAATTTATTAAATACTAATGAAACGTTAATTAACTAATACATTATTACAAAACAACTTGAGTTAGTCACATGACCAAAGTCAAATCCGTCCCTAAAGTAAACAAATCATTTGAAATTACACCATGAAACGGTCAACACGTTGGATGATTGGCTTCGTTTATTATATATCACAACTCCTGGGCTTGTTGGCCTTTTCGTACGACTATGACACGGGCATAACAAAAACAACTTTTGTAATCACATCCTACAGCTGTCTGATAAGTTTCCTGATGTTTTGTTCACTGCCACTACTTACGCGCATACAATGGAAGCCACGAAATGCCAATGGTCCGGAATTGCATTTTAAAATCACCGCTTTAATGTGTTTGATACGTATGTTAGCCATATTGATAACGATCATTTTTAACTGGACCCGACGTCAGCAGTTTTTAAGAACGATCAGGGATTTTCAACATTTACGTAAATGTTTGTTAAATAAATTTGTCATGTCTAAAAAAGTGGAACAAAATTTTGAGAAAGCCATAAGATCTAAGTTCTATTGGGGCTTTATGTCAAATATTGTAACATTTGTGGGTTCTTATGATATTTTACGAGGCATTTTCAACATTGAATCGCCCATTATAATAACCGGTTTAGGCATTATGGCCACTGTTTTAAATGTCGTAATGACCCATTACTTTTTCGCTCTACTCAATATCAATACTCTATTGGCCGTCATCAATGAGGAGTTAAAGAAAATTTTGAATAAGTCTTTGCAATTGTTTAAACTGCAACGAGCTAAACAAATAAAACCAGGAGCTTTTATAACGACCTGCTGCAAATTGGCCGATGAATTGGATATTTTGGCCATTAATCAATATAATTTGCAAAATATTGGTGTTCGAGTGAATAGTATGTATGATTTACAGGGAGCTTGTGTAGTCTTGACATTGTATATGAATAATATCAGTGTTATTTATATGGGCTATATGCTGGTACAGCATGAACAGCTGTCACAGGATTACGGAATTTTAGTTTTATTTTTTATACCAATATCATTATTATTCTACTACATGGATTTGAATATCTTCATAATAAATATGCTGAATTTTGGAGATTTAATAAAGACGTCAGCCGATTTGCTGCAGAATAGTCAACCCTGCTTGCCAACTTTGGATGTGAGATTCGAGAAGAGTGTGAGTAACAAAAGTATTAATATATTTTTAACATTTTTCACCATATGATTTTTGCAAGTCACACTTTTTTAATTAATCATATATATTCTTTGCACATCTTCAGACTATACTATAGTTCAGAAATAGACTAACAAAATTTAGTCTAGACTATAGTCCAAAATAAAAAGTGGACAGAAGCCTAATTAAAGACTACACTATATTTCAGACTATATATTAGACTTCAATCCAGATAATGGAATTTGTTATAATGCTAACTATATTATAGTCCAGATTATAGACTAGACTATAGTACAGATAATAGACTACAATATAGTCTACTATAGTCTAACTTTAGTCCAGATTATGCTATAATCCACACTATTGAAAAAGTAACAGACTTCAGTCCTGGCTATAAACTAGACTGTAGTCCATTGACTATAGTCCAGACTATAGAGAATGTTATAGTCCCTAGCATAGGCTATATAATATATAGGTTAGAGTCAAGTTTAGACTATTGACTGAGCTATAGTACATAATACCGTGTATATTGCAGTCCAGACTATATACTAGACTACAGTCCAGATTATAGACTAGACTATAGTCCAAACTATAGACTAAACTATAGTCCAGACTATAGACTACACTATAGCCCAGATTGTAGTTCAGACTGTGGTCTAGACTATAGTTCAAATTATGATCCAGACTAGATTATAGTTTAGACTATAGTCCAGATTAGACTATAGTTCAGACTATAGTCCAGACTAGACTCTAATGCAGAACATACACTAGACTATTGTCAAGAATATAGTAGACTATAGTCTAGATTATATTCTATACTACAGACCAAATTATAGACTATACTATGGCCCTATATAAACTATAGACTAAACTATAGTCCAGGCTATAAGCTACACTATAGTCCAGACAATGGACTACACTATAGTCCAAACTATAGACTAGACTATAGTTCAGACTAAAGTCCAGACTAGAATGGAGTTCAGACTATAGTCCAGACTAGACTATAGTCCAGACTAGACTACAGTTCAGAATATAGTCCAGAACATACACTAGACTATTGTCAAGAATATAGACTAGACTATAGTCTAGACTATATACTAGACTACAGACCAAATTATAGACTATGGCCCAGGCTATAGATTATTATATAGTCCGTACTATAGACCATATTATAGTTCAGACTATAGACCATACTATTGTCCACACTAGAGACCATACTACAGTTCAGACTATAGGCCTGATTATAGCCCAGGCTATAAACTAGACTGTAATTCAGACAGAAAAATAGACTATAGTCCAGACTATAAAGTTTATTTTTATCCAGACTATATACTGTACTACAGTTTGGACTATAGACTATTCTATTCTAGTCTTCACTATTAATTATACCATGATGAGTGAGTTTTATCAGAAAAATTAATTGAGGAATTGTAAAGAAATGAGTGCATAATGGAAACAAATATTATATTATTAACTTTGTAAATGAATATCAATAATAAAACTGATTGGTAACGATAAACTATCTAATAAATCTATCGTTAAAGTACTTTACTCATACTCCTTCCGCCAACATTGACGGAAGATTTATTTGTCTTCCGGCAATACGTAACAAACCATGAAACGGTCAACACATTGGATGATTATCTGCGTCTTTTGCATATCTCAAGTACTTGGTATAGTGGCTTTTTCCTACAACTATGATACTGGAAAGTTGAAAACTACTTTCTCCATTACTTTATATAGTTGTATGGTAAGTGCTTTGATGTTTAGTTCTGTTGCACTAATACCTCGTATACAATGGAAACCGAGAAATGCCAATGGACCCGAACTGCATTTTAAAATCACTGCCTTAATATGTTTAGTACGTATAATAGCGGTTCTAATAAGTGTGATACTAAACTGGATCAAACGCAAGGAATTTATAAGAAACATAAGAGATTTTCAACGTTTAAGATCAACTTTGTTAAAAAAATATGTTATGTCGACGAAGGTGCAGCAGTATTTTGAGAAATCTATAAGAGACAAATTTTTCTGGGGTTTGATGTCGAATATTATGGTGTTTACAAGTTCTTATGACATACTTCGGGGAATTTTTGATCTGGAGTCGCCGCTTATTATAACGGGTTTGGGAACCATGTCCACGGTTTTGAATATCATAATGACTCATCACTTTTTCGCTTTACTAAATGTAAATGCTCTTTTAGCTGTTGTCAATGAGGAGCTGAGGAGAATATTAAACAGCTCCTCAGTTTTATTTAAACTACAGCGTTTGAAAAAAATTAAACCGGGTGCCCTAATAACAACATGTTGCAATTTGGCCGATGAATTGGATGATTTGGCATTTTATCATTATAAATTTAAACTTATAGGAGAACGAGTGCAACGTTTGTATGATTTACAGGGTGCTTGTGTAATGTTGACTTTATATATGAATAATATCAATGTGCTCTATATGGGCTATATGATAGTGCAGCATGAGGAATTATCACAAGAGTTGGGCGTCATTTGGACTTCTATAATTGTATCAATAGTGTTATATTTCTTCTATAAAGATTTACATTTATTCACCATAAACATGTTGAATTTTGGTGACAATGTGCAGAGAACAGCTGATTTGTTGAAAAATCGTCAACCCTGGTTGCCAACATTGGATGAGAGATTTGAGAAGAGTGTGAGTAGTAAAGACGGAATGCATATTAAATGGATAACTTGCAAATAAATATCAATAAATTAACCATTTCTATAGTTTTCCCATCTGATCTTCTAACCATATTCAAACCATATCACCTATTTTCATCACATTTCATTTTTAGTCATGCATGACATGCACTTAAGTAATTGATGACACATCACCTAGCAATTCATCGGCTGTTTTTAAAATTGTAATCTTTTTGTTTTTCTTCTTATACATTTCTTTACAGTTAAAAGACTTTTCTATACAATTGGCTTTATTTCCTTTGGAAATGAAATTGTTGGGTTTATTTCAATTTAATCGTTCCATGTCATTTGCCACCTTTGGCTCCACCATATCGAATGCTATTGTTTTAATGCAATATGATTATAAATATAGTAAGAATTAATATTTAGAAAAAAAACAGACATTAAGCTGCACCTTAGTAAAAATTGTAAATTTTTAAAATTATTTTCTTTTTTAAAAATAATAATAAAACTATAATTACTGTCATTTGAATAAAATCCAAGCCCAATACCTTTTAATTTTTTCTGTTCTCCCTTTACTTTTTGTAAAATGGGCACGTCATATAGGTAAAGGAAAAAGCAAATAATATAAAAGATGTTTTAAACATTTGTGCATGCACTAGCATGCCTTTTTTACTAATACGAAATTATTTATATTCTCGCCTTAATCTCACCTTAAATTAAAATTGAGAATAAAAATGATTGAAAACACAATTAGAAAGATTAGTTTTTTAAAGGGTGTACGATTTCAAGGACATAAAAAATTTGGCAAAGGATAAAGAAAATAATATAGTTCAAACTGCAGAAAAGAGTTTAAACTAGACAATAGTCCATAATATGGATTAAGCTATATACTAGACCTGACTATAGATTACACTATGTACTAGACTATAGACTAAACTATAGACTAGACTATAGTCCAGACTATAGACTTGACTATAGTACATATTATAGACTAGACCAGCGGTTCCCACCGTTTTTTACTTCGCGGACCCCTTGAGGAATTTATTTAATTTGACGGACCCCCATACATATTTTGATATATTATTGTTATAAATAATTGTTCATACGAAAATTGTCTTAGTCCTGGTCCATAAACCCTATAAAATATTCCCGTACATTGAGAATATTTAGTATTTCGGAGATGTTTTCAATTACATGGTTTTAAATATAGAATGACTTCTAACATGATGTTTAATTTTATGATCGTGAGAGCTTTCATGTTCATTTCTCGCCAAGGTAGCGAAAAGGTTTCTTTATCAAGTATTGTCGACATGTGTTTAAAGAGTCATGTTTCTAAATTTTTTTGCGATTGCATAGGAGTGAGCTGAGTATGTAAGCTAAGTTTTCGGGAAAATATGTGAAAGTTAGACTTCTTCGATGTTGTTGCGTAATGCGTTACCCACATAAAATATGACCTGAACTCTTTGCGAATGTACTGTGAATTTAGATCTTAAATTTGAATTTTAAAATACCTACTAATTATTTTACTGCGTGGTTTTGACTATTTACGCAAAACGCTATGAATTTTCTGATGTTGATTTAATAATATTGGACAACAAAATGAAGTTAAAATCTGTGTATCACGTCACGTATATTTAAAATTAACTAGATTAACACTTTTGCTTACAATTTATAAAAATATTATGAAATGTGACCTAACTTCATATTCCGGGATACCAGTATCAGTATTTAATTCTAAGGCAAATCATTATCCGTCTAATATAAAAACATTTATTTCGATACATATACATTTATAAAAATTACAAATCACGTAATACTTTACTTTATAAAAGTGAAACAATAAATTTGTAGGGCCTAGCTTCATCCTGATAAACGACCGAAACAATAAAATTCAAAAAGTCACCAACAAATCTGGGATTATTGAATAAAAATTGTGTATTTTAGTATTTATGAAAAATTTGGAGATATTTTTAATATTTTCTAACATATAGAGAATATTTTTTATTCATGATTTTTTTCGTTCGTCTTCGCGGACCCCCTAGGATTTTGCTACGGACCACTAGGGGTCCGCGGACCCCCTTTTGGGAACCGTTGGACTAGACTATAGACTAGACTATAGTCCAGATTATAGACTATAGTCCAGACTGAAGACTAGACTATAGTCCAGACTATATACTAGACTATAGTCTAGACTATAGACTAGACTATAGTCCAGACTATAGACTAGACTATAGTCCAGGCTATAGAATAGACTATAGTCCAGACTATAGACTGTGGACTAGACTATAGTCCAGACTATAGACTAGACTTTTGTCCAGACTATAGACTAGAATATAGTCCAGGCTATAGACTAGACTCTAGTAGAGTAGACTATTGTCCAGACTATAGACTAGACTATTGTCCAGACTATAGACTAGACTATAGTCCAGACTATAGACTAGACTATAGTCCAGACTATAGACTAGACTATAGTCCTAACTATAGACTATACTATAGTCCATACTATAGACTAGACTATAGCCCAGACTATAGAATAGACTATAGTCCAAACTGTTGACTAGACTATAGTCCAGAATATAGACTAGACTATACAGAGTATAGACTAGACTATAGTCCGGCACATAGACTATACATTGTTCAGAGTATATACTAGACTATAGTCCAGACTATAGACTACGCCATAGTTCAGACTACAGACTAGACCATACATAGTACAGAGTATAGACTAGACTATAGTCCAGACTATAGACTAAACTATAGTCCAGATTTTAGACTAGACTACAGCCTGCATTCAAAGCTAACTGACCATACAACTTTATTATGATTCACCGATATAAGATTGTTTTTGTAGCAGAAAAATTTGCTGAGACATTATGAAGAATGAGTTCGTAATGGAAACAAGTATTTAATTAAAAACTATGCTAATGGACGACAATAAAAAACTGATTGGTAATGATTAATTATCTATAACAAATCTATCATTAATGTACAAATATATTAAATAAGTCTTCAACATTGACGGAAGTATCATATGTCTTCCGGCAATACGAAAAATACCATGAAACGAACAACACGTTGGATGATAATCTGCGTCTATTACATATCACAATTACTGGGTATAGTGGCCTTTTCCTACAACTATGACTCGGGTAAATTGAAAACAAACTTTATCATCACTTTGTACAGCTGTCTGGTCAGTGCTTTGATGTTTAGTTCGGTAGCTCTGCTATTTCGCGTACAATGGAAACCGAGAAATGCCAATGGCCCTGAGCTTCACTACAAAATCACTGCCGTAATCTGTTTGGTACGGATAATAGCGGTTTTAATAACAGTAATGTTAAATTGGATCAAACGTAAAGAGTTTATGAGAACCATAAGAGATTTTCAACATTTACGTTATAATTTATTTAAAAAATATGTAATGTCAGTGAAAGTGCAGTGCTATTTTGAGAAATCTATAAGAGCGAAATTCTATTGGGGTTTTATATCGAATATTATAACATTTTATGGTTCATTTGATGTATTACGGGGTATTTTTGATCTGGAGTCACCGTTAATTATAACAGGTTTAGGAGCCATGTCCACGGTTTTGAATGTCATAATGACTCATCACTTTTTCGCTTTACTCAATGTCAATGCTCTTTTAGCTGTTGTCAATGAGGAGGTTAGAAGAATATTAAATACTTCCTCGGTTTTGTTTAAGTTACAACGTTTGAAACGAATCAAACCGGGAGCCCTGATAACATCATGTTGCAATTTGGCGGATGAATTAGATGACTTGGCAGTCAATCAATATAAATTACAACGTATAGGGGAGCGAGTGCAACGAATCTATGATTGGCAGGGTGCTTGTATAACGTTGACTGTGTATATGAATAATATTAATATTCTCTACATGGGCTATATGATTGTGCAACATGAGAAGCTGTCCGAATTAAGCATGTTATGGACTTTGATAATTTTATCAATATTATTATTTTTCTTTTATATGGATTTACATTTATTTATGGTAAACATGTTGAATTTTTGTGATAATGTGCAGAGAACAGCTGATTTGTTGAAAAATCGTCAACCCTGGTTGCCAACATTGGATGAGAGATTTGAAAAGAGTGTGAGTAGTAAAGAGAGATTAAAATTAACTTAATAACTTAAACCACATTATAATATCATCATCTTTTTCATCACATTTCATTTCTGGTCATGCATGACCCCTTACATTTACTTAATGAAACATGACTTAACAAGTTATCATTTGTTTAAAAAAATATATATATAATTCTTTCCTTTTGTACATTTATTTACAGTTAAAAGATTTTTCCATACAATTGGCTTTATTTCCTTTGGAAATGAAATTGTTGGGTTTATTTCAATTTAGTCGTTCCATGTCATTTGCCACCTTTGGCTCCACCATATCGAATGCTATTGTTTTAATGCAATACGATTATAAATATAGTAAGAATTAATATTTTGCAAAATACACACATTTTAGTAGAACCTAAGCTGCACCTTAGCAAAAACTGTAAATTTAATAAACTTTTTCTTCAATATTTTGAAGGAATAAAACAATAATTACTGTCATTTAAAACAAGTCAAGCCCAAAACCTTGTCATTTTCTCTCTTTTGCTTTTATTTCCTGTTAAACAGACACGTCATTTGCTTATTGACCCGCTTACTTTATGGCATAAAGAAAAGTGAAATGAAATAAAAATATGTATTTATGCATGCACTTGCATGTCTTTTTTAATAATATAAAATTTCTATGTATTTGATCTCGCCTTAAATTAAAATAACGCAAAAACAAATCATTGAAAATTCCATTAGAAATTTACATTTTGTAAAGGGTTAAACACAATATAGTCCAGATTATTGTTCAGAATATGAACTAAACTATATACCACACTATAGACTAGGAAATAGAGTAGACTGTGGACTAGTCTAAAAACTACTTTATAGAATTGACCAGAATATAGACTAGACTATAGACTAGACTATAGACTAGACTATAGACTAGACTATAGACTAGACTATAGACTAGACTATAGACTAGACTATAGACTAGACTATAGACTAGACTATAGACTAGACTATAGACTAGACTAAACTATAGACTAGACTATAGACTAGACTAAACTATAGACTAGACTATAGACTATAGACTAGACTAGACTATAGACTAGACTATAGACTAGACTATAGACTAGACTATAGACTAGTCTATATACTAGACTATAGACTAGACTATAAACTAGACTATAGACTAGACTATAGACTAGACTATAGACTAGACTATAGACTAGACTATAGACTAGACTATAGACTAGACTATAGACTAGACTATAGACTAGAATATAGACTAGAATATAGACTAGACTAGACTATAGACTAGACTATAGACTATAGACTAGACTAGACTAGACTAGACTAGACTAGACTAGACTAGACTAGACTAGACTAGACTATAGACTAGACTATACTAGACTATAGACTAGACTATAGACTAGACTATAGACTAGACTATAGACTAGACTATAGACTAGACTATAGACTAGACTATAGACTAGACTATAGACTAGACTATAGACTAGACTATAGACTAAACTATAGACTAGACTATAGACTAGACTATAGACTAGACTATAGACTAGACTATAGACTAGACTATAGACTATACTAGACTAGACTATAGACTAGACTATAGACTAGACTATAGACAAGACTATAGACTAGACTATAGACAAGACTATAGACTAGACTATAGACTAGACTATAGACTAGACTATAGACTAGACTATAGACTAGACTATAGACTAGACTATAGACTAGACTATAGACTAGACTATAGACTAGACTATAGACTAGACTATAGACTAGACTATAGACTAGACTATAGACTAGACTATAGACTAGACTATAGACTAGACTATAGACTAGACTATAGACTAGACTATAGACTAGACTATAGACTAGACTATAGACTAGACTATAGACTAGACTATAGACTAGACTATAGACTAGACTATAGACTAGACTATAGACTAGACTATAGACTAGACTATAGACTAGACTATAGACTAGACTATAGACTAGACTATAGACTAGACTATAGACTAGACTATAGACTAGACTAGACTATAGACTAGACTAGACTATAGACTAGACTATAGACTAGACTATAGACTAGACTATAGACTAGACTATAGACTAGACTATAGACTAGACTATAGACTAGACTATAGACTAGACTATAGACTAGACTATAGACTAGACTATAGACTAGACTATAGACTAGACTATAGACTAGACTATAGACTAGACTATAGACTAGACTATAGACTAGACTATAGACTAGACTATAGACTAGACTATAGACTAGACTATAGACTAGACTATAGACTAGACTATAGACTAGACTATAGACTAGACTATAGACTAGACTATAGACTAGACTATAGACTAGACTATAGACTAGACTATAGACTAGACTATAGACTAGACTATAGACTAGACTATAGACTAGACTATAGACTAGACTATAGACTAGACTATAGACTAGACTATAGACTAGACTATAGACTAGACTATAGACTAGACTATAGACTAGACTATAGACTAGACTATAGACTAGACTATAGACTAGACTATAGACTAGACTATAGACTAGACTATAGACTAGACTATAGACTAGACTATAGACTAGACTATAGACTAGATATAGACTAGACTATAGACTAGACTATAGACTAGACTATAGACTAGACTATAGACTAGACTATAGACTAGACTATAGACTAGACTATAGACTAGACTATAGACTAGACTATAGACTAGACTATAGACTAGACTATAGACTAGACTAGACTATAGACTAGACTATAGACTAGACTATAGACTAGACTATAGACTAGACTAGACTATAGACTAGACTATAGACTAGACTATAGACTAGACTATAGACTAGACTATAGACTAGACTATAGACTAGACTATAGACTAGACTATAGACTAGACTATAGACTAGACTATAGACTAGACTATAGACTAGACTATAGACTAGTCTATAGACTAGACTATAGACTAGACTATAGACTAGACTATAGACTAGTCTATAGACTAGACTATAGACTAGACTATAGACTAGACTATAGACTAGACTATAGACTAGACTATAGACTAGACTATAGACTAGACTATAGACTAGACTATAGACTAGACTATAGACTAGACTATAGACTAGACTAGACTAGACTAGACTATAGACTAGACTATAGACTAGACTATAGACTAGACTATAGACTAGACTATAGACTAGACTATAGACTAGACTATAGACTAGACTATAGACTAGACTATAGACTAGACTATAGACTAGACTATAGACTAGACTATAGACTAGACTATAGACTAGACTATAGACTAGACTATAGACTAGACTATAGACTAGACTATAGACTAGACTATAGACTAGACTATAGACTAGACTATAGACTAGACTATAGACTAGACTATAGACAACTATAGACTAGACTAGACTAGACTATAGTCTAGTCTATAGAGTGACCTATGGTCTAATCTATAGTCTGAACTATTGTCTAATCTATAGTCTGAACTATTGTCTAATCTAAAGTCCGGACTAAAGTCGAATCTATAGTCTGGACTATAGTCCATTCTATAGACTAAATGAAGTCCACTCTATAGTCTTAAATATAGTCGACTCTGTAAGCTAGAATTTAATCCAGTCTATATAATAGAAATTTTTTTCAATAGAATTTATAGAAAATTTAATTTTCTTTTATAGAGAAACACTGAAAATAAGGAAATATTTTTGATATTTTTCTAGCCCATTTACATATCGGCTGACGATACGTTTATTTAAAAATTTTCTGAGTAACAACAAACATTATTTAATAAACAAATCACTCAGTGTTTTAACAAACTATAGAAGCTACACCTCACTGCTCTAATTAAAGTCTGTGTCACTCTTAAAACTTAAGTTTTATGACATGCTTGGTTAATTAAATGCTATAGAAGAAGATTATATAGAAATAACAAATAAGATTTAGCAAAAAGAAGTTCTGTCACTTTTGCACCAAAAGTAAAAGAAAACAGTTGTGTTTTGAAACAAAATAAGAATGTCGTTTGGGGGCTTGTATTATCCAGCTTATACAGCAGGTCTTGGTTCGAAGCCTAGATTTCAAAGTACTCATCCTTTTCGTAATTTGGTAGGTGCGGGCTCAAACATGAATAATCAATGGTCTGGAGCTAGTGGTCAATCAGGTTATGGGTAAGTAGGAATGTATTGTCAATGAATTGCTCTACAAATGTTGTGTTTATATATAGCTTGGATCCTCCCGATTATGATTATCATTCGGGTCCCCCGGCTCATATGCCCAGTGGTGGAAGTTATTCTTATCAAGCTGCCTCCGGTACTGGTTATGGGCCTCCCGCAGTACCTGCTGTTCATCCACCGGCAAAACCTTCACTAGGTCTTAGTGGTGTTGGTGGTAAAAAAAGCGGAGGTGGTAAAAAGGGTTCTTCGGCTATGTCGGCTTTGACTTTGTTGTCTTTCTTATTTTTCATCAATGTTTTACAAGGTTGCATTAAAGATCATATGGATGCTATGAATCCCACCGTCATGGTTATGACTACCAACGTTATACGTAAAAGTTTTAATAAAATGGGTGATATGAATTCTAGAGAACAAAGTTCTGGTTATAACCCCAATTCAGCCAATATCGTTATGCAACCGGCAGATTTAGTAGCAGCAGCGGCTGCACAAGCTCCTTCCAAGGTACAATCAACAGGACCATCAGTTAATTTGCAATCGCCTTATAGCAATAATCCGGGAGAAAATAACAAACCTGTGGAGCAGGCTAAACCTGCTGTATCTTATCCAACACAACAGCAGCTTTCTCCTCAATACACCTACAATACGCCAGAACCTGAGGTACCCATTAGTTATGCAAAACCACATAACCATGATCCTCATAAACCGGATCCATATGAGCATATGTCATATTACCCACCACAACAACAAACTCACTCTTATAATAATCAAACTTTAGTAGTTCAACACAATCCCCCCTACAAACCACCAGCACTCGAGCAACAATACAATTACCATCACACCGAATATAATGCCCAACCAGCACCCCAACCATCCATAATTATACCACAATATAGCAATTCACAAAACCCCTTCTATGAACATCAACATCCGGATTTTTCTACACTTTACCAGGGAGATATAAAGCCTCAGTATGGCAACATGCAAAATGAGTACAATTTTCGTAAAAAATATGAAGTGTCTCCACAACCCAATACACAAACCTCTCCACCTTGGTCTTCAAATATACATTCATCGTCGTCATCATCATCGGTACTATCGGGACCTTTTCGTCGAGCTTCAGTTATTGCCGTATCGCCTAAAACAAAATGGATTACGGTACCAGCTAAAATAACCGACCGCACAAATTTCGATACAATTGGGGAGGACTTGGAAGAGGTACTTGAACATCATGATGATCGGAATGCATTTCGCAGACGATTTAATTAAGACCATAAACCAAAACGCAAAATAGAATTAATCTATTACCCTTGACTATAATCAGTCTATAATCTGGATTATAGTCAGTCTATAGTCTGAACTATATTCAGTCTGGACTATAGTAAATCTATAGTCTGAACTATAGTCAGTCTATAATCTGGACTATGGTCAGTATATAGTCTGAATTATAGTCAGTCTATAGTCTGGACTTTGATCAGTCTATAGTCTGGACTAAAGTCAGTCTATAGTCTGGTCTATAGTCAGTCTATAGACTGGACTATAGTCAGTCTATAGTCTGTACTATAGTCAGTCTATAGTCTGGACTATAGTCAGTCTATAGTCTGGATTATAGTCAGTCTATAGTCTGGATTATAGTCAGTCTATAGTCTGGACTATAGGCAGTCTATAGTCTGGACTATAGGCAGTCTATAGTCTGGACTATAGTCAGTCTATAGTCTGGACTATAGTCAGTCTATAGTCTGGACTATAGTCAGTCTATAGTATAGACTATAGTCAGTCTATAATAAGTCTATAGTCTGGACTATAATCAGTCTATAGTCTAGACTATAGTCAGTCTATAGTCTGGACTATAGTCAGTCTATAGTCTGGACTATAGGCAGTCTATAGTCTGGACTATAGTCAGTCTATAGTATAGACTATAGTCAGTCTATAATAAGTCTATAGTCTAGGCTATAGTCAGTCTATAGTCTGGACTATAGACTGGACTATAGTCAGTCTATAGACTGGACTATAGTCAGTCTATAGTCTGGACTATAGTCAGTCTATAGTCTGGACTATAGTTTGGACTATAGTCAGTCTATAGTCTGGACTATAGTCAGTGTGGACTATAGTCAGTCTATAGTCTGGACTATAGTCAGTCTATAGTCTGGACTATAGTCAGTCTATAGTCTGGACTATAGTCAGTCTATAGTATAGACTATAGTCAGTCTATAATAAGTCTATAGTCTGGACTATAATCAGTCTATAGTCTAGACTATAGTCAGTCCATAGTCTGGACTATAGTCAGTCTATAGTCTGGACTATAGTCAGTCTATAGTCTGAACTATAGTCAGTCTATAGTCTGGACTATAGTCAGTCTATAGTCTGGACTATAGGCAGTCTATAGTCTGGACTATAGTCAGTCTATAGTATAGACTATAGTCAGTCTATAATAAGTCTATAGTCTAGGCTATAGTCAGTCTATAGTCTGGACTATAATCAGTCTATAGTCTAGACTATAGTCAGTCCATAGTCTGGACTATAGTCTGGACTATTGTCAGTCTAGAGTATAGATTGTAGTCACTCTATAGTCTGGACTATAGTAAATCTATAATTGACAAATTAATTAGGGTAATTCTTGTTTTTGTTCTATTTATTTATTTTCATAATTTTTGTTTCTTTATACAATTTTCCAAATAATTTATAATAAATTGTTCACTTTTTCCAAATGAATTCATTTAGCAATAATAAATTGTTAACTCATCAGCCAAAAATATAAAAATTACACAAATTACTTACATACCCACTACTCTGAGGGAATTTTCATTCATAACTCTAAAGTAGTATTAATTCTCTTAATATATTATTATGAAGAATTTGTTGCAATGTTTTTTTTTAAAAAAAAAACTACAAATCATGTTGATGTCACGCATGGGAAAGTCAAGATATTTACGCAAATTTTCTTTTGTTGTTGGTGGGTATTTAGTCGGGGTCAAATTATTACGAGTACAGCCCTCTTTTAATACCTATGAAAATGTTGTACCCAATTTTTCTTAAGAGGAGGAGGGATTTATTGACAAATTTGCTGAATGGTTGGCTTTAATACTTATAAGAAAAAGTGTGTGTTTTTACTTATTATATCCTTGACCTATTTTTGATTAAAATTACTACTTTGGAACAGCTTTATATACATATATTTTTGCTGCTGGTGGTGTTCTTGTTTTTATTTTGGGTTTTTTTTATTTGTTTTTAACTGTTGGTTGTTTTTTGGTCACCACGTGAGAGTATTGTTATTTTTGGAACTATTTTTAAGAGAACGGTTTTAAGAAGATTTCTTTCTTTTTGTGCTAGTTATTTAGCAATTAATATTAGCAAAGTGTGTTTATTTCCAAAAGAAATAAATATCAAGATTATGCTCGTAAATGTGTTTAACTCTTTAATAAAGTCAAAATCAAACGCCCTTTCTAAATACTAAATACAACGTGAAAGAACTTTAATTTTTCAGTAATTTTTTCAATATTTATTATAAGTCTATGCAAACCTTTAATATTTTCTATGTAAATTTACTAAGATTTTCAGCATATCTTATAAAAACTTTAACTCTTATCTAAATAGCAAAATTATTCATGTTATAAACTAATTTTCTGTTAAGTAACGTGATTTTACAATCAACAGTCAGTCATATTTTGCTGCAAACAAAAAAAAACCCCACAGAAAGAGATTTTTCTATTTTGTTGTAATAAAAACAAAAATATACAGAAGCCAACTCTAAAACTATTAAAAACAATTCAAAATATTTTATACAAATATTGGACGGGTATTACAAACTTAAATTCACAAACACTTATACACAATAACAATAAAACTTTACACATACAAACATTAAAATAAGAAAACAGTAAAAGTTTTCATGTCCAAGGCGAATTTATGTCAACCGGAAGTAGGTTTACTGACCCACGTTTTTCGTATAATACTAATACTACTACTAATTCTAATGTACTAATACTAAAACAGTTAAAAAGTCAGTAAGAGTGTTCTATATAGGGAAAAGAATTCATAAAGCTTTAAGCGTTAACCGTGCAAGGAATTTAACGAAAGCACTAATAATAAAATATGTATATGTATGTTTAGTTGTATATAAATCCTAGTAAGCTAGTAGGAATGAATGTGAATATGTGCAAAAACAACTAAAAAAGTAAGTCCTATATATATGACTATATATGGGACTAGTACGAGTGTAATCTGGAAAAATTAAGAAACTATAGTCTAGTCTATAGTCTAGTCTATAGTCTAGTCTATAGTCTAGTCTATAGTCTAGTCTATAGTCTAGTCTATAGTCTAGTCTATAGTCTAGTCTATAGTCTAGTCTATAATCTAGTCTATAGTCTAGTCTATAGTCTAGTCTATAGTCTAATCTATAGTCTAGTCTATAGTCTAGTCTATAGTCTAGTCTATAGTCTAGTCTATAGTCTAGTCTATAGTCTAGTCTATAGTCTAGTCTATAGTCTAGTCTATAGTCTAGTCTATAGTCTAGTCTATATCTAGTCTATAGTCTAGTCTATAGTCTAGTCTATAGTCTAGTCTATAGTCTAGTCTATAGTCTAGTCTATAGTCTAGTCTATAGTCTAGTCTATAGTCTAGTCTATAGTCTAGTCTATAGTCTAGTCTATAGTCTAGTCTATAGTCTAGTCTATAGTCTAGTCTATAGTCTAGTCTATAGTCTAGTCTATAGTCTAGTCTATAGTCTAGTCTATAGTCTAGTCTATAGTCTAGTCTATAGTCTAGTCTATAGTCTAGTCTATAGTCTAGTCTATAGTCTAGTCTATAGTCTAGTCTATAGTCTAGTCTATAGTCTAGTCTATAGTCTAGTCTATAGTCTAGTCTATAGTCTAGTCTATAGTCTAGTCTATAGTCTAGTCTATAGTCTAGTCTATAGTCTAGTATAGTCTAGTCTATAGTCTAGTCTATAGTCTAGTCTATAGTCTAGTATAGTCTAGTCTATAGTCTAGTCTATAGTCTAGTCATAGTCTAGTCTAGTCTAGTCCTATAGTCTAGTCTATAGTCTAGTCTATTAGTCTAGTCTATAGTCTAGTCTATAGTCTAGTCTATAGTCTAGTCCTATAGTCTAGTCTATAGTCTAGTCTATAGTCTATTCTATAGTCTAGTCCTTATAGTCCATCGTCCTATAGTCTAGTCTATATCCTAGTCTATAGTCTAGTCTATAGTCTATAGTCATTAGTCTAATCGGGGCGGTCTAGATCGTCCTAGTCTATAGTCTAAGTCTATAGTCCTAGTCTATCGTCCTAGTCTATAGTCTAGTCTATAGTCTAGTCTAATAGGTCCTAGTCTACTAGTCTAGTCCTATAGTCCTAGTCTATAGTCTAGTCTATAGTCCTAAGTCTTAGCTAGAAGTCTAGTCTATAGTCTAGTCTATAGTCTAGTCTATAGTCTAGTCTATAGTCTAGTCTATAGTCTAGTCTATAGTCTAGTCTATAGTCTAGTCTATAGTCTAGTCTATAGTCTAGTCTATAGTCTAGTCTATAGTCTAGTCTATAGTCTAGTCTATAGTCTAGTCTATAGTCTAGTCTATAGTCTAGTCTATAGTCTAGTCTATAGTCTAGTCTATAGTCTAGTCTATAGTCTAGTCTATAGTCTAGTCTATAGTCTAGTCTATAGTCTAGTCTATAGTCTAGTCTATAGTCTAGTCTATAGTCTAGTCTATAGTCTAGTCTATAGTCTAGTCTATAGTCTAGTCTATAGTCTAGTCTATAGTCTAGTCTATAGTATAGACTAGACTATAGTCTATAGTCTAGTCTATAGTCTAGTCTATAGTCTAGTCTATAGTCTAGTCTATAGTCTAGTCTATAGTCTAGTCTATAGTCTAGTCTATAGTCTAGTCTATAGTCTAGTCTATAGTCTAGTCTATAGTCTAGTCTATAGTATAGACTAGACTATAGTCTATAGTCTAGTCTATAGTCTAGTCTATAGTCTAGTCTATAGTCTAGTCTATAGTCTAGTCTATAGTCTAGTCTATAGTCTAGTCTATAGTCTAGTCTATAGTCTAGTCTATAGTCTAGTCTATAGTCTAGTCTATAGTCTAGTCTATAGTCTAGTCTATAGTCTAGTCTATAGTCTAGTCTATAGTCTAGTCTATAGTCTAGTCTATAGTCTAGTCTATAGTCTAGTCTATAGTCTAGTCTATAGTCTAGTCTATAGTCTATAGTCTAGTCTATAGTCTATAGTCTAGTCTATAGTCTAGTCTATAGTCTAGTCTATAGTCTAGTCTATAGTCTAGTCTATAGTCTAGTCTATAGTCTAGTCTATAGTCTAGTCTATAGTCTAGTCTATAGTCTAGTCTATAGTCTAGTCTATAGTCTAGTCTATAGTCTAGTCTATAGTCTAGTCTAGTCTATAGTCTAGTCTATAGTCTAGTCTATAGTCTAGTCTATAGTACTAGTCTATAGTCTAGTCTAGTTAGTCTAGTCTATTGTCTTGCCTACAGTCTAGTCTCTATTCTTGTCTATAATATTTTTTATAGTCTAGTTAAAACACTTCCCATCCTGCCTTCGTATTCACCATGGATAAGAATTTTTCCTTATATATTTTGAAATACGTGTGTGTAGGTTGTATATAGGAAAATCCACAGAAATTGTGTTAGCCATGTATTTTGTTTTGACCATAATTGTTTTTAGCTTGAAAATCAGCTTTAGTTTCTTAGTAGACGGCAAATGCAACGGATCGATTTTGGCAAATATAAACATGGTGAAAACGGTTACAAAAATAAAAATAAATGCTATAAAAGTATAAAATTAAAATTATACTAGAAAGTTAGCTGTCAAATTTAAAAAATAAAGGGTTTTATTAAAAAAATATATATTGTTGTGCAAAAATATATATCGAAATAAAGTTTGAAAGGAATATACAAAGTTATAAAAATGATGTAAAAATTAAAATTTAAAAATAATCCAAAGAAACGCCTTAAAACATGGAAAATGAAGATAGTGAAAAAATCAAAGTTTAAGCTGTTTCTTGGAGAGTTGATAAAATGTATGTGAAAGTAAATTTTTGTAATCGAATCTTTAAAATATATTTAATGTATTTAATCGGTCAATATACCCTCGGCTAACATTTTAGTATTTTATCGACAATACACTCAAAATAAAAAGTTGACAGAACTTTTTTTTAATTTATTAACGGAACTGTTGGATCAAAAGCTTTCCTAAAATACATATGTATGTAGGAAACTATATATATAAAGCGTCTACGTTGAGAGCGAAAGCTGAACTATTGAGATGAAAGATTTTGTCATTACTTATGTGAAGAAATCATACACACGCTCTACCAATAAGATTTACGGATCACAGAGAAATGACTCCTTAAAACCAGTTCCGGAACTAGTTATACATACAAATGCATATCAGTACTCATAAAGTGTTATTAATTTATTTTATTTTTCGAGTGTACTGGTGTCACATCTTTAAATGCTATAAATTACAAAATATTTTGAGAATAATAAAAAAAAAAAAAACTTATTTAACTTTACATTTCTACTGCATGTGGTAAAATTTTATCACACCCCATAATTCTTCTTAAAGGAAAATCATTAATTATTCCTCTCAGCCCACCTCTGGCCCCACAATCCAACACTCTTCATGTGTTTTCAGTTTTAACGTACTTTATAAAATCAGCAGTGACATAGGTCGCAAATTTTTAGTTAAATGTATATAAAATTGTTTCACTTGACTCTTCTTTGCGTTTAACTTTAATATTTTTTTAGTTTTGGGAAAATTTATTTCCAACAACGAATAAAAATTTTCAAAATGTACGTACATTTTTTTGCTTCAAAATAGAATGACACGAACATACAAACTCACTCACTAGAATTCATTCTTACACTCACGTGTGTTAAATTGCTTTAAGTGATGAATTACGTAGACGCTACATTAGCCAAGGATTTTCCTATACAAACACACTTACTTATAAGAAGGTGAAAAAGGAGGTGCTGGACGAAAAAAAGTTTGCTTAACACAGTGGGTAAACGTTTATTAACAACGCGATTTGACCAGTTGGACAAAAAAGACTGAAGTGTATTGAAAAGCATTATGTAGGCCTAAGCTGATAGAGTTCTTTGTAGACAGTAGAGGCGTAAATGATAGTAGAGATTTTTTAGATTTTGAAACTAGAACTAGAACTGACTAGAACTGAACTAGAACTACTAGAACTGACTAGAACTGAACTAGAACTGAACTAGAACTGAACTAGAACTGAACTAGAACTGAACTAGAACTGACTAGAACTGAACTAGACTGAACTAAACTGAACTAGGAACTGAACTAGAACTGACTAGAACTGAACTAGAACTGAAAGAACTGAACTAGAACTTGAACTAGAACTGAACTAGAACTGAACTAGAACTGAACTAGAACTGAACTAGAACTGAACTAGAACTGAACTAGAACTGAACTAGAACTGAACTAGAACTGAACTAGAACTGAACTAGAACTGAACTAGAACTGAACTAGAACTGAACTAGAACTGAACTAGAACGGAACTAGAACTTAACTAACTGAACTAGAACTGAACTAGAACTGAACTAAACTGAACTAGAACTGAACTAGAAACTGAACTAGAACTGAAACTAAACGAACTAGAACTAACTAGAACTGAACTTAGAACTGAACTAGAACTGAACTAGAAACTGAACTAGAACTGAACTGATAACGAACTAGAACTGAAACTAGAACTGACACTAGGAACTGAACTAGAAACTGAACTAGAATGAACTAGAACTGAACTAGAACGGAACTAGAACTGGAACAAGAACTGAACTAGAACTGAACTAGAACTGAACTAGACACTGAACTAGAACTGAACTAGAAACTGAACCAGAACTGGAACTAGAACTAGAACTGAACTAGAACTGAACTAGAACTGAAACATAGAACTGAACTAGAACTACTGAACTGAACGCGAAGAACTAGAACTGAACTAGAACTGAACTAGAACTGAACTAGAACTGAACTAGAACTGAACTAGAACTGAACTAGAACTGAACTAGAACTGAAATCTAGAACTGAACCAAACTAGAACTAGAACTGACTAGAACTGAACTAGAACTGAACTAGAACTGAACTAGAACTGAACTAGAACTGAACTAGAACTGAACTAGAACTGAACTAGAACTGAACTAGAACTGAACTAGAACTGAACTAGAACTGAACTAGAACTGAACTAGAACTTGAACTAGAACTGAACTAGAACTGAACTAGAACTGAACTAGAACTGAACTAGAACTGAACTAGAACTGAACTAGAACTGAACTAGAACTGAACTAGAACTGAACTAGAATGAACTAGAACTGAACTAGAACTGAACTAGAACTGAACTAGAACTGAACTAGAACTGAACTAGAACTGAACTAGAACTGAACTAGAACTGAACTTGAACTGAACTAGAACTGAACTAGAACTAAACTAGAACTGACTAGAACTGAACTAGAAGTGAACTAGAACGAAACTAGAAGTGAACTAAAACCTTTCTTTAACCTTGTGATCCCTGCTATAATTTCTCTCTTCACATTTACTTCTTTTAAGGATTTGTTTGGTTTACTTATGTGTGTTTGTAAAAGTCGCTGTATGTATTTAAATTTATGACCATTGTTCTTCTATTTTTTGTTGTTAACATTCTCTATAGTTTTATTGACCCTTTTTCCGTGTTGCTGTTCCTTCAGCCAAAGCCAAGGAAATACTCTCAACTTTAGCCGTTAGAAGTAAAGTTTGTTGCTATTTTTTGCTTTAAATTTTATGCAAACAATTTTGCATAATATGGTCTGGAAAGAAATATCTATCCTAAAAGATAGTGACTAAAATATAAAAGGACAATTTGTAAAGTATTTATGATATTACTGGGAAGCATAGGGAATACCAAGAAAAAGTTCTGTTAAAGGAGTAAAAAATTAGAAAACATTAAAAAGTTGTAAAGCCATTTATGTAGCGGTCAAATACATACCGTTATAGAGTTAATAACAATTATACGTCTGGTGGACAAAATTAGTATGTTCGAAGGAGTAGTTGGGGTAAACTAGGTTATGTTATTAACACTCTGCGTTTCTTTAAACAAAAATATATAAAATTGAATTAACCAAAAAATTTTGGAATATTTATCTTTTAATTAAAATGTTTGCAAAATTTATCCAAAATGTTTTTATAATGTGACAACTTTTTAAATGACTTATCAAATCCTTAGTTATTCCAATTGATTTTATGGCCATTCAAACTTGCTTTAATATCAATTTCATTCAATTACATGTTTAAAACTATGCTACATTATTGTGCCTTTTTAGCACCTTAAAGTATGCTTTACAAAACAAACTTTACTCATTTTAGCTGATTATATGCCAATTCATAGTTAATTTTCCTTGAAGACAAACAAAAAAAAAACGACAACAACAATAAAAAAGTGTTACAAAGAAAATCGCGTGTCAAAATAAAATAACAACAGGTTGCTTGAAGCGAAAAAAAAATAAAACAAACTAACTCTTTTTTTAAGGCGAATTTATTAATATTCGCCCTAATAATTTCAAATCAGCTTTGGTAGTTGTGTAAAGTATTTTAACACTCTCCCAACTTATAAATTACTCTCTTTTTCTCTTTTTGCTCTTATTATAACACTTCAAAATTACCTTAACTTTCTTCAAACATTTTCTTAAAAGAAAAACTTTTCTTTTAAATAACAAACACTTTAGTTTTGTTTTCTTGTTCAAACGCAGCGAATAGTGTTGATTGTAAAAATTTCAACAATTAAGAAAAAAAAAAACATTGCAATAAAAACTAATTTAGTACGTTTGCATGCTCTGTTTTTAGATATTTTTTTTTTTCAATTTTATTTTGCTTTTTTATAACTTTAATGCAATTTCAAGTGTTACAATCTAACTTTTTTTTTTAATTTCAAAAAAATTATAAAAAAATTGTGTGTAGTTAAATGGAAAATAACAAGCAAAAAGCTGAATATGAATATTTAAACGGTTAAAGATATATTAAATGAAGTTAATTTTAGAATGATTTATAGTTTTTCGATTAAATGTTGAGATACAACTACAACATTAGAAAAAGCGATAAATTACATTTAAATTTAAGATCTTAATCAAATGTGTGAAAAAAGAAAAGAAATTAGGATTTGAAAATTAAAAACTGAATAACACGATTTGAATGATTTGAAGTGTTGAACTTGAAAGATTTGAAGTGTTGAAACATGTGAAAAGTTGGAACCCAGAAATGTATAACAGAGGTAAAACCCAATTTTCCAGTTGACAGGTTGAACCTTCACATGACATTATTATCTGATGCTTGTTCGTAGTAGGTAATACAATTGTAAGGAATAAAATTTTGGAATAAATATTGATCAATTAACTAACTAACTAACTAACTAACTAACTAACTACTAACTAACTACTAACTAACTAACTAACTAACTAACTAACTACTAACTACTAACTAACTAACTAACTAACACTAACTAACTAACTAACTAACTAACTAACTAACTAACTAACTAACTAACTAACTACTAACTAACTAACTAACTAACTAACTAACTAACTACTAACTAACTAACTAACTAACTAACTAACTACTAACTAACTAACTAACTAACTAACTAACTACTAACTAACTAACTAACTAACTAACTACTAACTAACTACTAACTACTAACTAACTAACTAACTACTAACTAACTAACTAACTACTAACTAACTAACTAACTAACTAAACTAACTAACTACTAACTAACTAACTAACTAACTACTAACTAACTAACTACTACTAACTTAACTAACTAACTAACTAACTAACTAACTAACTACTAACTAACTAACTAACTAACTAACTAACTAACTAACTAACTAACTACTAACTAACTAACTACTAACTAACTAACTAACTAACTAACTAACTAACTAACTACTAACTAACTAACTAACTAACTAACTAACTAACTACTAACTAACTAACTAACTAACTAACTAACTAACTAACTAACTAACTAACTAACTAACTAACTAACTAACTAACTAACTAACTAACTAACTAACTAACTAACTAACTAACTAACTAACTAACTAACTAACTAACTAACTACTAAACTAACTAACTAACTAACTAACTAACTAACTAACTAACTAACTAACTAACTAACTACTAACTAACTAACTAACTAACTAACTAACTAACTAACTAACTAACTAACTACTAACACTAACTAACTAACTACTAACTACACTAACTAACTAACTAACTACTAACTAACTAACTAACTAACTAACTAACTAACTAACTAACTAACTAACTAACTAACTACTAACTAACTAACTAACTAACTAACTAACTAACTAACTAACTAACTAACTAACTAACTAACTAACTACTAACTAACTAACTAACTAACTAACTAACTAACTAACTAACTGACTAACTAACTAACTAACTAACTAACTAACTACCTAACTACTACTAACTACTAACTAACTAACTAACTACTAACTAACTAAAACTGACTGACTTACTTTTCAGTCGAATTTTTTAAAATTTGTCGTTTTTTTATGAAAAACTTAAATTTTAGGAATAAATCACGTTTTTAGAGAAAAATTGGATTTTTACATAAAAATATTTTTATGAATCGGATCGGATTTTTTTTGCGAAAATTTAATTTTTTTTTTTTTTTTTTTTGATTTTTTTACGAAAAATTAGATTTTTAGTGATAAATCGGTTTTTTTTAAATAAAAAAACTGATTTTTTTTGTAAAATGTGTGATATTGAATGAACAACCAAATTTATTAATGAAAATTTAAAAATTCGAATTTGTAAAGCAAATCCTTTTTATTAATGAAAATTTCGTTTTTTATACACTTAACATTCGTGAGAAAGGTTCCGTTTGTAATTTCTACAATGTAATTTTCCGACCCTATTAAGTATATGTGTATATTATGGATCCTGATAGATAGCGGGGTCGATGAAGTCATGTTCGTCCGTATATCTGTCTGTCAATCCGTCTGTTGAAATTAAGTTCTGAGAAGAGAGCTTTCCTAAATAGCAGAGATATTAGCAAAAATCCGAGGCAAACTCTGAAAATTATAAATTGTTTAAATTATCACTATGGTGAAGGGTATATAAGAGTCGGCACAGCCGAATGTAGTACTTTCACTCGTTTTTCTTTAATATATCATTGGTGAAAAATCATAAATTATGAATCTTGAGAAGCTGTAAACCTCTTTTCTAAAACAAGTCTTTTTTTAATGAATCGGTTTCAATTATAGATCGATCAAGTTTTTGAGAACATATTAAAAATCACTCAAATTTCTAAGGGTATCACCCATCAAAAAAGTGAAAGTGAAGTTTTGTATGAATCATATCAATCATTTAACAAATTGTTTTTCGTTTTTGCACCTCATAAACATACATACATATGTGTGTATGTATAAGTAAATATGTACAATATTAAAATTACAATTGTTAAGAGTTGTAAAAAAATAATTACATACTACAAATTTTCAATTGCTTCATGGCCATTTGTAATTAATTTAACAGCTCTCTAACGCCTAAACTCAACCAGTTGCATGAACAAAACGATGGTAATAAAATTTGAAAACTATAAATCATATTTTGTACTAGAAGTAGTATTTGGAAACTTCAAAAAAAAAAAAAAAACAAATCTGAACAATTGTTAAAAGTAATTAAAGAAAAAAACATGGAGTTATGGCAGGTGTATTTTTTTGCCTTCTTTTTAAAATACTTTGTTGGTAAAACAAGTATAAATTTTTTGGTAATTTTTTTATAATCACATATTACAAATTTCAATTTTTTTTGGTTTGTAATGCATTATATTTCTAACAGGGTTGAAAACCCATCAAATAACTAGCCATTTCAAAGAAAAAAAAATTCAAAAACACCAAAAAATCATTGCAAATAATTGTAATTTTTAAGAGTTAACAATAAAATGGTAATTTCATAGAACATGACATGCAAAGCAAATAATTTTTCAATTATACTTTAGGCCAAAGAAATTGCAGTTTAAATTATTACAACTTAAAGATGCAACATGTTGCTGATTGCTTTTTTAAATTTTACCTTCAAATGTTATAAATTTTTACTTTTGGTCCCATATTAAATCTGATATATATCAAAGCAATTAATTTTTGGTAATTTATGTTGTCACTGTTTTATTATTTTCTTTGGTTTAAGATTTGCCATAAATTGTTATTACTTAATTATTCATAAAAGCCTCCACATAAAAAATATTTAACCTAAATTGTATATCTGATCTTGAACGAGGTCAGTAGAATATCCAAAAATAAATGGGAAAATCAATATAAAGAAACAAGTCCTACGTCAAAGTGAAATGTGCTATTTTCCTTTTTTTGCAGCAATTCCTTAACCCTCAAATGGTTTACGAAAAATTTGTGCAACAAAGTTTATAACAAAGACTAAACTAAAACAAACATTTAATTTTAATTGTCAGTTTTCCTTAAACACTGTAAATTGACAACACTGTTTGCTATGTAAACTTTTGCAAACATAATCGCGTGTTTTTGTTATTGTCTTTAATTCCTACTCCCAAATCGTACGAGTGTTTTAAATAGATCAATGCCAATTACTAAGATTTGATTGGCAACCTAATACTCAACATTCTAAGGTATTTTCACATTAACCCAGTTCACATTAACCCAGACCTAGCAGTACCCTACATCTACAAATGTTTGTTTTAAACTAGACTGCATAATAGACTAAACTAAAGTCTAAACTAAAGACTAGACTATAAACTAAACTATAGACTAGACTATAGACTAGACTATAGACTAGTCTATAGACTAGTCTATATAGTCTAGTCTTATAGACTAGTCTATACTGTCGATATGACTAGACTATTGACTAGACTAGATGTAGACTAGACTGTAGACTAGACATAGACTAGACCATAGACTAGACTATAGACTAACTATAGACTAGACTATAGACTAGACTATAGACTAGACTATAGACTAGACCATAGACTAGACTATAGACTAGACTATAGACTAGACTATAGACTAGACTATAGACTAGACTATAGACTAGACTATAGACTAGACTATAGACTAGACTATAGACTAGACTGTAGACTAGACTATAGACTAGACTATAGACTAGACTATAGACTAGACTAAAGACTAGACTATAGACTAGACTATAGACTAGACTATAGACTAGACTATAGACAGACTATAGACTAGACTATAGACTAGACTATAGACTAGACTATAGACTAGACTATAGACTAGACTATAGACTAGACTATAGACTAGACTAGACTAGACGACTAGACTATAGACTAGACTATAGACTAGACTATAGACTAGACTATAGACTAGACTATAGACTAGACTATAGACTAGACTATAGACTAGACTATAGACTAGACTATTGACAAAACTGTAGACGAGGCTATGGCCCAATCTATAGTATAGTTTATAGACTATAGACTAGACTATAGACTAGACTATAGACTAGACTATAGACTAGACTATAGACTAGACTATAGACTAGACTATAGACTAGACTATAGACTAGACTATAGACTAGACTATAGACTAGACTATAGACTAGACTATAGACTAGACTATAGACTAGACTATAGACTAGACTATAGTCTAGACTATAGACTAGACTATAGACTAGACTATAGACTAGACTATAGACTAGACTATAGACTAGACTATAGACTAGACTATAGACTAGACTATAGACTAGACTATAGACTAGACTATAGACTAGACTGTAGACTAGACTATAGACTAGACTATAGACTAGACTATAGACTATAGACTAGACTATAGACTAGACTATAGACTAGACTATAGACTAGACTATAGACTAGACTATAGACTAGACTATAGACTAGACTATAGACTAGACTATAGACTAGACTATAGACTAGACTATAGGACTAGACTATAGACTAGACTATAGACTAGACTATAGACTAGACTAGACTAGACTATAGACTAGACTATAGACTTAGATATAGGACTAGACTATAGACTAGACTATAGACTAGACTATAGACTAGACTATAGACTAGACTATAGAACTAGACTATATACTAGACTATAGACTAGACTATAGACTAGACTATAGACTAGACTATAGACTAGCCTAGACTAGATATAGACTAGACTATAGACTATGACTATAGACTAGACTATAGACTAGATAGACTATAGACTAGCCTATAGACTAGACTATAGACTAGACTATAGACTAGACTATAGACTAGACTATAGACTAGGACTATAGACTAGACTATAGACTAGACTATAGACTAGACTATAAGACTAGACCTATAGACTAGACTATAGACTAGGACTATAGACTAGACTATAGACTAGACTATAGACTAGACTATAGACTAGACTATAGACTAGACTATAGACTAGACTATAGACTAGACTATAGACTAGACTATAGACTAGACTATAGACTAGACTATAGACTAGACTATAGACTAGACTATAGACTAGACTATAGACTAGACTATAGACTAGACTATAGACTAGACTATAGACTAGACTATAGACTAGACTATAGACTAGACTATAGACTAGACTATAGACTAGACTATACTAGACTATAGACTAGACTATAGACTAGACTATAGACTAGACTATAGACTAGACTATAGACTAGACTATAGACTAGACTATAGACTAGACTATAGACTAGACTATAGACTAGACTATAGACTAGACTATAGACTAGACTATAGACTAGACTATAGACTAGACTATAGACTAGACTATAGACTAGACTATAGACTAGACTATAGACTAGACTATAGACTAGACTATAGACTAGACTATAGACTAGACTATAGACTAGACTATAGACTAGACTATAGACTAGACTATAGACTAGACTATAGACTAGACTATAGACTAGACTATAGACTAGACTATAGACTAGACTATAGACTTAGACTATACTATAGACTAGACTATAGACTAGACTATAGACTAGACTATAGACTAGACTATAGACTAGACTATAGACTAGACTATAGACTAGACTATAGACTAAACTATAGACTAGACTATAGACTAGACTATAGACTAGACTATAGACTAGACTATAGACTAGACTATAGACTAGACTATAGACTAGACTATAGACTAGACTATAGACTAGACTATAGACTAGACTATAGACTAGACTATAGACTAGACTATAGACTAGACTATAGACTAGACTATAGACTAGACTATAGACTAGACTATAGACTAGACTATAGACTAGACTATAGACTAGACTATAGACTAGACTATAGACTAGACTATAGACTAGACTATAGACTAGACTATAGACTAGACTATAGACTAGACTATAGACTAGACTATAGACTAGACTATAGACTAGACTATAGACTAGACTAGACTAGACTAGACTGTTGACAAAACTGTAGACGAGGCTATGGCCCAATCTATAGTATAGTTTATAGTCTAGTCTACAGTCTAGTCTGTAGCCTAATCTATAGTGTAGACTACAAACTGGACTAGTTAATGTTTTACAGTCCAAAGGAATTCAACTGTTACTCTAGTTTTATATGACCCCCAGTCCAATTAAAGGTTAAGAGCATTTCGTAAGGAAATCTAAACCAGTAATTTGTCATCAACTCTTAATAGTTTGTTTTGGTTCATTCTTATTCTTTAACTTTTTTACTTAAGTATGACGGCCTGTATAATGGCCTGTAGCCGGCTTTTTTTTATGGGTCTATAAAATCTAGGCTAAATATTTAAATAATACACAAAAACAATAAAAACACAACAAAGTAAATACAGTAAGTGCTGCAGAAAAAGAGAACACAAACAAAAACAAAAATACAAATAATCAATGATTTACTTAATACACTCAAACACAAACAACACATTACAAAAACAACAAAAGCTTGTGTATAGTTTCTAAACGTAGTATAGAAAAGGCTTTGAAAACTTTAACCGGAAGTTGTTTTTTGTTACTTCCGCAAACGTAACGAACACACAGATACATAAACAAACCTAAGCAAGAGTCAAGTAAATTTAAAAAAAAAGTAAAAGAGAGAAACAGTGTGTATAAGATTGAGAGTGTATATGTTTGTATTTAGTGGATTTTCCCTTCATTAAAAGATTTTCCTTCTTGTTATTGTTGCTTTCAGCAGGAGTGCGTGTGCATTTTAAATATTTTATAAATATGTTGCGCTTCATTTTTTGGTTGTTATTTTTTGAAATTAGTATGAAAACCGGAAGTTTGCATATTTAGACATTAAAAATTCTTAAATAAAATTTTATTAATTTAAAACAAAGCTGAAGTGCAAATTGTATAAATAAAAGCGAATACTACTTTCTTAAAATATAATAACCATAACTTATCTTATTTAATATTTATTAAACACTTTCAGTTTTCAACATTTAATTAAATATTTAATAGCAACAAAACCTGTAAACCTATAATTAAATTTATAAATATAATTAAAATGTTTTGTTTTTCAATAAAAGAAACCACAGTGAAAATCATATTCAACCATAATTAAAATAAAAATATTTGTTAACAAATGCAAAAAAAAAAAACAATAACAACCAGTGAAATTGTTATAATAATTCAAATAATTTTATGCTCTCTTTGATTAATTTTTATTATTTTATAGCACGCTTTTAAAAAATTTTGTTAAACTAACAGTTTTAAAAAAGGCTTTCAACATTGCAGTGCCAATACTTAAAATTAACGGTTATAAAAATAACAATTATAATATATGAGTAACAGAATAAAGTAATTTTAAAACTGATTCATTGTTAGAACAACTTCAACTTGTCTGTGTTAAGCAGAGTGGCAAAATAAAAATGCTATAAAAAGAATTTAACCAAATGTCAAAATTAAAATGAATAATTAAATATTGTCTTTAATGCAAGTAAAAATCCTGTTTTAGTGAATTAATGAAAATTTAAATTTAGGTCTATAGTCTAGCTTATAATCTAATCTATAGTCTAATCTATAGTCTAGTCTATAGTCTAGTCTATAGTCTAGTCTATAGTCTAGTCTATAGTCTAGTTTATAATCTAGTTTATAATCTAGTCTATAGTCTAGTTTTATAATCTAGTTTATAATCTAGTCTATAGTCTAGTCTATAGTCTAGTCTATAGTCTAGTCTATAGTCTAGTCTATAGTCTAGTCTATAGTCTAGTCTATAGTCTAGTCTATAGTCTAGTCTATAGTCTAGTCTATAGTCTAGTCTATAGTCTAGTCTATAGTCTAGTCTATAGTCTAGTTATAGTCTAGTCTATAGTCTAGTCTATAGTCTAGTCTATAGTCTAGTCTAGGTCTAGTCTATAGTCTAGTCTATAGTCTAGTCTATAGTCTAGTCTATAGTCTAGGTCTATAGTCTAGTCTATAGTCTAGTCTATAAACTAGTCTATAGTCTAGTCTATAGTCTAGTCTATAGTCTAGTCTATAGTCTAGTCTATAGTCTAGTCTATAGTCTAGTCTATAGTCTAGTCTATAGTCTAGTCTATAGTCTAGTCTATAGTCTAGTCTATAGTCTAGTCTATAGTCTAGTCTATAGTCTAGTCTATAGTCTAGTCTATAGTCTAGTCTATAGTCTAGTCTATAGTCTAGTCTATAGTCTAGTCTATAGTCTAGTCTATAGTCTAGTCTATAGTCTAGTCTATAGTCTAGTCTATAGTCTAGTCTATAGTCTAGTCTATAGTCTAGACTATAGTCTAGTCTATAGTCTAGTCTATAGTCTAGTCTATAGTCTAGTCTATAGTCTAGTCTATAGTCTAGTCTATAGTCTAGTCTATAGTCTAGTCTATAGTCTAGACTATAGTCTAGTCTATAGTCTAGTCTATAGTCTAGTCTATAGTCTAGTCTATAGTCTAGTCTATAGTCTAGTCTATAGTCTAGTCTATAGTCTAGTCTATAGTCTAGTCTAGTCTATAGTCTAGTCTATAGTCTAGTCTATAGTCTAGTCTATAGTCTAGTCTATAGTCTAGTCTATAGTCTAGTCTATAGTCTAGTCTATAGTCTAGTCTATAGTCTAGTCTATAGTCTAGTCTATAGTCTAGTCTATAGTCTAGTCTATAGTATAGTCTATAGTCTAGTCTATAGTCTAGTCTATAGTCTAGTCTGTAGTCTAGTCTATAGTCTAGTCTATAGTCTAGTCTATAGTCTAGTCTATAGTCTAGTCTATAGTCTAGTCTATAGTCTAGTCTATAGTCTAGTCTATAGTCTAGTCTATAGTCTAGTCTATAGTCTAGTCTATAGTCTAGTCTATAGTCTAGTCTATAGTCTAGTCTATAGTCTAGTCTATAGTCTAGTCTATAGTCTAGTCTATAGTCTAGTCTATAGTCTAGTCTATAGTCTATAGTCTAGTCTATAGTCTAGTCTATAGTCTAGTCTATAGTCTAGTCTATAGTCTAGTCTATAGTTCTAGTCTATAGTCTAGTCTATAGTCTAGTCTATAGTCTAGTCTATAGTCTAGTCTATAGTCTAGTCTATAGTCTAGGTCTATAGTCTAGTCTATAGTCTAGTCTATAGTCTAGTCTATAGTCTAGTCTATAGTCTAGTCTATAGTCTAGTCTATAGTCTAGTCTATAGTCTAGTCTATAGTCTATGTCTATAGTCTAGTCTATAGTCTAGTCTATAGTCTAGTCTATAGTCTAGTCTATAGTCTAGTCTATAGTCTAGTCTATAGTCTAGTCTATAGTCTAGTCTATAGTCTAGTCTAGTCTAGTCTAGTCTATAGTCTAGTCTATAGTCTAGTCTATAGTCTAGTCTATAGTCTAGTCTATAGTCTAGTCTATAGTCTAGTCTATAGTCTAGTCTATAGTCTAGTCTATAGTCTAGTCTATAGTCTAGTCTAGTCTATAGTCTAGTCTATAGTCTAGTCTATAGTTAGGTCTATAGTCTAGTCTATAGTCTAGTCTATAGTCTAGTCTATAGTCTAGTCTATAGTCTAGTCTATAGTCTAGTCTATAGTTTAGTCTATAGTCTAGTCTATAGTCTAGTCTATAGTCCAGTCTATAGTCTAGTCTATGGTCTAGTCTATAGTCTAGTCTATAGTCTAGTCTATAGTCTAGTCTATAGTCTAGTCTATAGTCTAGTCTATAGTCTAGTCTATAGTCTAGTCTATAGTCTAGTCTATAGTCTAGTCTATAGTCTAGTCTATAGTCTAATCTATAGTCTAGTCTATAGTCTAGTCTATAGTCTAGTCTATAGTCTAGTCTATAGTCTAGTCTATAGTCTAGTCTATAGTCTAGTCTATAGTCTAGTCTATAGTCTAGTCTATATTCTAGTCTATAGTCTAGTCTATAGTCTAGTCTATAGTCTAGTCTATAGTCTAGTCTATAGTCTAGTCTATAGTTTAGTCTATAGTCTAGTCTATAGTCTAGTCTATAGTTTAGTCTATAGTCTAGTCTATAGTCTAGTCTATAGTCTAGTCTATAGTCTAGTCTATAGTCTAGTCTATAGTCTAGTCTATAGTCTAGTCTATAGTCTAGTCTATAGTCTAGTCTATAGTCTAGTCTATAGTCTAGTCTATAGTCTAGTCTATAGTCTAGTCTATAGTCTAGTCTATAGTCTAGTCTATAGTCTAGTCTATAGTCTAGTCAGTCTAGTCTATAGTCTAGTCTATAGTCTAGTCTATAGTCTAGTCTATAGTCTAGTCTATAGTCTAGTCTATAGTCTAGTCTATAGTCTAGTCTATAGTCTAGTCTATAGTCTAGTCTATAGTCTAGTCTATAGTCTAGTCTATAGTCTAGTCTATAGTCTAGTCTATAGTCTAGTCTATAGTCTAGTCTATAGTTTAGTCTATAGTCTAGTCTATATTCTAGTCTATAGTCTAGTCTATAGTTTAGTCTATAGTCTAGTCTATAGTCTAGTCTATAGTCCAGTCTATAGTCTAGTCTATAGTCTAGTCTATGGTCTAGTCTATAGTCCAGTCTATAGTCTAGTCTATAGTCTAGTCTATAGTCTAGTCTATAGTCTAGTCTAGAGTGTTAGTATATAGTTTATATTTTTTATATTTTGTTAACTAGTGTCTTAGCTGTTGTGCAATCTATGGCATAGGCCTAGTGTTGTTTGTAGTCTACAGCCTATAGTCCTAATCCTATGGTCTAGTCAATAGTCAAATCACATAAGTGATTATTAAAGTATTAACAAATAAATTAGGAATTTTAAAACTACTAAAAACGAAAACTCATAGTTATTTCAAAAAGTATTTTATTAACAAATTTAGGAAGCCACTAAAATATTTAGAAAGCAATTAAAAGGAAAAGGCGTTACAATTAGATTTACAAACTTTTATTAATATTTCAGTTATAAGCAAACAACAATATTGGAATTACGAACTCTATGTTAGCCAAGATTTTTATTTGTATGAGTGTGGGTATGTGTTAAAAGAAAAGCCATTGAACTGTAAGAAAACCGCTTGCAAGTGCATACGGAAAAAACCATAAGGAACAACAACGATAATGAAGAATAAAAAAATAAATAAAAACGAAACTGCATAATCAAAACAATATTGTAAGAAAAAACAGCAAGCAAAACTAGACGACTTCCCTTTAAAACGTAACATGTCTGGACATGCAACGTCATGTAGAAACCAACAACAGCAGCAGCAACAACTACAAAACAAAAACAATAAACAATACTAACTATGTGGCATACTTATACTAAACACTTGACTAAAACTCTACAGCGTTGGTGATTTTCTTTATAAACGGCAAAGGAATTATACACCAACACTTGACCACTACGAAGGATTTCTTGGCTGTTCTAAGGCCTACATTTTACCGTTAGTATGCATTGAACTTTGGTAACCTCAACAACTAAACGCGCTAAAATTTTGATATTCGAAAATCTAAAGACAAGGGAAAGGAAAGCGGAAGTGTTTCAACAAATGCCTGGCGGTGGGGTGGGTAAGCAACAAATCTTGGCTGCATTTTAGCAAATCAATAAAATAGTGCAATATTACATGTGCTGCCACCAACAAACAAATAGCAAAACCGGCCAAAACTTTAAGCAGCTGACATCAGTCAGGGTTATAGGAACTCCGCACAGATAAGCAACAAGAAAATTTGACAATTTCTTAACTAAAACTAAATAAATTTTGCAAAAAATGTAGTAAAGGTTAGTAAAATTAAACATTATTATTAAACTAAATTAAAAAAATTATTGCAGAATTTGCCCATAGCAGCTGTTAACTAAAAATTAACCATACAAGCAGAGGAAAGCTCATTACAATTGCTCACCACATTGTCACACTTATGTTAATATGAACCCATCATCTTCATCCTCATTATCCTCTCCACCATTGTATAAGTCCAGCTCTAGGCCACAGTCTTCCACAAATCGTGAAACTCCGTCCATTATACCCTTGGATTATAACTATCAAATAATGGCTCCCTCTGCGTTAAGACCACAAACTTCCAGATACAATTTGGTCTCACGTTCTTCCACACGTCAAAGCAATAACTCAGAAGTAGATATGGATATGGATGAAGATCTTCCCTATAGCAGTTTATTTGGTGATCCAGTACCGCCTCCACCACCAGATGATTTTCTAACTTCTGCCTTTCAGCCCTCACATTACTTACGTTCCACTTCAGTGGATCTTACCTCCGAAGAAGAGCAAACATTGGGGCAAACAATGACTTTGAGCAACTCTGCCCTGCCTCAGCGTTTATTTCCTCAAGTGCCCTACACTACTCTCATGGGCAGAAGATTTTCGAATACTTCTCCACAACGAAACTTTGAAATAATGCCCTCGAGTATACCCCGACTCAAACCACCCGATATACAAATTCTGCCCAACTCAAGTGGAGGGTCCTCATCGGATCCTCAAAATTCGCCCAACTATTTATTACTCACACCCCAGGATATTACTAGGAAACCTTCTGTTTATGATACTAGTGAGGAACCAGCGGATGTATCAGAATTAAAGGAAACTTATACAATAAGTGATGCTCATTCCATTAGAGAATTTATGCAGAGCACTACTCGGAAGTCTAGCACTCCAGAGGATACCTTGGATTTACAAGCATTAAGGCAAGTAACTGAATCATTATCCAGATCCAAGTGTCTTTAACATTTGTTATATTCTTTTACCTCCAGTCCTTCGCAAATTTTAGAAAGTCCCTTTCCACGTCAGTTCTCCAATGAATCCTACTCAAGTGGTGAATGGTTTCGTTCGGGTAATCTGGACTATCCGGAATTCAATAAAATGCCCAAACTAAGACCCAGCTCGAAAAATGTTATGTCTATTAAGCGTGATGAAATGCCCATGAACTCACCAGTAGCCGCCATGATTAATGATTCCAATGGTTCGAGTAGTGGCGAGGAGCGCTTGCTAGAGGCTACACAAACTTTAGATAAACCCTCGGTATGTTTGGACTCTTTGCAAGCTCCCGAAAGACCTCCCAGTCCTTCTCCCTCCTGTTTGAGATCTTTAGATGAAACCATTGTGTTGACACCTAGAGAGTATATAAAACAAAGACGGAAAAGTATTTATCCCACACAATTGGTGGAACAAGAACCTGCAGATGAAGAAGAACACCCTCCACCTATACCGCCGAAACCTCACCTAATAGATGAAAATGATTTAGTTAAAACACAAGCTCAGACTCCGCTGAAAAGAGAAGTGTCACCTGTGATAATAAAAGACTCAATAACTACAGGAGGGGATTACAGGTGAGTCCATGACACTATACAATCAATCATACTTAAACTAACTTTTGAATCATTTTCTTTTAGAGTTGATCAACCTAGACTTCATAAGAAAACCTCATTTACTATAATAAGTGATAAATCTCCTCAATCATCACAACCACAAAGTCCCCGATATCTCCGAACACGTGAACATACCTCAGCATCTTTGATACCCACAAAACAAATATCCTTACCCAAACATCAATTGCAACGAAAGTCTTTATCGTCAACCCAGCTAAAACTGCCTCATTTAATGCCTCCCTCTTTGACTCCACTAGCAGCTGATGATTCTCCACGTCCTTCGGTACAATTCGATATGACAGGACGCCATAGTCCTAGCAAACTGCCACCACAGAAAGGTATACTCCAGCACAAAGAGTCGTTGACTTCCTCTCAGGATACACTGCCAACTCAACATATGAGAAGACGTTCTTCAGTACTGCCGCCCATGGCTGAAACACCAACAAGACCTCAAATGAAAAGTTGTGAAGCTTTACCCCTGATAACAGATCCCTACCGTACTTCTATTCCTCGGCTTAATCGTGCTGCTTTGGAATTGGGTCCTGAAAGTGCTGTTTTTCCACCGGGAGCATTACCCAGACCACTTAAACCTAATCCCAATCCAACGCGTAAACAAAAGGGTCTCCTTAAGGTATTAAATCATGAGGATACTCTCTCACGCATTCCACTAAAATCAAATTGGTCCAGCATGGACGACTTATGGTTGGAACGTAAAAGAAAATCCATACTCTCCCCTATGCATGATAAAACCATCAGAAGAAGATCTAGTTCTACATCACCATCCCGCCGCAGTTCTACACAAACTACATCCGATCGAAGAAGTTCAAATCTAAGTACGGTAACAACTTCCGATTTTAGTTTTCGCCGCCCTTCCATAGCTACAAAACCCAAAACACCTCAAACTCAAAGAAGAAAATCTGTCTTCCAGTTACCTAGTCCAGCGGCAAGACGAAAATCTTCATCAACTTCTAGTGTAGGAACTACACAAAGTCGTCCTTCAAGAACAAAAATTGCCAAGCCTACCACCTTGTCGCCTATAATTGGTACCCCCAATAAAGATAGCAGTTCGGCACAAAGTCCTTTACATACCGTAAGACCTCCTGCTCCCTCATCTGAAAGTGTTTCGGATTCTAACTCAAGAAGGGATTCTTTATCGAAAATACCTATTAGAAGTCAAGCTAATTCTCGATCGAATTCTCGCATGAGTTCACATGGAGGATCTAGAGCAGCCTCTAGAACAGGCTCACCCAGTAAAGAGTACTCGGCCACTGCAGGACGACCAAGAACTGTATCTCCCATGAAAGATTATCAGGAATTGGGAGGACGTACATCGCAAATGGGTACAAGTGCGGGAGTACATTCAAGAACAAGCTCTCCTATGAAAGACTTCCAAGAATTGGGAGGGCGTCTCTCACAAACGGCCGTACGTCCTGGAGAATATTCCAGAACTACATCGCCTATGAAAGAATATCAAGAAACTGGGGGACGTATATCACAAATGGCAACAAGTAGTGGTGGCATGCATTCAAGAACTGTATCTCCTATGAAAGAATACCAAGAAACAGGAGGACGTACTTCACAAATTCGTTCCAGAACTGGATCCCCTATGAAAGACTATCCAGAAATGGGTAGACGTTCACGAGCCGGTTCAAGTATGAAAGACTATCAAGATAGAGTAGAAGGACGTACTTCACAAATTGCCACCAGTCGTTCAGGTTCAAGAGCTTCACAATATGTACCGTCGCAACCGGGTTCCCGAGCTCAATCTAGAGCCACATCTAGAAACGCTTCTAGATCAACCTCAAGAGCTTCAACTAGACCCATATCATTACCGGGATCAAGGCCTACTTCACGTATGGAACAAGCCAAGGATATAGCAAATTCTAGATCAAATTCTCGTCTTAGTATGCATTCTTCCAAGAGAGGTGGTAGTATTTCTCCTGTAGTGGGACGAAAAACACCCACTAAACCAGTGTCAGCAAGAAGAAAATCTGTATCACTTAGTCCTAAAAGCAAAAAGAGGGGTTTATCTCGAAGAGGCTCCATAAGTCCAGTGGGTATGAAAGCAAGAGGTGGTCGCAGTCGTAGTCGCAGTAAGGCGCGTACCAGTCCCGATCGAGTCTCTAGATCACGCATACCAGTTAGTCATGAAAACGGTAGAAGTGCTACAAAATCACCGCCCAGTAAAAAGAAATCCAACATCACCACGGATCTACGCAGAACATCTTCGCTTAAAGCAAAAGCAAAGACACCAACAAAACAACCAGCAAGTGCCAAAAAAATGCCAACATCAGTACGAAAACCCGAAACCAGTGTTAAAAGAACGCCCTCATCGGTAGCTAAGCAAGGAGCTATGACAAAGAAGCCAACCGGCAGCATACAAAAGCCTGCTGCAGTCAAAAGAGAACCCTCTAATGTCTCCAAAAAGCCAGCAATCAGTAGAAAACCAGCAACAAGAGAGCCCACGAGTCTTAGTATAAAAAAGAAAGTTAACGCCGCAAAAACCCCAATATTAGGCAAAAAGAATGGTAAAGATGCGCCGGCAGATAAAAAGGGTCAGACTAAAGGAGCTAAAGAGGTTGGTGCCAAAGTGGAAAGTAGCAAGCCCACTGTCAGTGCGGAAACTAAAGAACATACCAATGATGAAACTGCAGGGGTAAGCAAAAAGACTGAGGAACAAGCACAAAGCTCTGCAACAACTACAGTGGCAGTACCCATGTTAACGACACTGAAGAAGCAACCCTCCTCAGTTGCTATAATGTGTGTAAGTTCCAAAATTAGCTTGCTTAAGAAAAGAACCGATAGCAATATTAGTAAAAAGACTTTAGACTTACTAATACCCGAAGTAGAGACCAAAGAGATGGAAGGTAAGTATATAAGGTATTCTACACTAAAGGTTTTGTTACAATAAGTTTTCAGTTTCAGCACCCTCACCCACCCAACAATTAGCGGAAATGGCTTTGGCGGAAGGTGGCTCTATACCCGCGGCTATATTAGAGAAATCACAAAAAACTTTGGAGAATATACAAAAAACGGTAACAGAAGCCACGGAAGAAATACAAAAAACCATCAATGAGAATCTTACAGATCTCAAAAGTTTAGAACAGGATATGGGTCTCACCTCGGATAGTGCAGGTTCTCCTACACCCAGTGTTACAACAGTGGTGGAAAAAAGATCAGGCTCTAAGAAGGAAAAAGGTGAATCAGTATCACGTCAGGGTACAGCAGAGGGTACAGAAGGTAAGAGCTCCTCCAAAAGTCCTCTACCACCAACACAACCTATTGAAGCAGCGGTATCGGTACTAAATCCAGATGAGACACATGTAACAGCTGCATCGGCTATGAGTAATGGTTCGTCACAGTTGGATGCTGGTATTGCGGGTAAAGCAACAGCGGCAACAGCTGTAGCTGGTACAACAGAAAGGGTTAGTGAACGTGCTATATCAGTATTGCCTGAAGTTGACTGTGAAAGTGCAAATTTGCAGAGTTATCAAGGCGAGACAGCAGGCGGTGAAGTCGATGACAAACTACAATCTGCTATGGAATCTGGTGCTTTGGATAAAACGGATGGTGGTGCTACAGAAGACTATGAAACAGAAGCTAAACGTAGATCACCAGATGGTCAAGGTGGTTCACAAGTGGGCAGTGGCAAAGGGTAAGTACAAAGTTGAGAATTTTACATTTGACTTAAAGAAAATTTTCTTGAAGAAATAGTGGATTTTGTAAATTATTTAGTTTTTGTAATGCTTATGAATCTTGGCTGCTTTAAGGTTATTGTACGCTTAATAACTCGTAGCACAAAAACATTCGCTAGGCTTCCTCTCAATGCATCCATGTATGACGTGTATGCTTAAGAACCATCACATTACTGACACATTTTTTTTGCTTTTTCGCTTAAAACAAAACACATTAAAACTCAGTCAGTGATTAAGAAATTGCATGACAGCATATAAAAAAATTGTTCAACTGAAAAATAACTGCAGTAGCATAAGTTGTTTAAGATAAATTTAACACTACCTCTAACCTAAAGTTCTAAAACGTTTATGTTTTGTTCCACTGTTTGTCAAACATTAATATTTATACATGTACATAAGTTTATTGCAGCTTATTATAGTGCGTGTGTGTGTGAAAATTTGCATGCACATGCATGCATGAAGCAAAGAGGGTGTGCAAAATTGAGGTGTTATTTTACAACTACCAAACATATCAGAGATAGTTAACGATTTTACAAGAAGATCTTAAATTTGGTTCTCATTAGATTTTGAAAAGTTAGAGGTCTTATGATTTCTCGAATATGTTCTTAAGGTTCTCTAAAAAAGTTAGTGAGTAACTTTTTGTTGATCCCAAATTGAAAAATTTACAAATTTGAAAATTGAATTTTGAACTTTTAAAACTATTATTTTATTCTTAGCACCCGTTATATCCAAATACATACAAACATACATACATATGTACATTATTTTACCATTATTTGCATTTTCTATCATGCACCTGTACATACATATGTATGTTTGTATGTAACTAATTTAAACGTGTTCATTATTATTGTTTTGCTTTGTAAATTATTTTTACCGGTTGAGGTTAAAGGTCAAAAATTATGATTGTTTTTGAAGAAGATTACTAGAGTAGGAGTTTGTTGGTAAGACAAACCAAAGCTATTTACATACATATGTTTGACCTTTAAATGTTATAGAGTTTACATACATATACATATATTTGTGTGTATATGTAAAGTCCCTATGTAAGTCAAAATATGTTGGTAAATAGACCAACTTTTGAAAGATATTAAAACTTAATGGGTTAAAGTTATAACGACGTTAATTTTTGTAACGAAAACTTTTTCAGATTCTTAACCAGTTTCTGAATGAAAGCTTATTCAGATTTAAAACAAGTTTCTTAACGAAAACTTGTCTAGATTCTTAACAAGTTTCTTGAAGAAAACTTCTTCAGATTCTAAACAAGTTTCTTAACGAAAACTTGTTCAGATTCTAAACAAGTTTCTCAACGAAATCTTGTTCAGAATTTGAACAATTTTCTAAACAAAAACTTTTTGAGATTCTTAGCAAGTTTCTTAACGAAAACTTGTTCTGATTCTTAACCAGTTTCTTAACGAAATCTTGTTTAGATACTAAGCAAGTTTCTTATGGGAAACTTGTTTAGATTAAACAAGTTTCTTAACGAAGATTATTCGGATTCTTTCTTAACGAAAACTTGTTCAAATTATAAACAAGTTTCTTAACGAAAACTTGTTCTGATTCTTAACAAGTTTCTTAACAAAATATTGTTCAGATACTAAGCAAGTTTCTTATGGGAAACTTGTTCAGATTCTAAACAAGTTTCTTAACGAAAGATTATTCGGATTCTTTCTTAACGAAAACTTGTTCAGATTATAAATAAGTTTCTTAACGAAAACTTGTTCATATTCTCACAATGTTGGTTTAACAAAAACTTGTTCAAATTCTTAACAAATTTGTTTTATTCGTTAAAAAGCTCGCCTTCTTTTCAACAGCACTAGTTAATTAACATAAATTTCATATTTACAATACAACTCAATATAATTGTACAATGGAGTGACTCGTACTAGACAAAATCTCTAAACTGAGTGTTAATATAAATAATAAAACTTACTATTATTCTGACACGTCTAACGCGTGGCTACTCACAGAGAGTCACTGCTTGGAAGTATATATGTATGTACATAACGTCGGCTTACCTGTAAATATAACAATGTTTAAGAAAGTGTTTAGTTAAAATCAAAATAATATTTTATTTGTTTAAAGGAAAGGCATAGAATTTTGCATTTAGTTTTGAGTAATAACCCTGGACATACTTGGAATCTTACAAATGATCAAATAAAATTGTTATTCAAAAGTTCATACTGTCCCTTCAGTTGTTAAGACCACGATATATAATGCCTACAAACATACACAATACACAAAACAGTAGGAAACTCCACGACTTACAAACACACACAGGCATAAATTATACTTTTTAAATACCAACAAAAACGAAGAGTATGAGTAAAATTTAACACATACTTGCAACCAATACAATGGTAAGGTGACCCCTATAAAGGAAATAAAACAAACTCATACTACAACAGTCATTACACTTTACACTAACTACAACAATAATAATTTGCATAACTACTCTGTACAATGTTTTGAAACCGCAAACAGTTTTTTTTTTTTTGGTTTTTACTTCAACATTTATTGACGACCATACACGACGACAGCGTCAGAGGCGACTACATCCTAGTAAGAACAACAGCGGCGACCACCTCTTTTAGGATTTCCGTTATATAGCATGTCACGTCCTTCATGTATGTTTGCAAGAGTAGAAGTACTTTTTTACAAACACACACAAACAGGAAGAAAAATGTATATATGACGAAGTGAGTGTGTGTTTTCGAATATTTTGTTGCAAATATTGCAGGTATAAAGAAACAACTTTTTTTATAACGATTTAAAGTTTTGATTTTTGTTATTTAGATATGGGTAATTCCCCATAGTCCAGACTAAGGACTATATTATAGTCGTGACTATAATCCAGAGAATAGACCAGGCTATGATGGACCAAACCATAGACTATAGACCAGGCGATAGACTAGACTATACAATAGACTATAGACTAGACTATAGACTAGACTATAGACTAGACTATAGACTAGACTATAGACTAGACTATAGACTAGACTATAGACTAGACTATAGACTAGACTATAGACTAGACTATAGACTAGACTATAGACTAGACTATAGACTAGACTATAGACTAGACTATAGACTAGACTATAGACTAGACTATAGACTAGACTATAGACTAGACTATAGACTAGACTATAGACTAGACTATAGACTAGACTATAGACTAGACTATAGACTAGACTATAGACTAGACTATAGACTAGACTATAGACTAGACTATGACTAGACTATAGACTAGACTATAGACTAGCTATAGACTAGACTATAGACTAGACTATAGACTAGACTATAGACTAGACTAAGACTATAGACTAGACTATAGACTAGACTATAGACTAGACTATAGACTAGACTATAGACTAGACTATAGACTAGACTATAGACTAGACTATAGACTAGACTATAGACTAGACTATAGACTAGACTATAGACTAGACTATAGACTAGACTATAGACTAGACTATAGACTAGACTATAGACTAGACTATAGACTAGACTATAGACTAGACTATAGACTAGACTATAGACTAGACTATAGACTAGACTATAGACTAGACTATAGACTAGACTATAGACTAGACTATAGACTAGACTATAGACTAGACTATAGACTAGACTATACTAGACTATAGACTAGACTATAGACTAGACTATAGACTAGACTATAGACTAGACTATAGACTAGACTATAGACTAGACTATAGACTACTAGACTATAGACTAGACTAGACTATAGACTAGACTATAGACTAGACTATAGACTAGACTATAGACTAGACTATAGACTAGACTATAGACTAGACTATAGACTAGACTATAGACTAGACTATAGACTAGACTATAGACTAGACTATAGACTAGACTATAGACTAGACTATAGACTAGACTATAGACTAGACTATAGACTAGACTATAGACTAGACTATAGACTAGACTATAGACTAGACTATAGACTAGACTATAGACTAGACTATAGACTAGACTATAGACTAGACTATAGACTAGACTATAGACTAGACTATAGACTAGACTATAGACTAGACTATAGACTAGACTATAGACTAGACTATAGACTAGACTATAGACTAGACTATAGACTAGACTATAGACTAGACTATAGACTAGACTATAGACTAGACTATAGACTAGACTATAGACTAGACTATAGACTAGACTATAGACTAGACTATAGACTAGACTATAGACTAGACTATAGACTAGACTATAGACTAGACTATAGACTAGACTATAGACTAGACTATAGACTAGACTATAGACTAGACTATAGACTAGACTAGACTATAGACTAGACTATAGACTAGACTATAGACTAGACTATAGACTAGACTATAGACTAGACTATAGACTAGACTATAGACTAGACTATAGACTAGACTATAGACTAGACTATAGACTAGACTATAGACTAGACTAGACTAGACTATAGACTAGACTATAGACTAGACTATAGACTAGACTATAGACTAGACTATAGACTAGACTATAGACTAGACTATAGACTAGACTATAGACTAGACTATAGACTAGACTATAGACTAGACTATAGACTAGACTATAGACTAGACTATAGTCTAGACTATAGACTAGACTATAGACTAGACTATAGACTAGACTATAGACTTAGAAAATTTATCATTCCACATTGTATCCAGAAATGTTGGAATAACCCATATATAAAATCCAAAAACAATTCTTATATATTCACATGGCATAAATGTACATTTACTTTCAATTGTCGTAGTTGTTGTTATTCTTATATTTTCCCTATACTATTTTATAAAATTTTCTTAACATTGTTGTTGCTATTGTTTTTGCTTTTTCTTGCATTTGTTCTGTTTATTTTTGAATTGAAAATTTCAATAAAATAGTTTTCGTGCAGAAGTCAATTGAATATTAAATACTAACTGCTTAACTGAATGACTGACTGGTGGTTGCGTTAGTTGTTTCGTGGGTTATTTGCTTAAGACCCGTACTCATCAGCAAACAGTCTTGAACTGGACATCACGTGAAACAGCAGTTAATTTCAACAACTAACAAAAAATTCCCAAATTAAAAAAAAGAAAAACAGCCAAAAATTTTTCTAATAGAAACAATTTCAATAAAAAGTTTAAAGGAATTTTTTCCACACAAATACTTAACAAAAGCCTAAATGACCTTTTGCATAGTTTAATATAAAATTTTAATTATATTTAAATTGTTTAAATAAGATTTCATGTCAATGAGTGTGTAAAGATTAAATAAAAAAATAATAATAAAAAATCGGATAATTTGACCCCAATTTAAAAGCGCCAAAAAAAACCTAGCCTAAGACGTAATAAACGTGATAATCGTGTAAGAAAATTTAACGAGTGTTTAGTTGTATATACTTTAATAAAACTTCGCGTTAAAAAGAAATTATAAAATAAATAAAAAGAAAACCAACAAAATAATGATACATAAGAAGGGTAAACGCAAAAGTTCAGTGGTTTTCCACATTGAATTACCGCACGAAATTAAGGCAGCGGAGAAATATTTTTACAGGTATTTCAAAAATTTGTTCTAGTTGAAAAGTAATTGTCTTAGAAAATGTTTAAATTGTTTAAGAAATCTGGTGGTTGGAATTAAAAATGTTTATCAAGTGTTTTAAAAAGTTATTAGTTTAAGGTTTAAGTTAATTTTGTTTGTACAAAAATTCTTAAGAACTGTTAGTGGTGAAATGTTTATGGGCGTATGATTGATTTTTTTTTTAATAAATAATGCTCATACGCTTAGTAACACCTTAAATTGTGGGCATTAAAGAAAATCATTATTTGTTTGCAACATCATTCATGGATTCACAGGAGCGTATTTAAGGGTAAAAACAGATAGTGATAAATATGAAAAATTATTAAAAATTTTCGGAACGAAAACTGGTTGAAATTCCAAAACAATTTTCTTTACGAAATGTCGATGAGATTCTCAACAATTTTCTTAACGAAATGTGGATGAGATTCAAAACAATTTTCTTAACGAAAACTGGTTGATGTTCTGAACAATTTCCTTAATGAAATGTGGATAAGATTCTCAACAATTTCTTAATGAAATGCGGATGAGATTCTAAATAATTTTCTTAGCGAAAACTGGTTGAGATTATTAACAATTTCCTTAATGAAATGTGAATGAGATTCTTAACAATCTTCTTAACGAAATGTGGATGAGATTCTCAACAATTTACTTAACTAAAACTGGTTGAGATTCTCAACAATCTTCTTAACGAAATGTGGATGAGATTCTCAACAATTTTCTTAACGAAAACTGGTTGAAATTCTCAAAAATTTTCTTAATGAAATGTTCTTAGATTCTTAACAATTTCCTTTACGAAAACTGGTTGAGATTCTCAACAATTTTCTTAACGAAAACTGGTTGAGATTCTCAACAATTTTCTTAACGAAAACTGGTTGAAATTCTCAACAATTTACTTAACTAAAACTGGTTGAGATTCTCAACAATTTTCTTAACGAAAACTGGTCGAAATTCTCAACAATTTTCTTAACGAAAACTGGTTGAGATTCTCAACAATTTTCTTAACGAAATACGGTTGAAATTCTCAACATATTTTTTAAAGAAATGTGGATGAGATTCTCAACCATTGTCTTAACGAAAACTGGCTGAGAATTTCAACAATTTTCTTAACGAAAACTGGTTGAGATTCTCAACAATTTTCCGAACGAAAACTTTTTCAGTTTATAAACAAATTTCTTAACAAAATATGGTTAAGATTCAGAGCCATTTCTTAACTAAATGTTGATTATATTCTTAACTTCAGATTCTAAACACTTTTCTACACAAAAACATATTTCGATTCTGATCCAAAAAAAATCAGCCTGGCACTACTTTTGCATGACATCAATTAAAAACAAATTGTTATTTATTGCATATTAAATACCTCAAACTCTTGGCTGCCAAAAACACTCAAACCAATGGCCAATAAAAAGGCAACAAAAAAATACAAACATTTTATAAAAACCTCAAACATTTTAGCCAAAACAACACATCACATACAATCAAAATTGACCTTGTGACGAGTTGGAAAGTACATACAACTTTTTAAGCAACTTCTGGGTAATTGCTTTAGTAATAAAAAAAACTAAAGCTCACTTCTTTAGTTTGGCAGGCTTTTTTCAACAATAATAATAATGTTTTCATTTTCTGCTCAAATACTTCACCCTACTAAAATAGAAAATATTGTTTAACTTAACTGCCTTAAAACTTGAAAATCACTTTTGTTGTTTTTTTTAAGACAGGGTGTAAGCAAATTCGTTTTTCACCATGACTTTACGTATTCTTTAAAATTAAAATTGCTCATACGTATATATGTCATGTATAAACCTATGTTAAGTAAAAGTTTTATTTTACATATTAACGCTTAAAGTTTTTTTTTTAACGAAAATTTATTGTTTAGAGTTTCATGGGTATTAGTTTTCATTAAGGTTTTTTTTCACTAAAAAGCTGAATGAATGAATGAATAAATAAAATAACACATGATTAAAATAAGTTTCAGTTGTGTTTGCTGACCGGTCAGGTTGTGTTTTTCAGTTTGTTAAAAGTGGAAATTAAAATCATTAGAAAATAAACTGTTTAACTTAACGTTATAATAAAGTCATTTAAATTTGTTACTCAAAAGGTAATAAATTTGCTAAAACAAAATATCCAATATCTTGATAATAGATTATAAATTATTTAGCTGTTAAGCAGCCGTTAAGTAAATTTGCTATTTTACAGACAAAACTTTATAGATAAAACTCTTAAATGCGAAATTAACAATAGTTGCAAATAAAGTGAACTTAAGCGTTTTCGTGTAAAAACTTAAAAAAGTAAATAAAGTGAAAATTTTTGGTAAATTTCCATTTGAGTATTTTATTAAAGAACTCTAGGGCGTATAAGTGTTATTCAAAATATTTTCAACACTCATACGTCACCGAATCAAAAACTGCTACTACAGTGACCAACATTGCGTATGAGTATTAAATTAATCAACATTTTTCAAACATTTTCTTCTTAACGAAAACTGGTTGAGATTCTCAAAAATTTTCTTAACGAAAACTGTTTGAGACTCTCAACAATTTTCTTAACGAAATGTTGATGACAAAATTTTCTTAACGAAATGTGTATTAGATTCTCATAATTTTCTTAACGAAATGTATATGAGATTCTCTACAAATTTCCTAACGAAAACTGGTTGAGATTTTCAACAATTTTCTTAACTAAAACTGATAGAAATTCTCAATAATTTTCTTAACGAAAACTAGTTGAAAATCTCAACAATTTTCTTAACGAAGACAGGTTTTGATTCTCATCAATTTTCTTAACGAAAACTGATTGAGATTCGCAACAATTTTCTTAACGAAAACTGGTTGATGTTCTCAATAATTTTCTTAATGAAATGTGGATGAGATTCTTAACAATTTTCTTAACGGAAACTGGTTAAGATTCTCAACAATGTTCTTAACGAAATGTGGATAAGATTGACAACGTTCTTAACGAAAACTGCTGAAGATTCTCAACTATTTTCTTAACGAAAACTGATTGAAATTCTTAAAAATTTTCTTAATGAAAACTGGTTAAGATTATCAACAACGTTCATAACGAAATGTGGATGAGATTCTCAACAATGATCTTAATGAAAACTGGTTGAGATTCTCAGCAACTTTCTTAACGAAATGTGTAAGTCTTAACAATTTTCTTAACGAAATTTGTATGAGATTCTCAACAATGTTCTTAACGAAAACTGCTTGAGATTCTCAACAATTTTTTTTAACGAAAACTGGTTGCAATTCTCAACAATTTTCTTAACTATAACAGGTTTATGTTCTCAACAATTTTCTTAACGAAATGTGGTTGAGATTCTCAACAATTTTCTTAACGAAATCTGGTTGAGATTCTCAACAATTTTTTTAACGAAATGTGGATAAGATTCTTAACAATTTTCTTAACGAAAACTGGTTGAAATTCTCAACAATTTTCTTAACCAAAACTGGTTGAGTTTCTCAACAATTTTCTTAACGAAATGTGTATGAGATTCTCAACAATTTTCTTAACGAAAACTGGTTAAGATTCTCAACAATTTTCTTAACGAAATGTGGATGAGATTCTCATCAATTTTCTTAACGAAATGTGGATAAGATTCTTAACAACTTTCTTAATGAAAACTGATTGAAATTTTCTACAATTTTCTGATTGAGATTCTCAATAATCAGTATAAGTGAACTGATCATTTTGTAAAATGTTAATTTAAGTATTTTATTCATGAACACTATGGCGTATAAGTGTTATTCCAAATATTAACATCACTCATACGTCACCATCTTAAAAACTAAAAATTTATTAACGAAAATTGGTGGAGATTCTAAATGATTTTCCTAACGAAAACTGGTTGAGATTCTAAAGCATTTTATTAACGAATAATTCTTGTGTTTACCAAAACTAAAATTCTTAAAATATAACTCATACGCTTCTAAGAACAACTTGATATATTTTAATTTTAAATAATATAAATCATTGTAACCTTTAGTTTCTCACATTACACCAGCGCAATTGAGAACACAATAAGTGTTTAGAGAAATAAATCAGGTCACTTTTATAAATATTTAAATTTTTTACTAATATCGAACACACCTTTTTCATTTATTTTTCCAAAAATTATTTGCATATTTTACATTACATGTAAGTTGAAACATGCAATTAAGGGGCAAAATGGTAAGAAACAGTAAAACCACCCCTGCCAAAAGCCAATCAAAGAAATAAAATATTCATAACCTGCATTTGAGGTAATAAAATAAAATGAAAACCAGCAAAAAGTGGAGGTTTATAACTGACATGTTTTGCACAAGAGTAAGTAGAAATGTCCTTTAAATTTAATGGCTTATTATTACAATGATTATTATCTTGACACTCTATCCACAATATGGTAATGTATCACTTCCGTTTTAGGGTTTTTTTCCCTGAGTTTTTTCTCGATTCTCAAGTTTTATCATTGTTAAGAGTTTAAAACGTTTTGTTGGCATAAGTACATAATCTCGTTTTGTTTATATTTGTATTATGACGAGTTTCCGTTTGTATTATAGATTCACATTGGCATTGTCCTTTTCTTGTTGGCAGTTTTTCATTATAGGAAATTACAAAAGGATTGCTGCATGTATTTGCCGTAGAGGTTTTTATTGTTTTAGCGTTAAAAGGAAATTGTTTGAAATGACCTTTGCCTTTTTTAAAATTTTTTTATAATATGTTTGCATATCTCTTGTCCTCATATTTCTTTTGGAATTTTATGACAACCTCTATTCAAATTCAATGTTAATAAGCAGGGTCAAGTATACTTATAGAAATTTAAACAATATTTATGTTAAATATGGAAATACTTTATAAATTTCAAGAAATTTCAAAGATAACCTCAAATACACTAAATTTTTCTTGCAGATCTGGCAGTCAGGAGTATTTGGAAAACAAATCGCTGTCCGACGAAGAAGAGGCGCCACCCAAAGGCTGCTGTCGCTGTTGTGCTAAATTCTGTATGCCATGTCGCCGTTTGCGTTGCTCACGCTGTTGTCAACGCAAAAAATCCTCAAACAAAGATGAGGCTGAACAGCCAGTACTCTCCGCTACCAGTAGTGCCACCACCACACATCTCGAAATAGTAGATGAAAAGGAAAAGACTAAAACTTCTTGTTGGCAAAAGTTAAATTGTTGTAGAAATTGTAGAAAAAAGCCACAAGATTCAATGGACTCATCGTTATCGCTAAAGAAAGAAGAACGTTTTAAGGAAACCTCATTTAGACCCATGGGACCACCAAAACAAAGTAAATGTGGTTTGTGTTTAAGTAAGATATTCTGCTGTCGTTCGGTTAATAAAATCGATCCGAAGACGGGTGATGAAACCGAGGTTAAGAAATGTTGTTTTTGTATACCTTGTCGCAAGAAACGTGGGCCAGTTCAAGGTTCGGCTGTTAGTTCGGTGGCTGGAGGTTCTACAGCTGCTTGGGAGGATCCTGAAAGAGGTATTACAGCCACGGATGGTTCTGTTGTGGAGGGTCAAGATGTGGAAGTTAAAGAGTAAGTATAAATCAATAACAAATTTCACAATTTGAAACAGTTTTCTTAAGAAAATTGCTGAGACACTCACCCATATTTCGTAAAGAAAATTGTTGAACATCTCATCCACATTTCGTCAAGAAAATTGCTGAACATCTCATCCATATTTCGTTAAGAATATTGTTGAGAATTTCATCCACATTTCGTTAAGAAAATTGTTGAAAATCTCAACCAGTTTTCGTTAAGTAAATTATTGAGAATCTCAACCAGATTTCGTTAAGAAAATTGTTGACAATTTCATCCACATTTCGTTAAGGAAATTGTTAAGAATCTCATCCACATTTCGTTAATAAAATTGTTGAGAATCTCAACCAGTTTTCGTTAAGAAAATTGTTAAGAATCTCTTACACATTTCGAAAAAAAATTGTTAAGAATCTCATCCACATTTCGTTAAGAAAATTGTTGAGAATCTCATCCAGTTTTCGTTAAGAAAACTGTTAAGAATCTCAACCAGTTTTCGTTAAGTAAATAGTTGAGAATCTCAACCAGTTTTCGTTAAGAAAGTTGTTAAGAATCTCAGCCAGAGTTTGCTAAGAAAATTTTTGAGAATCTTAACCAGTTTTCGTTAAGAAAATTGCTGAGAATCTCAACCAGTTTTCCTTAAGAAAATTATAGAGAATCTCAACTAGTTTTCCTTAAGAAAATTTCACAGATAATGAACAAGTTTTTCTTAAGAAAACTTTTCAGAATCTTCACGAGGTTCGAAATTATATTTAAATCTTATTATCGTACTTGCAGAGGCTGCTGTAAACGTTTCTGTAACTTTTTGCTGTGCTGTCGCAAAAAGAAGGTAGTCGTTTCGGACAGTCGTAGGCCCAGTATTAGAGCACCACCACCAGAGGTAAGACAGCGAATAAAGTTCATTAGAACACATTAACATTATGTATATTTAATGTTTAGGACAATCGTCGTAAACTACATGCTGATCTAATTGAATATAACTCCAAAATGAAAGGAGCCATACCGGTGCTACCCCTATGGTTGGCTTGGTTTTGTGCTATATGCAATATTTTAATACCAGGTCTAGGTAAAATTAAAATTTCCCAACAAATTGAATAAAATCATAAAAATGTTTCTTTTTTCTCCCCAATAAAGGTACTTTTCTATCGGGTCTATTTTGTCTATGTGTGGGTATACCACGTTTCTCACAATACGACAGTGCTAAAGCCCGTTTGGGTTCATTTGTTATAAATACTATTGTGGCTATAGCTCAATTGTTTTGTGTACTATTTTGTTTTGTGGGCTGGGGTTGGTCCATATGGTGGGGCACCATTATGCTTAAATGTGCTAGTAAGTTCAAAATTGTTCACTTTTTCTTTTAAGATGTAATAATTTTCTTAAATTTTATTAGAAAAACTAAGTAAAATACGTAAAGTGGAACGTTTAGAAATGGAGGAAGAGAAACGTCAAGCCGCGGCTGCTGAGGCTGCAGCTGCTGCTGCAGCAGCCACTAAGGCAGCTGGTCCTCAAACTGTTCATGACACAGAACCGGCAAAAACTTAAGTAATGTATCAAAAATTAACTTCCATTTTAAGAAGTGATTTCAAAAGTGCTAGAAAAAAACGTAATGTTAAATTTCAAAGGTAAGGTTTACAATCCAACTTCCAAAATAAATTCGATATTAAAAAAAATGTCTACCAAATTGAAAAAATCTACAAATAAAACAACTTCCAAACTAGATAACCTAAATATATTTATGAGAATAATACTTATAAAACAAAGAAAATGTCTACCAATATATAAATTTGTTTTCCCTTAATAAAGCAGAAAACAAGTTTTCCATTAGCTAAATTATTAAAAAAAATAATAATTTTTTTAAAACAATCTATTGTATAATCTACATATACTTTTTTTAGAAAACAAAAAGTATTTTGTAAAATGACCATTATTTTATAAAAACCAACAAGAAATCTTAAAATATAAATAAAATTTGTATATATACAAACTTAATATTATTAATAAAAAACATGTAATTATTATATTAAATTTAAAATTAGCCTAGAAATTAGAAAAATTTAAAAATAAAAAGTGCACTTATTTTTAAGCTTTAAGCTAAAACATAAAACAAATTATCATAATTTTAAATGAAATTTAAATAAAATTATGTTTACAATTTACATGTAAAAAACATTAAGAAAAAGAAATGGTGTTTTGATTTTGAAGAGGTAACTAACTAACTAACTAACTAACTAACTAACTAACTAACTAACTAACTACTAACTAACTAACTAACTAACTAACTAACTAACTAACTAACTAACTAACTAACTAACTAACTAACTAACTAAACTAACTACTAACTAACTAACTACTAACTAACTAACTACTAACTAACTACTAACTAACTAACTAACTAACTAACTAACTAACTAACTAACTAACTAACTACTAACTAACTAACTACTAACTAACTAACTAACTAACTAACTAACTAACTAACTAACTAACTAACTAACTAACTAACTAACTAACTAACTAACTACTAACTAACTACTAACTAACTAACTAACTAACTAACTAACTAACTACTAACTAACTAACTAACTAACTAACTACTAACTACTAACTAACTAACTAACTAACTACTAACTAACTAACTACTAACTAACTAACTAACTAACTAACTAACTACTAACTACTAACTAACTAACTAACTAACTAACTAACTACTAACTAACTACTAACACTAACTAACTAACTAACTACTAACTAACTAACTAACTAACTAACTACTAACTAACTAACTAACTAACTAACTAACTAACTAACTAACTAACTAACTAACAACTAACTAACTAACTAACTAACTAACTAACTAACTAACTAACTAACTAACTAACTAACTAACTAACTAACTAACTAACTAACTAACTAACTAACTAACTAACTAACTAACTAACTAACTAACTAACTAACTAACTAACTAACTAACTAACTAACTAACTAACTAACAAACTAACTAACAAACTATAGATGGATTTTTATTGAAAAATTGGATTTTTAATGGAAAATTCGATTTTTTTATAAAATATGGTTTTTATTTGTGATTTTAGTGAAAATGGATTTTTGGTGAAAAAATGAATTTTTGGTGAAAAAATGGATTTTTGATGAAAAAAGGATTTTTGATGAAAAAATGGATTTTTATGAAAAAATTTACTTTTGATGAAAAAATGTATTTCTGATGAAAAAATTGATTTTTGATGAAATTTTATAGAAATTTTTGATTTATAGTAAAAAATAATTTTTTTTGTGAAAAAAATCAAAATTTTGTGAAAATATAGTTTTTATAGTTTTTTTAATAAAAAATCGGATTGTTAGTATGATGAAAAAATAAATTTTATTAAAAAAGTAAATTTTTCTAGAGTTCGGTGCATAATCTATGGACCGATCTCCACAAAATGCAATATATAAAATTTTTTAAACAAATCATGTTATTATAAAGCTGTTATTGGTTTGACATACAGTAGCTACAAACCGGTTTACTTTGAGGTCTCTGAGGTCAATTATTAAACATTCCTAATAAATTGTTTTTTAACTATATCCAATTGATAACTAAAACTGTTCGGATTACAAATAATTTTCTTTGTTAAATTTCGTTAAAAAATTATCTATAATTTGAACAATATTTTCTTAAATCTCAACCAGCTTTCGTTAAGAAAATTTTTCATATTCTTAATAATTTTCCGTAAAGAAAATTCCTCAGAATCTAAATTTCGAATATGGTGTTAATTTTTTTTATTTATATTTTTTGAGTTACAATGAAGTTCAGAATAATTCTTTATAGTCGATTTGTATAAAAACAATAATATACAAAAAAATCTTAATTATTATAACAAATAGAGTATTTAAGTCCATATCCAACATACCACAGATATTAATATTAGGCCGCAACACTAAGCGTCCCAGACAAAGACTTTCTACCTAAAGAAAGTAAAATTTGTAATAAAAATTCTTAATATTTTTATCTGGCATCAACTTCAACTTATAAACAAACCTCTCGATTTTCTTCTATAGTGCAATATTTTAATAAAATTCTCTGAGTTTCTTTAGAAGTTTGGTATATCCGATTACAAATTAAAAAATACAAACACATATCAATAACTAAACTAATAGAGTAATTAAATACCAGTATATACTCAAACGAGAATTCTTCATTTTTCAACAGTTCAAAAATTATGATGAATGCATAACCGGTTAAGGATTTTGTGAGTAGTAAAGACAATAGTACAATAAATATAGCAGGACCATATATCGAATTCACCTGCTGCAATAACATCGATAGTTGAAAGTATATGCTGGCAAATGGTTGTCCGACTTGTTCACATTGTAGCTGATAATTTAGTTTTGAAAAACAGCGATTGATATAAAATAATATAAAACCATGATGCAACATAATATAATGTTGCATAGCGTTTAAATAATATTGCAAATAGGTGTCCAGAAAATCCCAAAACTCCCCCCTCCACAATAGAGGGATCATATTAAATAAACTCAACAAATTATCTGTTGTCATTATCACATAATTAACTGTAAGAAATATTTTGCAATTTCTCTCAGCCGCAATAGCCTGCGATTTATCGAAATAGTTGGTCTCCAATGACATTAATATTTGTAGCCATTTCTTTAGCGCCTTATCACCTTTTAACCTTAGCAATATAAACACAACACATAACGTCAAATGAGAAAAATGTGTACCAATAAAAGCATACGAAACGACAGGATTATCATTATTAAATGTATCAAATTCAAAATTATCCATTAAGTAATACGTCATGGCGAAAACATACAAACAATTTTTGAAATACACCAAAACTTTCACCATAACATACGATTTCACAAGATGTCTTTTGACGTCTACATAAACGGTGGTGAAACCCAAAAGTATGCCATGACACAATACTAAACGCAATAACCAGTTAGACCAACATGTCATGACGAATATTAGAAACACACTGAACAACGTCAAGTCCATATTTCTAAGAATTAATTAATGAGTATTTAAGAAGTTAAACTGTTTATTTATTAGATATTTATCATACATATCAAATTAATAAAGCACCCTGTATAAAGAAGTGTAGTATAGCCCTACGGTGTTGATGGTAAATACGAGTTCCTTTTGAAAAACAGTGTAAAAAAGTGAATAAAAAAAAAATTCCTAATCTAGTCTATGGTCTAGTTTGTAGTTTATAGTTTAGCTTATAGTCTAGTCTATAGTCTAGTCTATAGTCTAGTCTATAGTCTAGTCTATAGTCTAGTCTATAGTCTAGTCTATAGTCTAGTCTATAGTCTAGTCTATATCTAGTCTATAGTCTAGTCTATAGTCTAGTCTATAGTCTAGTCCATAGTCTAGTCTATAGTCTAGTCTATAGTCTAGTCTATAGTCTAGTCTATAGTCTAGTCTATAGTCTAGTCTATAGTCTAGTCTATAGTCTAGTCTATAGTCTAGTCTATAGTCTAGTCTATAGTCTAGTCTATAGTCTAGTCTATAGTCTAGTCTATAGTCTAGTCTATAGTCTAGTCTATAGTCTAGTCTATAGTCTAGTCTATAGTCTAGTCTATAGTCTAGTCTATAGTCTAGTCTATAGTCTAGTCTATAGTCTAGTCTATAGTCTAGTCTATAGTCTAGTCTATAGTCTAGTCTATAGTCTAGTCTATAGTCTAGTCTATAGTCTAGTCTATAGTCTAGTCTATAGTCTAGTCTATAGTCTAGTCTATAGTCTAGTCTATAGTCTAGTCTATAGTCTAGTCTATAGTCTAGTCTATATAGTCTAGTCTATAGTCTAGTCTATCTCTAGTCTATAGTCTAGTCTATCTCTAGTCTATAGTCTAGTATAGTCTAGTCTATAGTCTAGTATATAGTCTAGTCTATAGTCTAGTCTATAGTCTAGTCTATATCTAGTCTATAGTCTATCTATAGTCTAGTCTATAGTCTAGTCTATAGTCTAGTCTATAGTCTAGTCTATAGTCTAGTCTATAGTCTAGTCTATCTAGTCTATAGTCTAGTCTATAGTCTAGTCTATAGTCTAGTCTAGTCTATTCTCTAGTCTATCTATGTCTAGTCTATAGTCTAGTCTATAGTCTAGTCTATAGTCTAGTCTATAGTCTAGTCTAGTCTAGTCTATAGTCTAGTCTATAGTCTAGTCTATAGTCTAGTCTATAGTCTAGTCTATAGTCTAGTCTATAGTCTAGTCTATAGTCTAGTCTATAGTCTAGTCTATAGTCTAGTCTATAGTCTAGTCTATAGTCTAGTCTATAGTCTAGTCTATAGTCTAGTCTATAGTCTAGTCTATAAGTCCTAGTACTTAGTCTAGTCTATAGTCTAGTCTATAGTCTAGTCTATAGTCTAGTCTATAGTCTAGTCTATAGTCTAGTCTATAGTCTAGTCTATAGTCTAGTCCTATAGTCTAGTCTATAGTCTAGTCTATAGTCTAGTCTATAGTCTAGTCTATAGTCTAGTCTATAGTCTAGTCTATAGTCTAGTCTATAGTCTAGTCTATAGTCTAGTCTATAGTCTAGTCTATAGTCTAGTCTATAGTCTAGTCTATAGGTCTAGTCCTGATAGTCTAGTCTATAGTCTAGTCTATAGTCTAGTCTATAGTCTAGTCTATAGTTCTAGTCTATAGTCTATATATAGTCTAGTCTATAGTCTAGTCTATAGTCTAGGTCCTATAGTCTAGTCTATAGTCTAGTCTATAGTCTAGTCATAGTCTAGTCTATAGTCTAGTCTATAGTCTAGTCCTTAGTCTATCTAGTCTATAGTCTAGTCTATAGTCTAGTCTATAGTCTAGTCTATAGTCTAGTCTATAGTCTAGTCTAGTCTAGTAGTCTATAGTCTAGTCTATAGTCTAGTCTATAGTCTAGTCCTAGTCTAGTCTATAGTCTAGTCTATAGTCTAGTCTATAGTCCTAGTCTATAGTCTAGTCTATAGTCTAGTCTATAGTCTAGTCTATAGTCTAGTCTATAGTCTAGTCTATAGTCTAGTCTATAGTCTAGTCTATAGTCTAGTCTATAGTCTAGTCTATAGTCTAGTCTATAGTCTAGTCTATAGTCTAGTCTATAGTCTAGTCTATAGTCTAGTCTATAGTCTAGTCTATAGTCTAGTCTATAGTCTAGTCTATAGTCTAGTCTATAGTCTAGTCTATAGTCTAGTCTATAGTCTAGTTCTATAGTCTAGTCTATAGTCTAGTCTATAGTCTAGTCTATAGTCTAGTCTATAGTCTAGTCTATAGTCTAGTCTATAGTCTAGTCTATAGTCTAGTCTATAGTCTAGTCTATAGTCTAGTCTATAGTCTAGTCTATAGTCTAGTCTATAGTCTAGTCTATAGTCTAGTCTATAGTCTAGTCTATAGTCTAGTCTATAGTCTAGTCTATAGTCTAGTCTATAGTCTAGTCTGTAGTCTAGTCTATAGTCTAGTCTATAGTCTGTTATAGTCTAGTCTATAGTCTAGTCTATAGTCTAGTCTATAGTCTAGTTATAGTCTAGTCTATAGTCTCGTCTATAGTATAGTCTATAGTATAGTCTATAGTCCTCGTCTATAGTACTAGTCTATAGTCTAGTCTATAGTCTCGTCTATAGTCTAGTCTATAGTCTAGTCTATAGTCTAGTCTAGTAGTCTATAGTATAGTCTATAGTCTAGTCTATAGTCTAGTCGATAGTCTAGTCTATAGTCTAGTCTATAGTCTAGTCTATAGTCTAGTCTATAGTCTAGTCTATAGTCTAGTCTATATCTAGTCTATAGTCTAGCTATAGTCTAGTCTATAGTCTAGTCTAGTCTAGTCGATATTCTAGTCTATAGTCTAGTCTATAGTCTAGTCATAGTCTAGTCTATAGTCTAGTCTATAGTCTAGTCTATAGTCTAGTCTATAGTCTAGTCTATAGTCTAGTTATAGTCTAGTCTATAGTCTAGTCTATAGTCTAGTCTATAGTCTAGTCTATAGTCTAGTCTATAGTCTAGTCTATAGTCAGTCTATTCTAGTCTAGTCTATAGTCTAGTCTATAGTCTAGTCTATAGTCTAGTCTATAGTCTAGTCTATAGTCTAGTCTATAGTCTAGTCTATAGTCTAGTCTATAGTCTAGTCTATAGTCTAGTCTATAGTCTAGTCTATAGTCTAGTCTATAGTCTAGTCTATAGTCTAGTCTATAGTCTAGTCTATAGTCTAGTCTATAGTCTAGTCTATAGTCTAGTCTATAGTCTAGTCTATAGTCTAGTCTATAGTCTAGTCTATAGTCTAGTCTATAGTCTAGTCTATAGTCTAGTCTATAGTCCAGTCTATAGTCTAGTCTATAGTCTAGTCTATAGTCTAGTCTATAGTCTAGTCTATAGTCCAGTCTATAGTCTAGTCTATAGTCTAGTCTATAGTCTAGTCTATAGTCTAGTCTATAGTCTAGTCTATAGTCTAGTCTATAGTCTAGTCTATAGTCTAGTCTATAGTCTAGTCTATAGTCTAGTCTATAGTCTAGTCTATAGTCTAGTCTATAGTCAGTAGTCTATAGTCTAGTCTATAGTCTGAGTCCTATAGTCTAGTCTATAGTCTAGTCTATAGTCTAGTCGATAGTCGAAGTCTATAGTCTAGTCTATAGTCTAGTCTTAATAGTCTAGTCTATAGTCGAGTCTAATAGTCTAGTCTATAGTCTAGTCTATAGTCTAGTCTATAGTCTAGTCTATAGTCTAGTCTATAGGTCTAGTCTATAGTCTAGTCTATAGTCTAGTCTATAGTCTAAGTCTATAGTCTAGTCTATAGTCTAGTCGAATAGTCTAGTCTATAGTCTAGTCTATAGTCTAGTCTATAGTCTAGTCTATAGTCTAGTCTATAGTCCTAGTCTCATAGTCGAGAGTCTATAGTCCTAGTCTATAGTCTATATTCTATTAGTCTAGTCTATAGTCTAGTCTATAGTCTAGTCCGATAGTCTAGTCTATAGTCTAGTCTATAGACTAGTTTAGAGTTTGCCTAAGGTGTAGTCTATAGTCTAGCTTATTAGCTCTAGATTGAAATTGGTAGTAACGAAGACAACCATCAAAACTACTGGCTAAAGGAGTATGAAAAAATTATTATTTTACATTTATTAATGAATTTTTTTATTGAAAAACATATACATATGTGCATATGTTAAAATTTTTACTCAATCATTGGTCAAATATCTGTGAGTTTGTATATCGATTTGTACCAATATTATCATGTATTTAAAAATTTGAGCCAAAACTTGAAATAATAAAGCTGAGTTTACATTTAACATTCCTTTAACACTGATGATTATTGGCATGAAAGAGCGTTGTAAAGAAAACTGTTCAATCTGCAATATAAAATATGAAATAAATCGTTAATTATATGATTGCATTTTAGCATTTAAACTAACCTCTCGATTGTTGTCTTTTTCCTCCAAAAATTCTAGCAAAATCATTTGTATTTTCCGATTAAGCTGCCAAACGTGATCACATATTTTATAATATACATAAATATGAAGTATAAATAAGATATATAAATTAATCGCACTAGAAAATTGTAGTTGATTTTGAAAGAAACTATTTTTGATGACCACAATTAAAGAATACAACATTAGGGAAATTTCCATAAATATGTTGAGGTGCAGGCCACAGTTTATGGGATTGAAAATGTTATTTAGTTGTTGCAAAAGTTTGCACAAATGAAAATAATCCGCAATTAAATTTCCCACTTTTCTTGCTTTACTTTGTAATCGGTTATTAATTATAGAAAACGATTCATATAAAAAACATAAGAAAGCGGCATGTTGCAACATTATCAAATGTTTCAGACCTACTAGGCTGCACGGAAAATATATTTCGATTATTAGATACAAAGGCGCAGAGGTTATTATTTGCATTAAAAATACCATTACGTTTATAGAATGTAATACAAACAGCAACATATTGAAAAACCATAACTTTCTTAGTCCCACATCTCTCTTAGAATCCGGGCAGTTAAGGCCATGTGTTTTATGTAAAAATAATATTTTCTTAAGTAACTTTTTCATATCTTGATCTCTTTGTGGCTGCATAATAATAATCACCAATGACAATGTTACTCTTAAAAAAACCGCAAATGTTAATGAAAAATACATTATTAATTTGTTATCATCTGGATAAGGCAGTAAGAAAATTGAATATATTGAACTCATAATTAAAATTAGATTTAGTAAATTTATTATGATAACACAGATTTTAACAAATTTATTCGTTTTAAAACATTTATTTTGTAAATCAATAAATAGAGATGTATATCCAAAAAGTATGCTTTGCCATTGTATGAATTGTAATAAGTAGTATTTACAACGTTGCATAGTGAATGCTAAAAATGTACTAAAGTTAAAAAGGATATTATAGCAATTACAGAAAGTTTAAGATTAATATCTTTAATAGTTGATTAATAAATAAAAATGTTATCGGACAATAATCGAAAAGGATATTTAATATACGTTGTGACAAAAAAGTGAATACACTCGATTTAGAATCAATCGAGATCTTTATTATCAGTGTATGTATTTCTTCAGCATTTATTCATTATATGCACACTTTGGATAGAAACCTTAGGAAGCGTATCACTGGTTCAGTTCAGTTCTAGTTCAGTTCTAGTTCAGTTCTAGTTCAGTTCTAGTTCAGTTCTAGTTCAGTTCTAGTTCAGTTCTAGTTCAGTTCTAGTTCAGTTCTAGTTCAGTTCTAGTTCAGTTCTAGTTCAGTTCTAGTTCAGTTCTAGTTCAGTTCTAGTTCAGTTCTAGTTCAGTTCTAGTTCAGTTCTAGTTCAGTTCTAGTTCAGTTCTAGTTCAGTTCTAGTTCAGTTCTAGTTCAGTTCTAGTTCAGTTCTAGTTCAGTTCTAGTTCAGTTCTAGTTCAGTTCTAGTTCAGTTCTAGTTCAGTTCTAGTTCAGTTCTAGTTCAGTTCTAGTTCAGTTCTAGTTCAGTTCTAGTTCAGTTCTAGTTCAGTTCTAGTTCAGTTCTAGTTCAGTTCTAGTTCAGTTCTAGTTCAGTTCTAGTTCAGTTCTAGTTCAGTTCTAGTTCAGTTCTAGTTCAGTTCTAGTTCAGTTCTAGTTCAGTTCTAGTTCAGTTCTAGTTCAGTTCTAGTTCAGTTCTAGTTCAGTTCTAGTTCAGTTCTAGTTCAGTTCTAGTTCAGTTCTAGTTCAGTTCTAGTTCAGTTCTAGTTCAGTTCTAGTACAGTTCTAGTTCAGCTCTAGTTCAGTTCTAGTTTGGTTGCAACCTTGGAACTATCTCCTGGGACCAGTTCTGCTCAACATTGTTGAGATTCCAAAGTATTTTTAAAAACTTTCTAATAATTAGTTCCCTGACATTTGTAGGCATTTCTTTCAAAAATTGTTTAAAATAGTAATATTTTGCGAAAATTTTCTAAAAAACAGAAGAAAAATTTAAAAAATTGTTTTTAAAAAGGAGAACTTTTCAAACATTTTCATAAAAAACTAAAAAATTCTGAAAAAGATTTATTCGAAAATGTTCTAAAACAAAGTGAATTTTTCTAAAATTGTCTCTAAAAACACATTTTTTAAAATATTTTTTAAATTATCTGTAAATTTTCTTTCAAAATATAGTGGCTATACACTGCCCTTAACAATACCGAAGAGCTTTAAGATAAAGACCTTTTAATTGAAATAATTAATTGACATTCATATACATAAATACATATTACATACATAAATAATTTATGTAATAGCATAAACACTAGCTAATTAATTTGTATTAACATGGACTTTCCGCTTTTCAGTGAGTTTTTAATCGTCATCATGACTTGTTGGTCTAACTGGTTACTGCGTTTAGTACTCTGCTACGGCATAATGTTGGGTTTCACCACAATTTATGCAGATGTCAAAAAACGTCTTGTGAAATCTTATATTACGGTGAAAATTTTTGTGTTTTTTAAAAATCTTTTGTATTTTTTCATTATTATAAATAATTTAGCGAAAAATACTGAATTTAGAAAATTTGCAAATACGAATCCTACACTTGGTTTCGGTAGACTTTTTATACACTTTTTTAATCTACTATTAATGATTATATTTATATCGTTGCGTATAAAAGGAGATAAGGAGTTAAAGAAATGGCTACAACTATTGATGTCATTGGAGACCAACTATTTTGACAAATGGGATACTAAAGTTGATAAAAAATTACAAATATATTTGACACTTAATTATATTGTAATGACAGCAGACAGCATTCTTGGTCTATATGTTGCATTACCTAGCCTGTTAAGGGGAAATTTTCGGATGTTTCTAAACATTTGTATACAAAATTATTTTTTCGACGTGCAACATTATATTATGTTGCATCACTGCCTTCTATTGTTCCTTATTAATAACAATTTTTCTAGACTAAATTATCAGCTACAAAGTAAAAAAGTGAAATCGCCAATTGCCAGCATATACATGAAACTATTGATGCTGCGGCAACAGATTAATTCCTTATATGGTCCTGCTATATTCACCACGTTTTTATCTTTAATATTGATGTTTTCCATAAGCATTTATACTTTATGTACACTTTGGATGGAATATCATTATGAAATTCTCAATTTTGAGTTTTTAATATCATTTAAGTATTGTATTAGTTTCTTGATTGATATGTATCTATATGCTTTAATATGCGATCGGGAAAGCCAAACTACAAAAGAAACAACAAATATTTGTTTGAAGATTGTACCAGTCAACAAAATCGAGAGGTTTGGTTTAAGTTGTTTTTAGGTCTAACAAAATATTAAAAGTTTTTATTTCAATTTTATTTTCTGCAGATTGAATATCTTTCTTTGGGGCGCTCAGTATTGCCGCTTAATATCAACATCTTGTGGTATAATAGATATGAACCTCAAATATCTTTTGGTATAATAGTAGTAGTATTTTGTATTTTATTGTTTTTATACAAAGTAATTTTACCCTTTATGTGGACTTAAATATGAATTTTGTTAAATTATAATATAATTTATTAATATAAAAAAATAATAGTTAAATAATAATAGTAATCAATAGTTCAGTCTAGTATAGTAGTAGATTCAGTAGTTCAGTTCTAGTTCAGTATAGTTCAGTTTCTAGTTCCCATCAAAAGTTTCTAGTTCAGTTTCTATTTCAGTTTCAGTTCAGTTCTAGTTCAGTTCAGTTCAGTTCAGTTCTAGTTCAGTTCTAGTTCAGTTCTAGTTCAGTTCTAGTTCAGTTCTAGTTCAGTTCTAGTTCAGTTCTAGTTCAGTTCTAGTTCAGTTCTAGTTCAGTTCAGTTCTAGTTCAGTTCTAGTTCAGTTCTAGTTCAGTTCTAGTTCAGTTCTAGTTCAGTTCTAGTTCAGTTCAGTTCTAGTTCAGTTCTAGTTCAGTTCAGTTCTAGTTCAGTTCTAGTTCAGTTCTAGTTCAGTTCTAGTTCAGTTCTAGTTCAGTTCTAGTTCAGTTCTAGTTCAGTTCTAGTTCAGTTCTAGTTCAGTTCTAGTTCAGTTCTAGTTCAGTTCTAGTTCAGTTCTAGTTCAGTTCTAGTTCAGTTCTAGTTCAGTTCTAGTTCAGTTCTAGTTCAGTTCTAGTTCAGTTCTAGTTCAGTTCTAGTTCAGTTCTAGTTCAGTTCAGTTCTAGTTCAGTTCTAGTTCAGTTCTAGTTCAGTTCTAGTTCAGTTCTAGTTCAGTTCTAGTTCAGTTCTAGTTCAGTTCTAGTTCAGTTCTAGTTCAGTTCTAGTTCAGTTCTAGTTCAGTTCTAGTTCCGTTCTAGTTCAGTTCTAGTTCAGTTTTAGTTCAGTTCTAGTTCAGTTCTAGTTCAGTTCTAGTTCAGTTCTAGTTCTAGTTCAGTTCTAGTTCAGTTCTAGTTCAGTTCTAGTTCAGTTCTAGTTCAGTTCTAGTTCAGTTCTAGTTCAGTTCTAGTTCAGTTCTAGTTCAGTTCTAGTTCAGTTCTAGTTCAGTTCTAGTTCAGTTCTAGTTCAGTTCTAGTTCAGTTCTAGTTCAGTTCTAGTTCAGTTCTAGTTCAGTTCTAGTTCAGTTCTAGTTCAGTTCTAGTTCTAGTTCAGTTCTAGTTCTAGTTCAGTTCTAGTTCGGTTCTAGTTCTAGTTCAGTTCTAGTTCTAGTTCAGTTCTAGTTCAGTTCTAGTTCAGTTCTAGTTCAGTTCTAGTTCAGTTCTAGTTCAGTTCTAGTTCAGTTCTAGTTCAGTTCTAGTTCAATTCTAGTTCAGTTCTAGTTTAGTTCTACTTCCATTCTAGCTCAGTTCAAGTTAGTTCTAGTTTTGTTCCAAAATTTTCCCGTATGAATTATATTTGAATGAAGTCCGAGTACAACAATATGAAATTTTGAAATTAACTACATATGTATGTGTATAACTGTTGCAACCTTGGAACTAATGAGGATGGTTTACTTCAGAAACAAGTTCTGCAAAACAATATTAAGAAACCAAAGAACTTCTAAAAACTTTTTAAATAACTTTTAATAGCAATAATATATGTATGTCAATAGTTACAGCACTTAACATCAGATTAGAAAAGAGTGTCCCTATAAAAGTATGTATATGAAAAGTCATTAACAACTACTTATGTACATACGTAAATGGTGGAGGAACCCAGAAGTATGTTAGGACAGAAACATAAGCACAGCAACCAATTAAACAAACATGCCTCGTCCATATTTTACAAATTAGTTGATGAGTTAATTAAGTAGTTAAAATCTTTATTTATTAGATATCGCTTATTTACCACAAGACTGACATAACTCATAAAATATCGTTTCAAGAAAAAGGACTTTGAATGTTTAAGACATTTTATAAATTTAAATTAATCGTCGTATTTAGAAAGTTTAACCTGATATAGAAAGCGACCTTTATTATGTTTCTAATCTGTATTTAATGCACATTTTGTCCTGCCAAATATTTGTTAAGAAATAATTTTACAAAATTTGATTTTCACAACAAAAAAAAATAAACCTCAAACCGAAAATAACAAACATTTCTAGAAATAGATAAAACTATATAAAATACTTTAGAACAGCGCATATTTAGTAGTACTCGGTACAAAAGATCCATATTTTGAGTTAAGCTAGTCTTGCAGTAAAAGACAGCTATGTTTATCTCATTATTTATAATACATAAAAATCAATCAAGCAAATAATTTACTATAAACCGTCGGTTTTGATAGTAGCAGTGGATGACTTTTGAAAACTTTTCTCAAAATATTTTATTTTAAAATTACAAAGAAAATTTTTCGAAAATTGTGTAAAAGAAGATGATTTTTTCCAAAATTATGTAAAATTAGAAGATTTTGCTAAAATTTTCTAAAAAAAAAAGAAAAATTCTAAAAAAATGTTTTTAAAAAAGAAAATTTTTCAAAACTATTCATAAAAAATTTGAAATTTTCTTAAAATTTTCTAAAAGAAAGAGAATTTTTCGAAAATTTTCTAAGTTGTTTTGGAAATTTTCTGTAAATTTTCTTTAAAAAAAAAATAGTGGCTATACACTGCTATTAACAATACCGAAGACCTTTAAGATATAGGCCTTTTAATTGACATAATTAATTAACATACATATACATACACACATATGTAAATAATTTATGTAACTCCATAAATACTAGCTAATTAATTTGTAATAACGTGAACTTTCCGCTTTTCAGTGAGTTTTTAATCGTCCTCATGACTTGTTGGTCTAACTGGTTACTGCGTTTAGTACTCTGCTATGGCATACTTCTGGGTTTCACCACAATTTATGCAGATGCCAAAAAACGTCTTGTGAAATCTTATATTACGGTGAAAATGTTTGTGTTTTTCAAAAATCTTTTAATTTTTGTTGTCATCATGAATTATTTAACTGAAAATCTTAGATTTTCAATATTAGTACAAGAAAATATTATCTCGGCTTTTGGTAATTTTGGCGTACACATTTTTAATCTGCTGTTAATTGCTGGGTTTATATCATTGCGTATAAAAGGAGATAAGGCCTTAAAGAAATGGCTACAACTATTGATGTCATTGGAGAGCAACTACTTTGACAAATGGGATACTAAAGTTGATAAAAAATTACAAATATATGTGACACTTAATTATATTGTAATGACAGCAGACAGTTTACTTGGTTTATATATTGCATTTCCTCTCTTGTTGGAGGAAGATTTTCGGATGTTTCTAAACACATATGTACAAAATTATTTTTTCGACGTGCAACATTATATTATGTTGCATCACTGCTTTCTATTGTTCCTTATTAATAACAATTTTTCTACACTGAATTATCAGCTACAAAATAAAAAAGATAAATCGCCAATTGCCAGCATATACATGCAACTATTGATGTTGCGGCAGGAGATTAATTCCTTATATGGTCCCGCCATATTCATCATATTTTCATCTCTAATACTAATGTTTTCCTTTAGCTTTTATGCATTATACACAATTTGGAATACACGTCATTATGGAATGTTTATTTTTAAGGCTTTAATCTCATATAAGTACTGTATTAGTTTCTTTATTGATATGTATCTTTACGTTTTAATCTGCGATCGTGTAACCCAAACTACTAAAGAAACGACAAACATTTTGTTGGAAGATTGTACCAGACAACAAAATCGAGAGGTTTGTTTATTAGTTGATTTTATGCCTAATAAAATATTAAAAGTTTTTATTAAAAATTTTCTTTTCTGCAGATTGAGTATCTTTGTTTGGGGCGCTCAGTATTGCCGCTTAATATCAAGATCTGTGGTATAATAAATATTGATCACAAATATTTTTTTGGTATAATAGTTAGTAGTGTTATATATATAATTGTTTTTACACAATCTAGTAGTGATTTGTGGAGTATATAATAAATGGAATATTTTGATTAAATAAGAATATAAACTAACTAGCTTATTACCCGCTACTTTGTTAGCGAGGGTTTTTATAGAATGAGAAATATGTTGGCTCTTCATTTAGCAAGGAAAAAATAATATGTTTTACAAAGATTACAAATTTTTAAATATTGGTAATTCCCTAATTTGAAGAAATGATGATTGTATATGTGTACTCAATTTTAAGTACTTAAAAGTCAATTTTTATAGATTCTCATTTACTCCGGGCTCTATATGCTTAATTTCATGTTTTTAGGTTGAATTTTATAGAAAACTCAAAAAGTACCGATCGAAGGACGAAAAAGTGCCAAAAAGTTCACTTTTATAGATTCTCATTTACTCCGGGCTCTACATGCTTAATTTCATGTTTCTAGGTTAAATTTTATGGAAAACTCAAAAAGTACCAGTCGAAGTACGATAAAGTACCAAAAAGTCCCCTTTTATAGATTCTAATTTACTCCAGGCTCTACATGCTTAATTTTATGTTTCTAGGTTAAATTTTATAGAAAACTCAAAAAGTACCAGTCGAAAGACCAGTCTACATGCTTAATTTCATGTTTCTAGGTTAAATTTTATAGAAAACTCAAAAAGTACCAGTCGAAGGACGAAAAAGTACCAAAAAGTCCCCTATTATAGATTGTCATTTACTCTGGGCTCTACATGCTTAATTTCATGTTTCTAGGTTAAATTTTATAGAAAACTCAAAAAGTACCAGTCGAAAGACGAAAAAGTTCCAAAAAGTCCCCTTTTATAGATTCTCATTTACTCCGGGCTCTACATGCTTAATTTCATGTTTCTAGGTTAAATTTTATAGAAAACTCAAAAAGTACCAGTCGAAGGACGAAAAAGTACCAAATAGTCCCCTTTTATAGATTCTCATTTAATAAGGGCTCTACATGCCTAATTTTATGTTTCTAGGTTAAATTTTATAGAAAACTCAAAAAGTACCAGTCGAAAGACGAAAAAGTTCCAAAAAGTCCCCTTTTATAGATTCTCATTTACTAAGGGCTCTACATGCTTAATTTCATGTTTCTAGGTTAAATTTTATAGAAAACTCAAAAAGTACCAGTCGAAAGACGAAAAATACCATATAGTCCCCTTTTATAGATTCTCATTTAATAAGGGCTATACATGCTTAATTTCATGTTTCTAGGTTAAATTTTATAGAAAACTCAAAAAGTACCAGTCGAAGGACGAAAAAGTACCAAAAAGTCCCCTATTATAGATTCGCATTTACTCTGGGCTCTACATGCTTAATTTCATGTTTCTAGGTTAAATTTTATAGAAAACTCAAAAAGTACCAGTCGAAAGACGAAAAAGTTCCAAAAAGTCCCCTTTTATAGATTCTCATTTACTCCGGGCTCTACATGCTTAATTTCATGTTTCTAGGTTAAATTTTATAGAAAACTCAAAAAGTACCAGTCGAAGGACGAAAAAGTACCAAAAAGTCCCCTTTTATAGATTCTCATTTACTAAGGGCTCTACATGCTTAATTTCGTGTTTCTAGGTTAAATTTTATAGAAAACTCAAAAAGTACCAGTCGAAAGACGAAAAAGTACCAAATAGTCCCCTTTTATAGATTCTCATTTACTAAGGGCTCTACATGCTTAATTTTATGTTTCTAGGTTAAATTTTATAGAAAACTCAAAATGTACCAGTCGAAGGACGAAAAAGTACCAAAAAGTCCCCTTTTATAGATTCTCATTAACTAAGGCCTCCGCATGCTTAATTTCATGTTTCTAGGTTAAATTTTGTAGAAAACTCAGAACGTACCAGTCGAAGGACGAAAAAGTACCAAAAAGTCCCCTTTTATAGATTCTCATTTACTAAGGGCTCTACATGCTTAATTTCATGTTTCTAGATTAAATTTTATAGAAAACTCAAAAAGTACCAGTCGAAGGACGAAAAAGTACCAAAAAGTCCCCTATTATAGATTCTCATTTACTCTGGGCTCTACATGCTTAATTTCATGTTTCTAGGTTAAATTTTATAGAAAACTCAAAAAGTACCAGTCGAAAGACGAAAAAGTACCAAAAAGTCCCATTTTATAGATTCTCATTTACTCCGAGCTCTACATGCTTAATTTCATGTTTCTAGGTTTAATTTTAAAGAAAACTCAAAAAAGTACCTGTGTAGAACGAAAAAGTAGCGAAAAGTCCCTTTATTATTAATTTCATGTTTCTATTTCAATATCATAGAAAACTCAAAAAGGACCAGTTGGAGAATGAAAAGTACCAAAAAATATCACTTGGTACCGGGGTTCCAAATAACACCCCATTAGGATATTTAGTGTTTCTAAATTTAAAAATTTTATCTAAATTGGATCATTGTGGTTGAATAAAATCAAATTTCCCGTTTTTACCCCTTTTGGTACTTTTTTCCTCCCCATTAACGAAATAAAAATTCTATTCCAAAAGGTTGCAACATCGTAGTGGGAGCCCGTTATTATGTGTTCATATGTATAAGTTAATAAACCAAAAACAATGTTTTATGAAAAAAGTACCAAAAATAGGTACAATTTTAACCCCTTAAACGTCCGAATATCCAAAAAGTACTAAATTCATATTTTTATTTTTTCGTTAAGTTATGAAGGAGTCAAAAATATTTTTTGAATGTGCACTGGTTTAAAAGATACATGGGGTGCGAAAAAAGTACCAAAATACAGTTTTTACCCGTTTATTCCCTAAAGGGGCCGAATTTTAAAAAAGTACCAGACACCTGTCCGTTTATTTTTTAAATGAACGGCGATAAGCTTTAAACTGTTTTTGTATCTTTTCTAGTTTAGGAGATATAAGGTTACCGAATTTACCCGTTTTTACCCTTTTTTACCCCCTAAACATTCGAATTTCCAAAAATCCCGTCTTAGTGGATCTATTTGGCGGGAGACCAACCTCCTGTCCAAATTTCAGCTCTTTAGCTTCAACCGTTTAGGCTGTGCGATGATGAATCAGTCAGTGAATCAGTCAGTCAGTCAGTCAGTCAGTCAGTAACGTTAGAATTTTATATATATAGATATATGTATTACTGAAGTAGCCTGTGTACCTCCGGTAGGTTAGTGGTTAGTGTTCTAGTCTGTTAGACCAGAGGCGGTGGGTTCGATTCCCACCTGAGGTACTGGTTAAGGAGCTCACAACAGGCCCGATAGAGGCCTAGGGGTATTTCTTCGGATTTGATGTATAATACATCCTCCTTTCAAACTAACTAACTAACTAACTAACTAACTAACTAACAAACAACAAACAAACAAACAAACAAACAAACAAACAAACAAACAAACAAACAACAAACAAACAAACAAACAACAACAAACAAACAAACAAACAAACAAACAAACAAACAAACAAACAAACAAACAAACAAACAAACAACAACAAACAAACAAACAAACAAACAACAAACAACAAACAAACAAACAAACAAACAAACAAACAAACAAACAAACAAACAAACAAACAAACAAACAAACAAACAACAAACAAACAAACAAACAAACAAACAAACAAACAAACAAACAAACAAACAAACAAACAAACAAACAACAAACAAACAAACAAACAAACAAACAAACAACAAACAAACAAACAAACAAACAAACAAACAAACAAACAAACAAACAACAAACAAACAAACAAACAAACAAACAAACAAACAAACAACAAACAAACAAACAAACAAACAAACAAACAAACAAACAAACAAACAAACAAACAAACAAACAACAAACAAACAAACAAACAACAAACAAACAACAAACAAACAAACTAACTAACTAACTAACAAACAAACAAACTAACTAACTAACTAACTAACTAACTAACTAACTAACTACTAACTAACTAACTAACTAACTAACTAACTAACTAACTAACTAACTAACTAACTAACTAACTAACTAACTAACTAACTAACTAACTAACTAACTAACTAACTAACTAACTAACTAACTAACTAACTAAACTAACTAACTAACTAACTAACTAACTAACTAACTAACTAACTAACTAACTAACTAACTAACTAACTAACTAACTAACTAACTAACTACTAACTAACTAACTAACTAACTAACTAACTAACTAACTACTAACTAACTAACTAACTAACTAACTAACTAACTAACTAACTACTAACTAACTAACTAACTAACTAACTAACTAACTAACTAACTAACTAACTAACTAACTAACTAACTAACTAACTAACTAACTAACTAACTAACTAACTAACTAACTAACTAACTAACTAACTAACTAACTAACTAACTAACTAACCCTATAAACCTAATCAAAAAAATACATTTCTTTGCTCTTAAGAAAATTTTAATTAATTTAATCGAAAATTACCACTTGAATAAATTCAACTTCAATAAGGAACATTTATTATAGAAAATTACGAAAGTACTATTTGAAGAAGGAAATAGTAAAATACCTCTTATATATTCTCATTGAAACAAAAAATTTATGTTTCTTTGATCAATATTATAAAAAATTCCAAAAATATAATTTGATGAACGGAAAAGTATCAAAACAGTTCCTTATAGTACATTCTCCTTTACTCATGACCCTACATGTTAAATTTTATATGTTTCGTATTATAGAATATTAAAAAAGAAACTCCCATGTAAATAACGAAAAAGTTTCATGCTAAAATAAAATCTCATTTTCCATCCCTGGTATAATTACAGAAAATTAAAACAACAACTTAAATGCTTCTCTTATTATTTCTTACTTGCTTCTCTCTTTCAATGAAAATAATAACAATTACAACAAATATATTGCACTTACCTTAATACAAAATTTGTTGTTTTAATTCGTTTGACAATTGATCATGTTCAAGCAGGACCATTGATTTGTTTTATTTGTTTTAGCAAAAACACTAACAACGAACGATACGCAATGCGATGAATGAAAAAGAAAAAACCAAAAAGCAGCGCTGCAACCATAATTACGCAGCTTCATATTAAATTTTGGATTTAAATTAATTAGAAATAATAAATTTTATTTATTTATTTATTTATTTAAAACATTATGATATTTGTGATATTTTAAAGAAATTTTATACTAAAACTTTTAACACAATATGTAATTCTAACTTTTTTCATAAAAATTACAAAAAATATTTATTATATTCTTCACCATTTTCTATAAAACAACTTACTAAAACTTTTTCTATTAAAAACACTTTATTTTAATGGAATTTAATAACAACACTTTTATATATAAAAATTAAATTTTTAATCACACTTTTTTCACCAAAAAAATAAAATATCACTACAAATCTTAATTTCACTTTTTTCCGATAACCGTACCGCAGCAAGGAAGAACAATGTTAAACTAATTGCTTAAAAATGAAATAAAAGCAAAAGCGCAAATATCAAAGTAAATAATGAAATAAGCTCAATTTGAGCTGATGCTGCATAAAAGAGAAAAGCAAAACGTAATACGAGAGGGAGTAAGTAATAATAACCAAAAGGAACAAAAAGTAATTAATATCAAAGAAGGGAATGTTATTTAGTTCATGTAACAACGTCTTAGTTCTACTTCTGTTCTAGCTAATATCTTGTTCAGTTTATGGTTGGATCTAGTTTAGTTCTAGCCCATAACTACTTCAGTTCATTTCAAGGATAGATCTAGTACAGTTCTATTTCACTTCAAAATTAGTTCTAGTTCAATTCTAGTTGAGTTCTAGTTCAGCTTTAGTTAAATTCCAGTTCAGTTCTAGTTAATTTCTAGTTCAATTCTGCTCCAGTTCAGTTGAAGTTCACTTTTAATTCAGTTGTAGTTCAGTTCTAGTTCAGCTCCAGTTCTGTTTTATTTTGGTTCTAGTTCCATTCTAGTTCAGTTCTAGTTTAGTTCAGTTCTAATTTAGTTGTAGTTCAGTTCTAGTTCAGTCCTAGTTCAGTTCTACTTCAGTTCTAGTTTAGTCCTAGTTAATTTCTACATAGTTCTAGTTCAGTTGTAGTTCATTTTTAGTTGAGTTCTAGTTTAGTTTAGGTCTAGTTTAGTTCAGTTCTAGTTCAGTTATAGTTAGTTATACTTTCTATTGCAGTTCTAATTTAATTGTAGTTCAGTTCTAGTTCAATTCTAGTTCAGTTCTATTTCAGTTCAGTTCTAGTTTAGTTCAGTTCTACTTCAGTTTTAGATGAGTTCTAGTTCTGGTTGTGTTCTAGTGCTGTTCTAGTTTTGTTCTAGTTCTGTTCTAGTTCTGCTCTAGTTCTGTTCTAGTTCTGTTCCTAGTTCTGTTCCTAGTTCTGTTCCTAGTTCTGTTCCAGTTCTGTTCTAGTTCTGTTCTAGTTCTGTTCTAGTTCTGTTCTAGTTCTGTTCTAGTTCTGTTCTAGTTCTGTTCTGTTCTAGTTCAGTTCTAGTTCTGTTCTAGTTCTGTTCTAGTTCTGTTCTAGTTCTGTTCTAGTTCTGTTCTAGTTCTGTTCTAATTCTGTTCTAGTTCTGGTTCTAGTTCAGTTCTAGTTCTGTTCTAGTTCAATTCTATTCTAGTTGTTCTAGTTGTTCTAGTTGTGTTCTAGTTTTGTTCTAGTTTTGTTCTAGTTCTGTTCTAGTTCTGTTCTAGTTCTGTTCAAGTTCTGTTCTAATTCTGTTCTAGTTCTGTTATAGTTCTGTTCGAGTTCAATTCTAGTTCCAGTTCTAGTTCAGTTCTAGTTCTAGTTCAGTTCTAGTTCAGTTCTAGTGGCAGTTCTAGTTCAGTTCTAGTTCAGTTTTTAGTGTCAGTTTTAGTTCAGTTCTAGTTCAGTTCTAGTTCAGTTCTAGTTCAGTTCTAGTTCAGTTCTAGTTCAGTTCTAGTTCAGTTCTAGTTCAGTCTAGTTCAGTTCTAGTTCAGTTCTAGTTCAGTCTAGTTCAGTTCTAGTTCAGTTAGTTCAGTTCTAGTTCAGTTCTAGTCTGTTCAGTTCTAGTTCAGTTCTAGTTCAGTTCTAGTTCAGTTCTAGTTCAGTTCTAGTTCAGTTCTAGTTCAGTTCTAGTTCAGTTCTAGTTCAGTTCTAGTTCAGTTCTAGTTCAGTTCTAGTTCAGTTCTAGTTCAGTTCTAGTTCAGTTCTAGTTCAGTTCTAGTTCAGTTCTAGTTCAGTTCTAGTTCAGTTCTAGTTCAGTTCTAGTTCAGTTCTAGTTCAGTTCAGTTCTAGTTCAGTTCCAGTTCAGTTCTAGTTCAGTTCTAGTTCAGTTCTGGTTCATTTCTAGTTAAGTTCTAGTTTAGTTCTATTTCATCGCTAGTTCAGTTCTAGTTTAGTTTTGTTCAGTTCTATTTAAGTTTCAGTTTAGTTCTAGTTCAGTTCTAGTTCAGTTCTAGTTCAGTTCTAGTTCTGTTCTAGTTCTATTCTAGTTCAGTTCTATTTTGGTTCTAGTTCAGTTCTATTTCGGTTCTACTTCAGTTCTATTTCGGTTCTAGTTCAGTTCTAGTTCAGTTCTAGGTCAGTTCTAGTTCAGTTTTCGTTCAGTTCAGTTCTATTTCAAGTTCTAGATCAAGTTCAGTTCTAGTTTAGTTCTAGTTCAGTTCTAGTTCAGTTTTAGTTCCGTTCTGGTTCATTTCTAGTTTAGTTCTATTTTATCGCTAATTCAGTTCTAGTTTAGTTTTGTTCAGTTCTATTTAAGTTCCAGTTCAGTTCTAGTTCAGTTCTAGTTCTGTTCTAGTTCTGTTCTAGTTCAGTTCTATTTCGGTTCTATTTCGGTTCTAGTTCAGTTCTAGTTCAGTTCTAGTTCAGTTCTAGGTCAGTTCTAGTTCAGTTCTAGTTCAGTTCTAGTTCAGTTCTAGTTCAGTTCTAGTTCAGTTCTCGTTCAGTTCTAGTTCAGTTCTAGTTCAGTTCTAGTTCAGTTCTAGTTCAGTTCTAGTTCAGTTCTAGTTCAGTTCTAGTTCAGTTCTAGTTCAGTTCTAGTTCAGTTCTAGTTCAGTTCTAGTTCAGTTCTAGTTCAGTTTTAGTTCAGTTCTAGTTCTAGTTCAGTTCTAGTTCAGTTCTAGTTCAGTTCTAGTTCAGTTCTAGTTCAGTTCTAGTTCAGTTCTAGTTCAGTTCTAGTTCAGTTCTAGTTCAGTTCTAGTTCAGTTCTAGTTCAGTTCTAGTTCAGTTCTAGTTCAGTTCTAGTTGAGTTCTAGTTCAGTTCTAGTTCAAGTTCAGTTCTAGTTCAAGTTCTGGTTCATGTACTAGTTCAAGTTCAGTTCTAGTTCTAGTTCTAGTTCAAGTTCAAGTTCAAGTTCTAGTTCAAGTTCAGTTCAAGTTCTAGTTCAAGTTCTGGTTCAAGTTCAGTTCTAGTTCAAATAAAACTCCAAAGACTTTTTTCTTTATTATCATTTGATAAATATAATTTCTGGTTTATTTCAGTTTTTTCTTTGTCACGAGATAATTTTGTTATAATATTAATTCTTTTGTTTTTTAATAATACGAAATAATTATTTGTTTATAGGTTTTCAATGTATTTTTATTAAGTTATACCATAGCTAAGAAACGCTAAAAATTATGTTTGTTTTATTTTATTCTTTTAAGGAATAGTTATTAAAATAAAAATTAAAATATAAAATAATGTACAAGCGAAATAATTATGTAAATAAATTACATAAATAAGGAGAGAATTCATTTTATACACATAAATATTAAATTAAAAAATAATATACACAACTTAACTAAGAATTTCTCTTTTTAATAAATATATATAAAAAAAAGAACTAAAATTAACTAAAAAAAAAAAATAAAGGTACCAAATAAAATCAGTTAAATAAATTAGATTTTTTTAATGTAAATACGAATTATAAATAGGATCACACTTAGTTAGATGTTGCTTTAACAAAAGTTATTGTTTTTATGATTTAATTTCTCATTTTATAAAATACAACTAAAACTTAAAGTAAAAACTATAATATTTTAATTTTTTTGTTTTTTTTTTTTTAACTTTTTCTTTTACAAAACATAAAAATATTTGGTGAGAAGCAAAAAAATATACAAAACTTTAAATTGTTTTTCATTTCTGGTCATTTGGTAAAAATTAAATTGAAAATTAATAGAAATAAATGTGAGTGAGTATCTGTTGAGCGAAAGGGAAATAAAAAATGGCACAATTCTTTAAAATAAAAAATAAAAATTCTGTTTAAATCTGTTTGATATATGTAAGTAAGTTTCTGTGTTTTGTTTGTTTCTTTTTAGATTTGTTTCTTTCAAGACTTAAATAGCTAACGGACGTATGTTTTTAAATATATATATATATGTTTGAAATTCTTTATTTTCTTTAATAACTTTTATCCTTTTGGTTTCCGAAACTTTTTACCGAAAAATATTGTTTCATTTTTTTTTTTGTTTGTTAATAGAGTTTTATGTTCAAAATAGTTTCTTTTATCTCTTTTGTAATTTTTGGTATTATATCTTCAAAATATGTTTAAATTTTTATTAATCAAATCCTTGTTGTTTTTTTTTTTTTTGTTTTTATTGTGTAGTTCATAAATCGTTATACTTTTTCGTAAATAATTTTCTTTATTTTTCTTTTATATAATGATTTGTTTTGTTTTATATGTATGTTTTTGTTTTGTTGATTAAATATATATATTTTATAAAATATATAAAGCTAGACACATAAAGATTTTCATTTCGTTATTCAAATCTGTGAACATTTTTGTTTGCACGCTTAGTTTTTATACTTTTTCGTTTGGTTTTTTAAAAAAAGACAGAAACTTAAAGTTAATTTTTATAATATTTAAACGCCGTTTTTGTCAATTTTTGTTAAAAAAAAAAATTAAATAAATTGATGCGGTTGTTGTTAGTTGTTTGGTTTTGGTTTTACACACAGTCATGGAAGTCTCTTGAATTCCTTTTGGTTGTTGTTATAGTTGTATTTGTTGTGGTTTATTCGATTTTCTCTGTTTCCCGCCTAGGAAAGCTCTTTAAGAAATAACACATTTTTCATTATTGCCACTAATATTGACTTGTTCCAAATTGCGGGCAATTTCATGATCATCTTCGATACTGTAAATAAGAAAATATTAATATTTAGAGAACAAGTCTTTAGTTCACTTCTAGTTCTAGTTCAGTTCTAGTACAGTTCTAGTTCAGTTCTAGTTCAGTTCTAGTTCAGTTCTAGTTCAGTTCTAGTTCAGTTCTAGTTCAGTTCTAGTTCAGTTCTAGTTCAGTTCTAGTTCAGTTCTAGTTCAGTTCTAGTTCAGTTCTAGTTCAGTTCTAGTTCAGTTCTAGTTTCAGTTCTAGTTCAGTTCTAGTTCAGTTCTAGTTCAGTTCTAGTTCAGTTCTAGTTCAGTTCTAGTTCAGTTCTAGTTGAGTTTCTAGTTCAGTTCTAGTTCAGTTCTAGTTCAGTTCTAGTTCAGTTCTAGTTCAGTTCTAGTTCAGTACTAGTTCAGTTCTAGTTCAGTTCTAGTTCAGTTCTACTTCAGTTCTAGTTGTTCAGTTCTAGTTCAGTTCTAGTTCAGTTCTAGTTCAGTTCTAGTTCAGTTCTAGTTCAGTTCTAGTTCAGTTCTAGTTCAGTTCTAGTTCAGTTCTAGTTCAGTTCTAGTTCAGTTCTAGTTCAGTTCTAGTTCAGTTCTAGTTCAGTTCTAGTTCAGTTCTAGTTCAGTTCTAGTTCAGTTCTAGTTCAGTTCTAGTTCAGTTCTAGTTCAGTTCTAGTTCACTTCTAGTTCAGTTCTAGTTCAGTTCTAGTTCAGTTCTAGTTCAGTTCTAGTTCAGTTCTAGTTCAGTTCTAGTTCTAGTTCTAGTTCTAGTTCTAGTTCTAGTTCTAGTTCTAGTTCAGTTCTAGTTCAGTTCTAGTTCAGTTCTAGTTCAGTTCTAGTTCAGTTCTAGTTCTGTTCTAGTTCTGTTCTAGTTCTGTTCTAGTTCTGTTCTAGTTCTGTTCTAGTTCTGTTCTAGTTCTGTTCTAGTTCAGTTCTAGTTCAGTTCTAGTTCAGTTCTAGTTCAGTTCTAGTTCAGTTCTAGTTCTAGTTCAGTTCTAGTTCAGTTCTAGTTCAGTTCTAGTTCAGTTCTAGTTCAGTTCTAGTTCAGTTCTAGTTCAGTTCTAGTTCAGTTCTAGTTCAGTTCTAGTTCAGTTCTACTTCAGTTCTACTTCAGTTCTACTTCAGTTCTACTTCAGTTCTAGTTCAGTTCTAGTTCAGTTCTAGTTCAGTTCTTTCTAGTTCAGTTCTAGTTCAGTTCTAGTTCAGTTCTAGTTCAGTTCTAGTTCAGTTCTAGTTCAGTTCTAGTTCAGTTCTAGTTCAGTTCTAGTTCAGTTCTAGTTCAGTTCTAGTTCAGTTCTAGTTCAGTTCTAGTTCAGTTCTAGTTCAGTTCTAGTTCAGTTCTAGTTCAGTTCTAGTTCAGTTCTAGTTCAGTTCTAGTTCAGTTCTAGTTCAGTTCTAGTTCAGTTCTAGTTCAGTTCTAGTTCAGTTCTAGTTCAGTTCTAGTTCAGTTAGTTCAGTTCTAGTTCAGTTCTAGTTCAGTTCTAGTTCAGTTCTAGTTCAGTTCTAGTTCAGTTCTAGTTCAGTTCTAGTTCAGTTCTAGTTCAGTTCTAGTTCAGTTCTAGTTCAGTTCTAGTTCAGTTCTAGTTCAGTTCTAGTTCAGTTCTAGTTCAGTTCTAGTTCAGTTCTAGTTCAGTTCTAGTTCAGTTCTAGTTCAGTTCTAGTTCAGTTCTAGTTCAGTTCTAGTTCAGTTCTAGTTCAGTTCTAGTTCAGTTCTAGTTCAGTTCTAGTTCAGTTCTAGTTCAGTTCTAGTTAGTTCTAGTTCAGTTCTAGTTCAGTTCTAGTTCAGTTCTAGTTCAGTTCTAGTTCAGTTCTAGTTCAGTTCTAGTTCAGTTCTAGTCAGTTCTAGTTCAGTTCTAGTTCACAGTTCTAGTTCAGTTCTAGTTCAGTTCTAGTTCAGTTCTAGTTCAGTTCTAGTTCAGTTCTAGTTCAGTTCTAGTTCAGTTCTAGTTCAGTTCTAGTTCAGTTCTAGTTCACTTCTAGTTCAGTTCTAGTTCAGTTCTAGTTCAGTTCTAGTTCAGTTCTAGTTCAGTTCTAGTTCAGTTTAAGTTCAGTTCTAGTTCTGTTCTTGTTCTGTTCTAGTTCTGTTCTAGTTCCGTTCTAGTTCTGTTTTAGTTCTGTTCTAGTTCTGTTCTAGTTCTGTTCTAGTTCTGTTCTAGTTCTGTTCTAGTTCTGTTCTAGTTCAGTTCTAGTTAAGTTCTAGTTCAGTTCTAGTTCAGTTCTAGTTCAGTTCTAGTTCAGTTCTAGTTCAGTTCTAGTTCTGTTCTAGTTCTGTTCTAGTTCTGTTCTAGTTCTGTTCTAGTTCTGTTCTAGTTCTGTTCTAGTTCTGTTCTAGTTCAGTTCTAGTTCAGTTCTAGTTCAGTTCTAGTTCAGTTCTAGTTCAGTTCTAGTTCAGTTCTAGTTCAGTTCTAGTTCAGTTCTAGTTCAGTTCTAGTTCAGTTCTAGTTCAGTTCCAGTTCAGTTCTAGTTCAGTTCTAGTTCAGTTCTAGTTTAGTTCTAGTTCAGTTCTAGTTCAGTTCTAGTTCAGTTCTAGTTCAGTTCTAGTTCAGTTTTAGTTCAGTTTTAGTTCAGTTCTAGTTCTGTTCTTGTTCTGTTCTAGTTCTGTTCTAGTTCTGTTCTAGTTCTGTTCTAGTTCTGTTCTAGTTCCGTTCTAGTTCTGTTCTAGTTCTGTTCTAGTTCTGTTCTAGTTCTGTTCTAGTTCTGTTCTAGTTCTGTTCTAGTTCTGTTCTAGTTCTGTTCTAGTTCAGTTCTAGTTCAGTTCTAGTTTAGTTCAGTTCTAGTTCAGTTCTAGTTCAGTTCTAGTTCAGTTCTAGTTCAGTTCTAGTTCAGTTCTAGTTCAGTTCTAGTTCAGTTCTAGTTCAGTTCTAGTTCAGTTCTAGTTCAGTTCTAGTTCAGTTCTAGTTCAGTTCTAGTTCAGTTCTAGTTCAGTTCTAGTTCAGTTCTAGTTCAGTTCTAGTTCAGTTCTAGTTCAGTTCTAGTTCAGTTCTAGTTCAGTTCTAGTTCAGTTCTAGTTCAGTTCTAGTTCAGTTCTAGTTCAGTTCTAGTTCAGTTCTAGTTCAGTTCTAGTTCAGTTCTAGTTCAGTCTAGTTCAGTTCTAGTTCAGTTCTAGTTCAGTTCTAGTTCAGTTCTAGTTCAGTTCTAGTTCAGTTCTAGTTCAGTTCTAGTTCAGTTCTAGTTCAGTTCTAGTTCAGTTCTAGTTCAGTTCTAGTTCAGTTCTAGTTCAGTTCTAGTTCAGTTCTAGTTAAGTTCTAGTTCAGTTCTAGTTCAGTTCTAGTTCAGTTCTAGTTCAGTTCTAGTTCAGTTCTAGTTCAGTTCTAGTTCAGTTCTGGTTCAGTTCTAGTTCAGTTCTAGTTCAGTTCTAGTTCAGTTCTAGTTCAGTTCTAGTTCAGTTCTAGTTCAGTTCTAGTTCAGTTCTAGTTCAGTTCTAGTTCAGTTCTAGTTCAGTTCTAGTTCAGTTCTAGTTCTAGTTCAGTTCTAGTTCAGTTCTAGTTCAGTTCTAGTTCAGTTCTAGTTCAGTTCTAGTTCAGTTCTAGTTCAGTTCTAGTTCAGTTCTAGTTCAGTTCTAGTTCAGTTCTGGTTCAGTTCTAGTTCAGTTCTAGTTCACTCTAGTTCAGTTCTAGTTCAGTTCTAGTTCAGTTCTAGTTCAGTTCTAGTTCAGTTCTAGTTCAGTTCTAGTTCAGTTCTAGTTCAGTTCTAGTTCAGTTCTAGTTCAGTTCTAGTTCAGTTCTAGTTCAGTTCTAGTTCAGTTCTAGTTCAGTTCTAGTTCAGTTCTAGTTCAGTTCTAGTTCAGTTCTAGTTCAGTTCTAGTTCAGTTCTAGTTCAGTTCTAGTTCAGTTCTAGTTCAGTTCTAGTTCAGTTCTAGTTCAGTTCTAGTTCAGTTCTAGTTCAGTTCTAGTTCAGTTCTAGTTCAGTTCTAGTTCAGTTCTAGTTCAGTTCTAGTTCAGTTCTAGTTCAGTTCTAGTTCAGTTCTAGTTCAGTTCTAGTTCAGTTCTAGTTCAGTTCTAGTTCAGTTCTAGTTCAGTTCTAGTTCAGTTCTAGTTCAGTTCTAGTTCAGTTCTAGTTCAGTTCTAGTTCAGTTCTAGTTCAGTTCTAGTTCAGTTCTAGTTCAGTTCTAGTTCAGTTCTAGTTCAGTTCTAGTTCAGTTCTAGTTCAGTTCTAGTTCAGTTCTAGTTCAGTTCTAGTTCAGTTCTAGTTCAGTTCTAGTTCAGTTCTAGTTCAGTTCTAGTTCAGTTCTAGTTCAGTTCTAGTTCAGTTCTAGTTCAGTTCTAGTTCAGTTCTAGTTCAGTTCTAGTTCAGTTCTAGTTCAGTTCTAGTTCAGTTCTAGTTCAGTTCTAGTTCAGTTCTAGTTCAGTTCTAGTTCAGTTCTAGTTCAGTTCTAGTTCACTTCTAGTTCAGTTCTAGTTCAGTTCTAGTTCAGTTCTAGTTCAGTTCTAGTTCAGTTCTAGTTCAGTTCTAGTTCAGTTCTAGTTCTAGTTCAGTTCTAGTTCAGTTCTAGTTCTAGTTTAGTTCTAGTTCAGTTCTAGTTCAGTTCTAGTTCAGTTCTAGTTCAGTTCTAGTTCTGTTCTAGTTCTGTTCTAGTTCTGTTCTAGTTCTGTTCTAGTTCTGTTCTAGTTCTGTTCTAGTTCTGTTCTAGTTCAGTTCTAGTTCAGTTCTAGTTCAGTTCTAGTTCAGTTCTAGTTCAGTTCTAGTTCAGTTCTAGTTCAGTTCTAGTTCTAGTTCAGTTCTAGTACAGTTCTAGTTCAGTTCTAGTTCAGTTTTAGTTCAGTTCTAGTTCAGTTCTAGTTCAGTTCTAGTTCAGTTCTAGTTCAGTTCTAGTTCAGTTCTAGTTCAGTTCTAGTTCAGTTCTAGTTCAGTTCTAGTTCAGTTCTAGTTCAGTTCTAGTTCAGTTCTAGTTCAGTTCTAGTTCAGTTCTAGTTCAGTTCTAGTTCAGTTCTAGTTCAGTTCTAGTTCAGTTCTAGTTCAGTTCTAGTTCAGTTCTAGTTCAGTTCTAGTTCAGTTCTAGTTCAGTTCTAGTTCAGTTCTAGTTCAGTTCTAGTTCAGTTCTAGTTCAGTTCTAGTTCAGTTCTAGTTCAGTTCTAGTTCAGTTCTAGTTCAGTTCTAGTTCAGTTCTAGTTCAGTTCTAGTTCAGTTCTAGTTCAGTTCTAGTTCAGTTCTAGTTCAGTTCTAGTTCAGTTCTAGTTCAGTTCTAGTTCAGTTCTAGTTCAGTTCTAGTTCAGTTCTAGTTCAGTTCTAGTTCAGTCTAGTCGTTCTAGTTCAGTCTAGTTCAGTTCTAGTTCAGTTCTAGTTCAGTTCTAGTTCAGTTCTAGTTCAGTTCTAGTTCAGTCTAGTTCAGTTCTAGTCAGTTCTAGTTCAGTTCTAGTTCAGTTCTAGTTCAGTTCTAGTTAGTTCTAGTTCAGTTAGTTCAGTTCTAGTTCAGTTGTCTAGTTCAGTTCTAGTTCAGTTCTAGTTCAGTTTTCTAGTTCAGTTCTAGTTCGTTCTAGTTCAGTTCTAGTGTCAGTTCAGTTCAGTCGTTTCTAGTTCAGTTATAGTTCAGTTCAGGTATAGTTCAGTTCAGTTCTAGTCAGTTCTAGTCAGGTCGTTAGGTGTCTAGTTCAGTTAGTTCAGTTTCTAGTCCAGTTCTAGTTCAGTCTAGTCAGTTCTAATTCAGTTCTATTCAGTTCTAGTTCAGTTCTAGTTCAGTTCTAGTTCAGTTCTAGTTCAGTTCTAGTTCCTTTCTAAGTTCAGTTCTAGTTCAGTTCTAGTTCAGTTCTAGTTCAGTTCTAGTTCATTATGTGCATTTCTAGTTTTTTTTTTTCGTTCTAGTTCAGTTCTATTTCAGTTCTAGTTCAGTTCTAGTTCAGTTCTAGTTCAGTTTAGTTCAAGTTCTAGTTCAGTTCTAGTTCAGTTCTAGTTCAGTTCTAGTTCAGTTCTAGTTCCAGTCTCTAGTTCAGTTCTAGTTCAGTTCTAGTTCAGTTCTAGTTCAGTTCTAGTCAGTTCTAGTTCAGTTCTAGTTCAGTTCTAGTTCAGTTCTAGTTCAGTTCTAGTTCAGTTCTAGTTCAGTTCTAGTTCAGTTCTAGTTCAGTTCTAGTTCAGTTCTAGTTAGTTAGCTTCAGTTCTAGTTCAGTTCTAGTTCAGTTCTAGTTCAGTTCTAGTTCAGTTCTAGTTCAGTTCTAGTTCAGTTCTAGTTCAGTTCTAGTTCAGTTCTGTAGTTCTAGTTAAGTTCTAGTTCAGTTCTAGTTCAGTTCTAGTTCAGTTCTAGTTCAGTTCTAGTTCATTTCTAGTTCAGTTCTAGTTCAGTTCTAGTTCAGTTCTAGTTCAGTTCTAGTTCAGTTCTAGTTCAGTTCTAGTTCAGTTCTAGTTCTTTTCTAGTTCTGTTCTAGTTCTCTTCTAGTTCTGTTCTAGTTCTGTTCTAGTTTTGTTCTAGTTCAGTTCTAGTTCAGTTCTAGTTCAGTTCTAGTTCAGTTCTAGTTCAGTTCTAGTTCAGTTCTAGTTCAGTTCTCGTTCAGTTCTAGTTCAGTTCTAGTTCAGTTCTAGTTCAGTTCTAGTTCAGTTCTAGTTCAGTTCTAGTTCAGTTCTAGTTCAGTTCTAGTTCAGTTCTAGTTCAGTTCTAGTTCAGTTCTAGTTCAGTTCTAGTTCAGTTCTAGTTCGGTTCTAGTTCAGTTCTAGTTCAGTTCTAGTTCAGTTCTAGTTCAGTTTCTAGTTCAGTTCTAGTTCTTTTCTAGTTCTGTTCTAGTTCTCTTCTAGTTCTGTTCTAGTTCTGTTCTAGTTTTGTTCTAGTTCAGTTCTAGTTCAGTTCTAGTTCAGTTCTAGTTCAATTCTAGTTCTGTTCTAGTTCAGTTCTAGTTCAGTTCTAGTTCAGTTCTAGTTCAGTTCTAGATCAGTTCTAGTTCAGTTCTAGTTCAGTTCTAGTTCAGTTCTAGGTTAGTTCTAGTTCTGTTCTTGTTCTGTTCTAGTTCTGTTCTAGTTCTGTTCTAGTTCCGTTCTAGTTCTGTTTAGTTCTGTTCTAGTTCTGTTCTGTTCTAGTTCTGTTCTAGTTCTGTTCTAGTTCTGTTCTAGTTCTGTTCTAGTTCTGTTCTAGTTCTGTTCTAGTTCTATTCTAGTTCTGTTCTAGTTATGTTCTATTTCAACTTACGCTTGTTCCTCATTGTGTAAACACTGCACCAATTCATTACGCTTATCAACAATTGCCACCAATTTTTCCAAAAGCACACGTTCCTTCTCACGTTGAGCTTCAGTTTTACGCCAATCTTCCACAGATTGGGCAGCACGAAGTTCCTCCTTTAGAAGATTATACTTGTGTTCCAATTCACATTCTTTTTCACTATAATAAAAACAATGATTAGTAAACGTTTTAGAACATTTGAAATAAAAAACTTACTGTAAATTCAATTGCATTTGACGTCGGATTAAAGCATTCTTTTTATTAACCAAAGTAAACCATTGAGATAACAGCTGCTCCTCCGTTTCTTCGGTAACTAAAGGTTTTGGAAAACGGAAAGTGTAAATTAAATAAGTAACAAACATTTTTTTTTACATTTTTACTAAAATAACTGTACAATTATTAAAAAGAACTATTAACAACTAAAGCAGTTTTTAGGCATGTTAAAAAAACATTGATTAATGATGAGTTTAGTGGATTTCTTAATTTATTAGAGAGATAAAAAAACGTAACGAAAAGTAAGAAACGCAGTTAATTTACACACATTTAAAAATGGTTTTAATGTCATGATACAACGAAATAATTAATAAAAATATGTATACAGAATGTTATATGGTTTTGGGTTGTCTTGTTTTTTAAGGACACTACTTTAAAAGGCTGCAGCAAAAAGCTGAAATATGTTTTTTTTTAATTTGTTTTAATTATTAAAAGTTTAGTGCAGGCTTTAAGCTTGCTTTTAGTTTATTTTAATCAGTTTAGTTTTTGCTACAGAAAGCAAAGCGCAGCAGCAGCACAAAACTAAAATTGTGTAAACATTATGAAAAACATTTACCGCCACCACATTTGCTTCTACTTCTTGATCTTCTTTGGGAGGTGGAACGTCTTCTATGACGTCTTTTCACTACCTGTTCTTGGTGTTCTTGTTCTTCTTCATCACTACAGATTTTGAAATTATCACAAGAGGAATGATTGGACGAAGCTGAGGATAATATACTATAGGGTTGTGTTGAGGTAGCAGTTATCATTGTTGCGGATAATGATGATGTATTATGATTTATGTTATCATTGTTATTATTATTATTTAAATAACTATTATTTTTACAGTTACTATTATTATTATGTCGTAAATGTGTTGTTGTAGTTGATGGTTCTGGGGGTTCGTGATGATGCAACTCAACAACACAAGATTGTGAACGTTGTCTTTTTATATTGGGATGTTGACGTTTACGCAAACGTCTAGTATTACCAACTACATGAGGTCTTAAATGATCATTATTATCATCATCATCACTTGAAATTGAGGATGAAGAGGAAGCTGTAGATGAATCTGTGCTACCCGTGGGCGTAAGCGACAGTTCACCATTTTCTATATCTAATAATTTAATGCGTATAGTTTCACCACCACCAATACTATTACGTATTAATCTAATAAATGAATTTGATTTAGTTCTATTATTACTTGGTTTGCCGCCCATAACAGCACGCAATTTCTTCTCCAGACTGTTGGCCTTTTGATCCACCGCCACTTGCTCACGTTCCAGCGCCTCTAATTCGGATTGTATATAAGACAGTTTCTCGCCCTAAAATAAATTTATATTAAAATATCTATTTGTTTTACATAAATGATTTTCTTACCATATTCTCGGTCTTTGGTGTTGCTATTCTATCCATGACATTATTGAAAGATTGTAAAGTACTGCCACCATTGGTTAAACTTATTCTATGACTAGGACTTAATTTATTTAGATTACTACTACTGTCATTATCACGTGGTGGTGTTATTCTCTTCGTTGGCGATAGCTGTTGTTTCGGTGATGTCGAAACATTCTCCTCTAACTCTAAAGTGTTGTTGATCGGTGAAATCGTGCGTTCTGAGGTGAAATTGTAGCGTTTTGGTTTTGTGGGTGAGGTTGGACTTTCCAAACTGCTGTTATTAGAGGATTTGTTGCGTGTTTCGAGTATTAAACGTCTGGCTTGTTCACGTAAACGTTGTTGACGTTCCTCCTGTATTGAAAAGTTTAAATGAGATTTTAATCAATCTTGTTATTTAAGTTTAAAGTAAATTTGTTGGTTGTCAGTTCTAGTTCAGTTCTAGTTCAGTTCAAATTCAGTTCTAGTCAGTTTAGTCCATTTCTAGTTTAGTTCTTGTTCAGTTTAAATTCAGTTCTAGTTCATTCTAGTTCGTTCTAGTTCAGTTCTTAGTTCAGTCATTAGTTCAGTTCTAGTTCAGTTCTAGTTCAGTTCTAGTTCAGTTTCTAGTTCAGTTCTACGTCAGTTCTAGTTCAGTTCTAGTTCAGTTCTAGTTCGTTCTAGTTCAGTCTAGTTCAGTTCTAGTTCAGTTCTAGTTCAGTTCTAGTTCAGTTCTAGTTCAGTTCTAGTTCAGTTCTAGTTCAGTTCATAGTTCAGTTCTAGTCAGTTCTAGTTCAGTTCTAGTTTCAGTTCTAGTTCAGTTCTAGTTCAGTTCTAGTTCCGTTCTAGTTCAGTTCTAGTTCAGTTCTAGTTCAGTTCTAGTTCAGTTCTAGTTCAGTTCTAGTTCAGTTCTAGTTCGTTCTAGTTCAGTTCTAGTTCAGTTCTAGTTCAGTTCTAGTTCAGCTCTAGTTCAGTTCTAGTTCCGTTCTAGTTCAGTTCTAGTTCAGTTCTAGTTCAGTTCTAGTTCAGTTCTAGTTCAGTTCTAGTTCAGTTCTAGTTCAGTTCTAGTTCAGTTCTAGTTCAGTTCTAGTTCAGTTCTAGTTCAGTTCTAGTTCAGTTCTAGTTCAGTTCTAGTTCAGTTCTAGTTCAGTTTAGTTCAGTTCTAGTTCAGTTCTAGTTCAGTTCTAGGTTCTAGTTCAGTTCTAGTTCAGTTCTAGTTCAGTTCTAGTTCAGTTCTAGTTCAGTTCTAGTTCAGTTCTAGTTTAGTTCTAGTTCAGTTCTAGTTCAGTTCTAGTTCAGTTCTAGTTCAGTTCTAGTTCTGTTCTAGTTCAGTTCTAGTTCAGTTCTAGTTCAGTTCTAGTTCTAGTTCAGTTCTAGTTCTAGTTCAGTTCTAGTTCTAGTTCAGTTCTAGTTCTAGTTCAGTTCTAGTTCAGTTCTAGTTCAGTTCTAGATCAGTTCTAGATCAGTTCTAGATCAGTTCTAGTTCAGTTCTAGTTCAGTTCTAGTTCAGTTCTAGTTCAGTTCTAGTTCAGTTCTAGTTCAGTTCTAGTTCAGTTCTAGTTCAGTTCTAGTTCAGTTCTAGTTCAGTTCTAGTTCAGTTCTAGTTCAGTTCTAGTTCAGTTCTAGTTCAGTTCTAGTTCAGTTCTAGTTCAGTTCTAGTTCAGTTCTAGTTCAGTTCTAGTTCAGTTCTAGTTCAGTTCTAGTCAGTTCTAGTTCAGTCCTAGTTCAGTTCTAGTTCAGTTCTAGTTCAGTTCTAGTTCAGTTCTAGTTCAGTTCTAGTTCAGTTCTAGTTCTGTTCGAATCCAGTTCTAGTTCTGTTCGAATCCAGTTCTAGTTCATTTCTAGTTCAGTTTTGGCTCAGGTGTTAAAATTATTAAAAAACTTTAATAAAACAAAACTTTTTTAACAAAAGCTTAAGAAAAACCAACTTAAAATCATATTAAATTAAAACAAATGAAGTGAATATGATAACTTTTACTTACATCATGATTATTTTTATCATTTTGAGAAATTCTTAATTTCTCCATCATGATACGAGCCTTTTCACTTTGTTCTTTATGACGTGATAAAATTTTCTATAAAAAAATAAGCGCCAACAAAATAATAATAAATAAAACAAATTAAAGCCAAACAAAAGCTATAAATAAAACTCAATACGATTAATAAATTAATAATGATAAAAAAACAAAAGCTAAGCTGTAAATCAAATAAACAACTCAACAGTATAAAAAAGGAAACAAAATTTAAATCAGAAGGTATAGAATACCGGTGCTCCCTACTTACATTTGTGGTATTAGGATCTAAAGCTGTGGGCGAAGAGGGTTCTTTGACCGGTTGTTGTGCATTAAAGGATATATTCTCTTGATTTGAAGAGTTAAGTTTCTCCAGTTCCTCATTAGTGTCGAGAGAAACATTATTATCCTCGATTAAAGGCGACGAAGGAGTATTAACGGCCAGATTACTCAAATTCGAATGTTGAGAAGCATTTATGCTATTCTTATCCTTGTGGGTGGGTGACAATACCTTACCCAGTATACTCTTCGAACCGGAAAGTATTAAATTCTTAACATCTTTTTTGGCGGTAGGCGATAACTGGGATTTATTATTGTCGAGGCCAAAGATATCGTCATCCAAAGAATTCTGATGCAACAGTTGTGCTTTCAAATGTGATAAATTGAGTAAATTTTGTGATGATAAATTGTCGGTTTTATAATTGCCAATAACATAACTGGATTCATCAGAAGTGGGACCTAACGGTGGAGAGAGGAAGAATATAAATTTTATTAATTTGTTTGTTTATTTTTCTCAGTTGAGTTTTATGCATTTCAATTAATTTACCAATTTGTTCAATTTGTAGTTGTTTGCCGGTGAAATGAGCACGCAATTGATGTAAATACGTCATAACGGCCAATTTATCGGGTACGGCCAATAAACTCATATCACGTGGCTCAATGACACGTGGTATACCCAATGATTCAGCCGCATCAAAGGCAATACGACAATTACCCACCACATCGTGTGGTGTTAGTTTAGACATGTCTCTGTGGGGAAAATTTTAAAAAAGGAGTTATAAAACCTTTGTTGTTTTTGTTGGTATAATATTTGAACTCACATTAGATTGGGTTCAAAATGATGTATAATGGCACAGAAAGCCATGCCATTACGCCAACTGGTGGTCAGATTGGTAACCTTAACATTGGGATAATCTTTGGTAACTTCTTTGCACCATTCAAGTAAATCTTGTCCGGGAGTATTTTCTTTGAGTATAATCTTTTCCACCGGTTTTAAGGATGAATTATTTGTGTTATTAGTGGTTAGCTGTTGCGAACTCACTGTTAGATAACCATTCGTATTAGAGGTATTTGTATTATTGGTATTATTTGCTGTTGGTGCCGTGGGTACCGGGGAAGGTTCTATATTCTCATAGGATTTCTTTAAATTCAATGGTTGTAACTCAGGACGTTTATTTTCGCTTGTTTGTTTAGTGGCAACTTCCTTGGGGGAGTCTTTAGTTAAAGCGTTATCTTGATTTGAGGAGTTTGTGGTTTTTCCATTAACATCCTGAGTTTTATTATTCGTGGTTGTGTTTGTTATTAGCATAGTTGTAGGCGTTTTAGTTTTATCTTCTATAGAAAGTTCCGTGGCGGTTACAGTGGATTCATTGAGTGTGGAATCAGGAGATTTTATTTTCTCAAATGAATACTCCAAAGAGCTGAAAGAATCTTGCTCTTTTGGTGGCTGGTTTCCCAACTCTTTGGTTTGTTGCTCATATTCCTCGGGGAATTTTAAACCTTTACGCACTTTTTGCTCCAACTTAACCACATCTTCAGATTTCTTTTCATTCACTTTGGTTATGGGTGTTGAGGTAACCATTTTCATAGGTTTCATAAAATCTTTTTTCGTTGCTTTATCCGCTAATTGTTCATCGCTAGGAACTTTTTGTGTCGATGACGGCAGTGTTGTGGCAGCCGTTGTTGTTGTTGCTGCTGCAGCACTTGGTGTTTTTAATAAATCCTCTTTGAAATCATCATCAATATCATCATTATTATGCTCATCATTCATGGGTGAATAAGGATATTTATCTGATTCAAGTTCAAAATTTATATTATTAACTTCAGCCAATGGAGTTGGATCTTCTGACAAAGAAGGTACTACACATTTACATATACACACACACACACACACAGACAATAAAACATCGAATTGTTGTTTTTTGTGTTTATATGGGATTTGAGTTTTTTTCATGGATTTTACATTATATATGGGGTTTTTTTTTGGAATTTTATTACGGGACAACAACAGTTTTTATTACGTTTAAATACAAAACACATAACACAAAATAAGTTAAATAGTAGTTATATATAGTTGTTGATAATGTAGAGTAGTGGGCCAGATTGTTTTATTAATTTTGTTTTTAGTTGTTTTTTGAATTTAGAATTTTTAGTTTTTTCATTTATATAAAAGGGATAAAAGAGAATAAAAAAAGTAGAACAAATTTACAATTAACAATTAAATTAAAGTTAATTAACTATACTGTTACTAGAGTTACTACAAGTATTAGAAATTAAAAGTAAATTGTTTATAAAGAAACTACTATTGTTATAAAGTCGGAGAACAATTGGTTATACCTACAGACTTAAATCTATAATAACTGCAGCTATGCTAGAAGACTGGGAGCAATGTTTAAAAACTCCCATTAAAGGATACCTAATTCTTAATTTAGTTTTTAAGTCCGATATACTTATTTACTTAAACACTCAAAGCATATTTTTAAGCACAAAATGCTTAAAGCAATGGTAAAAAAGCGATTTGCGTGAGCCTGGACAATTCCATTATAGAACTATATTCATTTTAATTTCAATTCTACTTCAATCCTAGTTAGTTCTAGTTCAGTTCTAGTTCAGTTCTAGTTCAGTTCTAGTTCAGTTCTAGTTCAGTTCTAGTTCAGTTCTAGTTCAGTTCTAGTTCAGTTCTAGTTCAGTTCTAGTTCAGTTCTAGTTCAGTTCTAGTTCAGTTCTAGTTCAGTTCTAGTTCAGTTAGTTCAGTTCTAGTTCAGTTCTAGTTCAGTTCTAGTTCAGTTCTAGTTCAGTTCTAGTTCAGTTCTAGTTCAGTTCTAGTTCAGTTCTAGTTCAGTTCTAGTTCAGTTCTAGTTCAGTTCTAGTTCAGTTCTAGTTCAGTTCTAGTTCAGTTCTAGTTCAGTTCTAGTTCAGTTCTAGTTCAGTTCTGTTCAGTTCTAGTTCAGTTCTAGTTCAGTTCTAGTTCAGTTCTAGTTCAGTTCTAGTTCAGTTCTAGTTCAGTTCTAGTTCAGTTCTAGTTCAGTTCTAGTTCAGTTCTAGTTCAGTTCTAGTTCAGTTCTAGTTCAGTTCTAGTTCAGTTCTAGTTCAGTTCTAGTTCAGTTCTAGTTCAGTTCTAGTTCAGTTCTAGTTCAGTTCTAGTTCAGTTCTAGTTCAGTTCTAGTTCAGTTCTAGTTCAGTTCTAGTTCAGTTCTAGTTCAGTTCTAGTTAAGTTCTAGTTCAGTTCTAGTTCAGTTCTAGTTCAGTTCTAGTTCAGTTCTAGTTCTAGTTTAGTTCTAGTTCAGTTCTAGTTCTAATTCAGTTCAGTTCTAGTTTCAGTTCTAGTTCAGTTCTAGTTCAGTTCTAGTTCAGGTTCTAGTTCAGTTCTAGTTCAGTTCTAGTTCAGTTCTAGTTCAGTTCTAGTTCAGTTCTAGTTCAGTTCTAGTTCAGTTCTAGTTCAGTTCTAGTTCAGTTCTAGTTCAGTTCTAGTTCAGTTCTAGTTCAGTTCTAGTTCAGTTCTAGTTCAGTTCTAGTTCAGTTCTAGTTCAGTTCTAGTTCAGTTCTAGTTCAGTTCTAGTTCTAGTTCAGTAGTTCTAGTTCAGTTCTAGTTCAGTATTCTAGTTCAGTTCTAGTTCAGTTCTAGTTCAGTTCTAGTTCAGTTCTAGTTCAGTTCTAGTTCAGTTCTAGTTCAGTTCTAGTTCAGTTCTAGTCAGTTCTAGTTCAGTTCTAGTTCAGTTCTAGTTCAGTTCTAGTTCAGTTCTAGTTCAGTTCTAGTTCAGTTCTAGTTCAGTTCTAGTTCAGTTCTAGTTCAGTTCTAGTTCAGTTCTAGTTCAGTTCTAGTTCAGTTCTAGTTCAGTTCTAGTTCAGTTCTAATTCTAGTTCAGTTCTAATTCTAGTTTAGTTCTAGTTCAGTTCTAGTTCTAATTCAGTTCTAGTTCAGTTCTAGTTCAGTTCTAGTTCAGTTCTAGTTCAGTTCTAGTTCCTAGTTCAGTTCTAGTTCAGTTCTAGTTCAGTTCTAGTTCAGTTCTAGTTCAGTTCTAGTTCAGTTCTAGTTCAGTTCTAGTTCAGTTCTAGTTCAGTTCTAGTTCAGTTCTAGTTCAGTTCTAGTTCAGTTCTAGTTCAGTTCTAGTTCAGTTCTAGTTCAGTTCTAGTTCAGTTCTAGTTCAGTTCTAGTTCAGTTCTAGTTCAGTTCTAGTTCAGTTCTAGTTCAGTTCTAGTTCAGTCTAGTTCAGTTCTAGTTCAGTTCTAGTTCAGTTCTAGTTCAGTTCTAGTTCAGTTCTAGTTCAGTTCTAGTTCAGTTCTAGTTCAGTTCTAGTTCAGTTCTAGTTCAGTTCTAGTTCAGTTCTAGTTCAGTTCTAGTTCAGTTCTAGTTCAGTTCTAGTTCAGTTCTAGTTCAGTTCTAGTTCAGTTCTAGTTCAGTTCTAGTTCAGTTCTAGTTAGTCGAGTTCAGTTCTAGTTCAGTTCTAGTTCAGTTCTAGTTCAGTTCTAGTTCAGTTCTAGTTCAGTTCTAGTTCAGTTCTAGTTCAGTTCTAGTTCAGTTCTAGTTCAGTTCTAGTTCAGTTCTAGTTCTAGTTCAGTAGTTCAATTCTAGTTCAATTCTAGTTCAGTTCTAGTTCAGATCTAGTTCAGTTTTAGTTCAGTTTTAGTTCAGTTCTAGTTCAGTTCTAGTTCAGTTCTAGTTCAGTTCTAGTTCAGTTCTAGTTCAGTTCTAGTTCAGTTCTAGTTCAGTTCTAGTTCAGTTCTAATTCAGTTCTAATTCAGTTCTAATTCAGTTCTAGTTCAGTTCTAGTTCAGATCTAGTTCAGTTCTAGTTCAGTTCTAGTTTAGTTCTAGTTTAGTTCTATTTCAGTTCTAGTTCAGTTCCAGTTCAGTTCTAGTTCAGTTCATTTAACATAAAAGTCATATGATTTCTTTTTGAAGGTTTTACCTAAAAAAACCAAACTGTTCTCATTTACTTCTATTCACTACAAAATAACAAATCAAATTTTATACATAAAAGTTTATAAAATATATAAATCAAATACATACTACTATATATAGTTGTTATAAGTATATATTTGTACGTTTTATATTTGCAACATTTATAAACAAAAAACAATTAAATAATAATAATAAAATACTGTAGAGACGAAAACAAAAACTTACCACTCAAAGGCGTAGGTAAATCCATGCAACCATTTAGACTGGTAGTCATTTGTTCCAATTGTTGAGTGAAATCATACAAATGATCAGATATATCAGCGGAATTTTCCAAATCTGGTATATCTTCTAAATCATCCAAAGGAGCTACATCACAGTTATTATTGACAGACATTAAGGAAACCACACTTTGCATGTCTTCATCGCTAAGAGGGAAAGATTAAGAGTAAATGTTTTAATGAAATATATTTTTTTGTTATTTTTGTAAATTAAACTTACGTAGCTTTGCCTTCACGCAAAAATACACAACTTATGGTCAATTCTAATTCGGCTGCTGTCACTTTACGTGATACCGGTTTTAGACTTAAAGTAAAACTTTGTTGCGTTGACTCAATACTGGCATATTTACGCATATTTATATTGGCATTGGCTAAAACACGCTTTTTACCCATGGGAGTTATCTTTAAAAGGGAAAATTGGAAATGAACATTTTAATTAGAATTTTAAGATAAGAAACAGTTTGTTTTATAGCTAAAGGTATTTTTAAAATTATGAAAATTTTAAAGGCAATTTAAATGATTTAATGATTTTTTCCTTTTATGATTTAAATTTTTTAAATATTTTTCACTCTTTAAACATTTTACAAAGAGTTTGTGTTTCGGCATGTTGCCTAAACATGTATGCTTTGTATTTTTCTCTACACATTTATTTCCGTTTTAAATGTTTGGTGTGTGACCAAAACTAATTGTCTAACAAACATAGAAGAAACATTTACATTTTTCAAAACTTAAGCCGTTTAACAAATATGGCCAACGGCCTAAAGACAAGCAAATACAATTTTGCTCCAACAACAATTACCACACTCATAGATACAATTCTATAGCCATAAAAACAAAATATTTTATAAAATCGATTTTTTGTAATAAAACGTGCTTTTTTTTCTATATATTATTTTATAACCGTTTTTTTGCAATAGAAAAGAAATAAATATATGCACAAAAACTATCTACTTGATTTTTATATTCATTTCAACATGAGAAATTTTCCGCTTTTCAATTTTGTTTTTCATCAAGTTTAAATTGTAAGTAATAATATTTTAACACCTACACATGCCTCCAGCCGCGCACATGCAGATATGTGGTGTAATTTTTTAACTTTATGTCTTGAGGAAAAAGTGAATGTTGTGAATATCATAAAGGCTGGAGTGGGAATGGTGAGGCTCCTCAAAAATCAAGTAAGCATTTAAAATAATAATACTTTTGGACAGATAAGTTTTCAGTTCCAGTTCAATCCTAGTTCAATTCTAGTTCAAGTCTAGTTCAATTCTAATTTTCTTCTACTTTAATTCTATTTCAGTTCTAGATGCGTTTGTTGTAGTTTAGTTGTAGTTCAGCTGTTGTTCTATTTCAGTTCCAGTTCGGTATTAGTTCAGTTCCAGTTCAGTTCTTGTATAGTTTTTGTTGTATCAGTTGCAGTATAGTTCTAGTTCAGTTGTAATTCAGGACTAGTTCAGTTGTAATTCAGGACTAGTTTAGTTCTAGTTCAGTTCTAGTTCAGTTCTAGTTCAGTTCTAGTTCAGTTCTAGTTCAGTTCTAGTTTAGTTCTAGTTCAGTTCTAGTTCAGTTCTAGTTCAGTTCTAGTTCAGTTCTAGTTCGGTTCTAGTTCAGTTCTAGTTCAGTTCTAGTTCAGTTCTAGTTCAGTTCTAGTTCAGTTCTAGTTCAGTTCTAATCAGTCTAGTTCAGTTCTAGTTCAGTTCTAGTTCAGTTCTAGTTCAGTTCTAGTTCAGTTCTAGTTCAGTTCTAGTTCAGTTCTAGTTCAGTTCTAGTTCAGTTCTAGTTCAGTTCTAGTTCAGTTCTAGTTCAGTTCAGTTCTGTTCTAGTTCTGTTCTAGTTCTGTTCTAGTTCTGTTCTAGTTCTGTTCTAGTTCTGTTCTAGTTCTGTTCTAGTTCTGTTCTAGTTCTGTTCTAGTTCTGTTCTAGTTCTGTTCTAGTTCTGTTCTAGTTCTGTTCTAGTTCTGTTCTAGTTCTGTTCTAGTTCTGTTCTAGTTCTGTTCTAGTTCTGTTCTAGTTCTGTTCTAGTTCTGTTCTAGTTCTGTTCTAGTTCTGTTCTAGTTCTGATCTAGTTCTGTTCTAGTTCTGTTCTAGTTCTGTTCTAGTTCTGTTCTAGTTCTGTTCTAGTTCTGTTCTAGTTCTGTTCTAATTCTGTTCTAGTTCTGTTCTAGTTCTGTTCTAGTTCTGTTCTAGTTCTATTCTAGTTCTGTTCTAGTTCTGTTCTAGTTCTGTTCTAGTTCTGTTCTATTTCTGTTCTAGTTCTGTTCTAGTTCTGCTCTAGTTCTGAACTAGTTCTGTTCTAGTTCTGTTCTAGTTCTGTTCTAGTTCTGTTCTAGTTCTGTTCTAGTTCAGTTTTAGTTCAGTTTTAGTTCTGTTCTAGTTCTGTTCTAGTTCTGTTCTAGTTCTGTTCTAGTTCTGTTCTAGTTCTGTTCAGTTCTAGTTCTAGGTTTGTTCTAGTTCTGTTCTGTTCTTAGTTCTTTCTAGTTCTGTTCTAGTTCTGTTCTAGTTCTGTTCTAGTTCTGTTCTAGTTCTGTTCTAGTTCTGTTCTAGTTCTGTTCTAGTTCTGTTCTAGTTCTGTTCTAGTTCTGTTCTAGTTCTGTTCTAATTCTGTTCTAGTTCTGTTCTAGTTCTGTTCTAGTTCTGTTCTAGTTCTGTTCTAGTTCTGTTCTAGTTCTGTTCTAGTTCTGTTCTAGTTCTGTTCTAGTTCTGTTCTAGTTCTGTTCTAGTTCTGTTCTAGTTCTGTTCTAGTTCTGTTCTAGTTTCTATGTGCTGTGTTCTAGTTCTGTTCTAGTTCTGTTCTAGTTCTGTTCTAGTTCTGTTCTAGTTCTGTTCTAGTTCTGTTCTAGTTCTGTTCTAGTTCTGTTCTAGTTCTGTTTCAGTTCTGTTCTAGTTCAGTTCTAGTTCTGTTCTAGTTCTGTTCTAGTTCTGTTCTAGTTCTAGTTCAGTTCTAGTTCTAGTTCTAGTTCTAGTTCTGTTCTAGTTCTAGTTCTGTTCTAGTTCTGTTCTAGTTCTGTTCTAGTTCTAGTTCTAGTTCTGTTCTAGTTTCTGTTCTAGTTCTGTTCTAGTTCTGTTCTAGTTCTGTTCTAGTTCTGTTCTAGTTTCTGTTCTAGTTCTGTTCTAGTTCTGTTCTAGTTCTGTTCTATTTCTGTTCTAGTTCTGTTCTAGTTCTGTTCTAGTTCTGTTCTAGTTCTGTTCTAGTTCTGTTCTAGTTCTGTTCTAGTTCTGTTCTAGTTCTGTTCTAGTTCTGTTCTAGTTCTGTTCTAGTTCTGTTCTAGTTCTGAGTTCTGTTCTAGTTCTGTTCTAGTTCTGTTCTAGTTCTGTTCTAGTTCTGTTCTAGTTCTGTTCTAGTTCTGTTCTAGTTCTGTTTCAGTTCTGTTCTAGTTCAAGTTCTAGTTCTGTTCTAGTTCTGTTCTAGTTCTAGTTCAGTTCTAGTTCTAGTTCTAGTTCTGTTCTAGTTCTAGTTCTGTTCTAGTTCTGTTCTAGTTCTGTTCTAGTTCTAGTTCTAGTTCTGTTCTAGTTCTGTTCTAGTTCTGTTCTAGTTCTGTTCTAGTTCTGTTCTAGTTCTGTTCTAGTTCTGTTCTAGTTCTGTTCTAGTTCTGTTCTAGTTCTGTTCTAGTTCTGTTCTAGTTCTGTTCTAGTTCTGTTCTAGTTCTGTTCTAGTTCTGTTCTAGTTCTGTTCTAGTTCTGTTCTAGTTCTGTTCTAGTTCTGTTCTAGTTCTGTTCTAGTTCTGTTCTACTTCTGTTCTACTTCTGTTCTAGTTCTGCTCTTGACAATTTTTATGAGAAATAATCCATAACCTGTTGAAGGCCCCCATTATTAAACTTAAATGCCCATTCCATACTCTGTACGTTTAATTTTTTCATATTAAATCGAAAGTACTTTTGCTTTCATTTAATCATAAACAGTCCTTCCGCTATTCATTTCAATGCGTTGATGTCTTTTTTCAGTTTTTTTTTTGTCGTTTGTCTCGCACAAACTTTTAGTTGGTGTTAAAGAAAACCTTAAACAAAAATATTAATGCGTGGAGGCGGTTTTGTGTCTGCAAATGTCACTATTAATTAAAGAATTAAATTATATATTTTTTTTGTAAAATATGATTAAATTACAGCATGATATGAAAATAAAAACAAATTAATCATACAATTAAGTTAAAGAGAAAAGAAGAGAAAAACAAAGAAATTTAAAAAATTTATTTACTTAAAACATGAACCATTTGAAAGCAACAATTTCATTACTTAATGAATACATATTGCCAAGGTCTTATGGTGAAATTCGAAACTTTTTTTGAAATATAGATTTTCGTCCTTTTTTAAATATGTATTTAGTTTTGGGAAATTTGTTTATATTTTTGTACTATTTGCAGCCTAGGGAGGATGGGGTTTAACCTTTGGCAACAATTATTCATTTAATTGTGGTTTTGAGGTTGAATTTTTTCGTTTTTTGCTTGGTTTGTTGAAGTGTAAAATGCTGTTATTGTTGACAAGAAAATTAGAAAATTATATACAAATGTTAATGGCAATATTTCAAGGTAAAATTTGTTTAAAAAGGGAAAAATGTAAAAAAATATGTTTTTGAATAAAATCAATAAAACTACATATTGCTTTTAACAAAAATACATTAATGCACTGAAAAAGGATATTATTTTCTACAATAAAAACTACTGACCTTAAACAATTTTTAAACAACAGTTGTAACAATAAAGGTGCTTAAGTGAAATCAAGTTTTAAGAATCTTTCTTTTCAAGTTTTCTTAAAAACAAGAAATGAAAGTGTTTTCAAGAACAATGCTGCTCAGAATTTAAACAATGTTGCTTTAGAATTTTATGTATAAAATGCTTTTGTGTTTATATTTCCATAACGAGTTGTTGTCATTAGATATTTTAAATTAGTTGAGTTTGCTTTTCCAGAAAGATAATGCTCACTCACACTCTCTAATAAAGTGCTTTCTTTAGAAACAAACAATGTGTGCAAAGTTTTATAATTAATTATTTTCTTTATGTGCAAGAACTATAAATGAGACAGAAAATAATCTAAAACAGAATAAAGAAAAAAAGAAAAAACTTCTTTTTCCCAAAGCTCTTTCTAAACTCCTTCAGTTTTAGGCATTAGGATTTTGTGTTTTAAAAAATTTCACTTTTTAAAATATTACGTAGTACAGAGCGTATGATTAATATTAATTATTGAGGTATTACAAGATATGAAAGTTTTCTATAAAAGCTTTAAATTAAAGTTTTCCAGAAAAAAGAAAGTTTTCTAGAGAAAAGCTTTCGATTAAAGTTTTTTCTTCTAGCTGAAAGATTAAGATGAAAGTTTTCTTGAGAAAAGCTTACGATGCAAGTTTCCTAGAAAAAAGCTTTCTATGAAAGTTTTCCGGCTAAAAGCTTACGATGGAAGTTTCCTTTCGAAAAATAAGTGAAGAAACCTTTTTATAGAAAAGTTTGTGAATGAAAGTTTTCTATAGAAAAGTTTGTAAAGGAACGTTTTCTATAGAAAAGTTTGTAAAGGAACGTTTTCTATAGAAAAGTTTATGAATGAAAGTTTTCAACAGAAAAGTTTGTGAAGGAAAGTTTTCTATAGAAAAGATTGTGAACAGTTTTCTATAGAAAAGCTTTCGATTTAAGTTTTCTATAGAAAAGCCTTCGAGAAAAGCTTTCGATTTAAGTTTTCTATAGAAAAGCTTTCGATTTAAGTTTTCTATAGAAAAGCTTTCGATTTAAGTTGTCTATAGAAAAGCCTTCGACTTAAGTTTTCTATAGAAAAGCTTTCGATTTAAGTTTTCTATAGAAAGCTTTTGATTTAAGTTTTCCATAGAAAAACTATCGATTAAAGCTTTCAATAGAAAAGCTTTCGATTAAGTGTTTTATAGAAACATTTGATTAAAGTTTTCTATAGAAATGCTTTCGTTATCTACAGAGGAATTCTTCCAAGGAAAAGCTTTCGATGAAAGTTTTCGCTGAAGGTTTTTAATAAAAAATGCTTTAATAACAGTTTAAAGCAATTTTGAACCATCGAATTTTTGTTTTCACTGTAAAAAAGTTCGTTTTGAAATACGAATAAAAATTATAAAAAAGATCCCACCCTAATAAAAAAACTTATAATAAAGTGTATAATAAAACTTTATAGTTTCTTTTGCGGATTTAACAAAAAAAAATCATAGTCTTAACTGCAAAATTTATTTCCTAACTTGTTTTTTTACGGCAAAACTTAAACAGTCCAACAGTCTCTTAAGAAAATAAAGTTCTTCTGTCTTTTTTCACACAGTCATTATTCCACACCAATTCCACAGATTCCTTTATGGTGTAAACATAATTACCTTAATTTCATACTTATTTCAGTTTAAGCTTTTAAAGAGGCATAAATTTAAAACGTTTATGTGTAGAAACCTAAAATTAACCCTCATTTAATATTTTAATTTTGTCTGTCATTATTTATAGAACGATGATGATGAACTAGTTTTTAAACATTTCATGACAGACAACAAACAAAAAAACACATGAAATCATACAAAATAAATAAATGACTTAATATGTAGGTACCAGGGATGGAACTGAATTAGAACTGAACTAGAACTGAACTAGAACTGAACTAGAACTGAACTAGAACTGAACTAGAACTGAATTAGAACTGAACTAGAACTGAACTAGAACTGAACTAGAACTGAACTAGAACTGAACTAGAACTGAATTAGAACTGAACTAGAAACTGAACTAGAACTGAACTAGAACTGAACTAGAACTGAACTAGAACTGAACTAGAACTGAACTAGAACTGAACTAGAACTGAACTAGAACTGAACTAGAACTGAACTAGAACTGAACTAGAACTGAACTAGAACTGAACTAGAACTAGAACTGAACTAGAACTGAACTAGAACTGAACTAGAACTGAACTAGAACTGAACTAGAACTGAACTAGAACTGAACTAGAACTGAACTAGAACTGAACTAGAACTAGAACTGACTAGAAGAACTAGAAACTGAACTAGAACTGAACTAGAAAGAACTAGAACTGGAACTAGAACTGAACTAGAACTGAACTAGAACTGAACTAGAACTGAACTAGAACTGAACTAGAACTGAACTAGAACTGAACTAGAACTGAACTAGAACTGAACTAGAACTGAACTAGAACTGAACTAGAACTGAACTAGAACTGAACTAGAACTGAACTAGAACTGAACTAGAACTGAACTAGAACTGAACTAGAACTGAACTAGAACTGAACTAGAACTGAACTAGAACTGAACTAGAACTGAACTAGAACTGAACTAGAACTGAACTAGAACTGAACTAGAACTGAACTAGAACTGAACTAGAACTGAACTAGAACTGAACTAGAACTGAACTAGAACTGAACTAGAACTGAACTAGAACTGAACTAGAACTGAACTAGAACTGAACTAGAACTGAACTAGAACTGAACTAGAACTGAACTAGAACTGAACTAGAACTGAACTAGAACTGAACTAGAACTGAACTAGAACTGAACTAGAACTGAACTAGAACTGAACTAGAACTGAACTAGAATTGAACTAGAACTGAACTAGAACTGAACTAGAACTGAACTAGAACTGAACTAGAACTGAACTAGAACTGAACTAGAACTGAACTAGAACTGAACTAGAACTGAACTAGAACTGAACTAAACTGAACTAGAACTGAACTAGAACTGAACTAGAACTGAACTAGAACTGAACTAGAACTGAACTAGAACTGAACTAGAACTGAACTAGAACTGAACTAGAACTGAACTAGAACTGAACTAGAACTGAACTAGAGCTGAACTAGAACTGAACTAGAACTGAACTAGAACTGAACTAGAACTAGAACTAGAACTGAACTAGAACTGAACTAGAACTGAACTAGAACTGAACTAGAACTGAACTAGAACTGAACTAGAACTGAACTAGAACTGAACTTAGAACTGAACTAGAACTGAACTAGAACTGAACTAGAACTGAACTAGAACTGAACTAGAACTGAACTAGAACTGAACTAGAACTGAACTAGAACTGAACTAGAACTGAACTAGAACTGAACTAGAACTGAACTAGAACTGAACTAGAACTGAACTAGAACTGAACTAGAACTGAACTAGAACTGAACTAGAACTGAACTAGAACTGAACTAGAACTGAACTAGAACTGAACTAGAACGAACTAGAACTGAACTAGAACTGAACTAGAACTGAACTAGAACTGAACTAGAACTGAACTAGAACTGAACTAGAACTGAACTAGAACTGAACTAGAACTGAACTAGAACTGAACTAGAACTGAACTAGAACTGAACTAGAACTGAACTAGAACTGAACTAGAACTGAACGAGAACTAGAACTGAACTAGAACTGAACTAGAACTGAACTAGAACTGAACTAGAACTGAACTAGAACTGAACTAGAACTGAACTAGAAACTGAACTAGAACTGAACTAGAACTGAACTAGAACTGAACTAGAACTGAACTAGAACTGAACTAGAACTGAACTAGAACTGAACTAGAACTGAACTAGAACTGAACTAGAACTGAACTAGAACTGAACTAGAACTGAACTAGAACTGAACTAGAACTGAACTAGAACTGAACTAGAACTGAACTAGAACTGAACTAGAACTAAACTAGAACTGAACTAGAACTGAACTAGAACTGACCTAGAACTGAACTAGAACTGAACTAGAACTGAACTAGAACTGAACTAGAACTGAACTAGAACTGAACTAGAACTGAACTAGAACTGAACTAGAACTGAATTAGAACTGAACTAGAACTGAACTAGAACTGAACTAGAGGTAAAACTAAGCTGAGCTAAAAAGTACTTTTTTATTAAAATAAGTACTAATTCATAATTGAAATTTCCCATTCCTGTCATGTACTCGTCTATAGTACACAATTCTATTTACAATGTAAAATTGTAATAAAAACCAAACTTAAACTAGGTCAAATATAGTACCGAGAGACACACACTCATACGGAGAATTTTCATTTTCATTGAAAAAGTGCACTCATACAATTTCGCTGTCATTATATGACAACAACAACAACAATAATTATAATAACAAAAGAAAGTCATTAGATAAATGTGAATTGAAAACTTACATCTTCTATAACAAAAGTCCAATCTTTATCTTCTAATTCGTGGGTGCGGGGATCCTTGAAGAGTGTTACGGTTATACAATGATTATCGGGAACTGGCCAAGAGACATTACCGACCAGCGGATTCATCATATCGGGTTCCCAAGGCAGCGGTGATGAAGCCACGCGTCTTGAACGTCTAGTCCAAACTACGGACAAATTTGAAGGACGCCTAAGGAATAGAAGATAGAGAGAATGAAAAGAAAAATTAAACTAAAAATAATAAACATTTTTTCCTTCACAAATCTAAGAAATGTTGTTTTAACATAAATATTAAAATATAAATTGCTTTAAGCATCAGCTGCTTGTTATAGAAATAAAAATGTTACATCTTTTATTTTTCTCTAGAAGATTTTATTTTTCAACATTTCACTTTTCATATTTTTGCGTATAAAAGTGTCATGTATTTTTTTTTTTTTTTTTTTTTGTTTCATTTCATTTAATATGTATTTTCTTGTATTTCTGTTTTGTTTTTTTATTCAACAGCAAAACTAGGTCATCATTTTATTCGAACTATGTATATGAATACAGTTATAATGTACTATATATATAGTGCAAATACTATAATTCTGATTTAAAGCAAATATTTTGCAGTGTATTATTCTTTAAACATTTTCCAAGGGTTTTGTTGCTTTTCTTCTTTTAAGAAAACTTTTTTTTCAAATAAATTCAATCAATCTCTTATGGGATAAAAAGCCCCTGCTTTTAAACACTTGCTTTTATAGAGTGTTTTTTCTAAATAACAACAATAACAAGAACAAAAAAAATAAAAACTATTTTAAAGAGTTTAAGAACTGTGGTTTTTTTAAAAAAAAAAAAACATAGTTTTCTTTGAAACTTTTGACATTTAAAATGTGATGTATCATTAAAAAATAAGTATCCCAGAAAACAAAACAAGCTTCCTTTACATGGAGAGTATTCTCTAAAAAACAGTTCAATAAAGCTTTTTTCTATAAAAGTTTTCAATAAGAAAATTTAGAAAAATGGAATGGAAGCTTTCTATAGAAAGTTTTATGTATTTAGAAAAGCTTAGGACTGTTTTATGGAAAATATTCTGATGAAAGTTTGTGAAGGAATGTTTTCTATAGAAAAGTTTGTGAAGAAAAGTTTTCTATAGAGAAGTTTATGAAAGAAAGTTTTCTAGAAAAAAGTTTATGAAGGAAAGTTTTCTATAGAAAAGTTTGTGAAGGAAAATTTTCTAAAGAAAAGTTTGTAAAGGAAAGTTTTCTATAGAAAAGTTTGTGAAGATAAGTTTTCAATAGAAAAGTTTATGAAAGAAAGTTTTCTAGAAAAAAGTTTATGAGGGAAAGTTTTCTATAGAAAAGTTTGTGAAGGAAAGTTTTCAATAGAAAAGTTTATGAAAGAAAGTTTTCTAGAAAAAAGTTTATGAAGGAAAGTTTTCTAGAAAAAAGTTTGTGAAGGAAAGTTTTCTAGAGAAGAGTTTGTGAAGGAAAGTTTTCTAAAGAAAAATTTGTGAAGGAAAGTTTTCTAGAGAAAAGTTTGTGAAGGAAAGTTTTCTATAGAAAAGCTGGTGAAGAAAAATTTTCTATCGAAAAGATGATAAAAGAAAGTTTTCTTTGAAAAAGTTTATGAAGTAAAGTTTGTAAAGCAAATCGTTCCATAGAAAAGTATGTGAAGTATAGATTTGTATAGAAAAGTTTGTGAAGGAAAGTTTTCTATAGACAAGTTTGTGAAGGAAAGTTTTCTATAGAAAAGTTTGTGAAGGAAAGTTTTCTATAGAAAAGTTTGTGAAGGAAAGTTTTCTATAGAAAAGTTTGTGAAGGAAAGTTTACTTTAGAAAAGTTTGTGAAGGAAAGTTTTCGTTAGAAAAGTTTGTGAAGGAAAGCTTTCTATATAAAAGCTTGTAAAGAAAAGTTTTCTATAGAAAAGTTTTTTATAGAAAAGTTTGTGTAGGAAAGCTTTCTCTAGAAAAGTTTGTGTAGAAAAGCTTTCTCCAGAAAAGTTTGTGTAGGAAAGCTTTCTCTAAAAAAGTTTGTGTAGGCAAGTTTTCTATAGAAAAGTTTGTGAAGGAAAATTTTCTAGAGGAAAGTTTGTGACCGAAAGTTTTCTATAGAAAAGTTTGTGCAGGGATGTTTTCTATAGAAAAGTTTGTAAAGAAAAGTATGCAAAGGAAAGTATTACATAGAAAAATTTGTGAAGGAAAGTTTTCTAAAAAAGTGTGTGAAGGAAAATTTTCTATAGAAAAGTTTGTGTTTGTACAGGAATGTTTTCTATAGAAAAGTTTGTGAAAAAAAGTTTTCTATAGAAAAGTTTGTGAAAAAAAGTTTTCTATAGAAAAGTTTGTGAAAAAAAGTTTTCTATAGAAAAGTGTGTGAAAAAAAGTTTTCTAAAGAAAAGTTGGTGCAGGAAAGTTTTCTATAGAAAAGTTTGTGAAAAAAAGTTTTCTATGGAAAAGTTGGTGAAGTAAAGTTTTCTATGGAAAAGTTGGTGCAGGAAAATTTTCTATAGAAAAGTTTGTGAAAAAAGTTTTCTATAGAAAAGTTTGTGAAAGAAAGTTTTCTATAGAAAAGTTGATGAAGCAAAGTTTTCTATAGAAAAAGTTGGTGAAACAAAGTTTTCTTTAAAAAAGTTGGTGAGGGAAAGCTTTCTATAGAAAAATTTGTAAAGGAATATTTTCTATAGAAAAGTTTGCGAAGGAAATTTTTCTATAAAAAGGTTTGTGAAGTAAAGCTTTCTCTTGAAAAGTTTGTGAAGAAAAGTTTGTATAGGGAAATTTCTTTAGAACATGAAGGCATTCGTTCTCCCCCAAAAAAATTAAAACTTTTAATCTATAGCCCTTACTTCCGTTGATTCATTTTTCCACAATCACTTCAAAAAAAAAACTGCAGTTTTCAAAAATTCTTTAATGCTGACAAAATATATTGAAATTCACAGAAATAAAGTAATTTACTTTCTGGTTTTTATTATACACAATAATATTTAACATTTTATTTTAATATAGAAAATAAAAATGTAAAATAAAACTAACTCTTGCCCATAACAACCCATCAAACAACACCACAATAATGTTTAATATCAGACGATAAATATTTTTTAAAAAACATGAGACCATATTATGCGGGTTTTAAACTTTAAAAACAGGAAGTTCTTATATGAAAAACTGAAGAATGAAAAAAAAGAAACGAGGAAAAATAAATGTGAATGTTGTAAAAGTGTTCATTACATGACAACTGATGCTGATATAGCAGATTTTTTTATAATACATTATTATACTTTATTATAATGAAAAAAAAAAGTATAAAAAAGGAAGAAAAAAGGCACTTAATCAGCAACATTGTTAAAATAACTAGTCTTTGTTTTAAGTGTTTAAAAAAATAAAGGAATAAAACATAATTTAGTTAAAGAAAATTAAACAATTACATGGAAAACCTACTAAATGTGAACTTTAGACGAAAAATATTTTGAATACATATTTTGTTTAAAATTTAAATAGAAAACATTGTTTTAATTAAAATGCATTTTTCTTAAAATCTACTTGATATTTTTTCATTATTTGACATTTTAAAATCTTTAAATCTAGAATAAATTTAAAATAATAACAAAATTGTTTTATTTTCAATCTGCACCCACAAACATCTACAACGACGACATCAATATGGCAGCAAAATAAATTGCTCATTAATATTATAAAATAGTAATAAATTCTGTCATTTAGAAAAAAAATAGTATTTTATGTAAATACGTTGTAAATAAAATGCAAACTGAAGACTTACAAAATCAAACAGACATTTGGTTAAAGAGGCAGACAGACAGACAGACAGACAGACAGACAGACTAGCAAACCAGCTAGACTATTCTCGTTTAAATGACAAGTGTAAAGGAGGGTGCCATTAACAAATAATATAGAAACATAAATATTTTGTAAAAAAATTTATTAATAAAGACTAAATGCAAAAACTAGAGAATTGTATTTTAAAAAGAATTACATGAAATTTCAAAAATTTCATTAAAAAACCGCACAGTATGATTGTAATGATATTTAAGGGAGTAGGGAAGGGGTAGGAAAACGTGTTCACTATAAAATATTATAAAAAAACACGTACAAAATAATAAATATTTATTTTAGGATTTAGAATACTTGAGGAATTCATTTTCTTTCAGCAAAAACAAATTGAATTGTTTTCACCCATTTGGTGAACTTTTTTGTACAAAACGTTCATTACAAACTTTTTTATGGAAAACTTGAATCACAAACCTTTCTATAGAAAGTTTTAATCACTAACTTTCTTAAACAACATTTATATCACAATTTTTTTAGTAGAAAGCTTTCATCATAAAGTTTTCTATAAAAAACTTTCATTCATAAGCTTTTCCATAACATGAAGTTTTTCATAGAAAACTTTCCTTCACCAACTTTTCTATACAAAACTTTCCTTCACCAACTTTTCTATACAAAACTTTCCTTCACCAACTTTTCTATAGAAAACTTTCCTTCACCAACTTTTCTATAGAAAACTTTACTTCACCAACTTTTCTATAGAAAGCTTGCCTTCACAAACTTTTCTATAGAAAACTTTCCTTTACAAACTTTTCCAAAGAAAAATTTCTTTCACCATCTTTTCTATAGAAAACTTTGCTTCACCATCTTTTCTATAGAGAACTTTGCTTCACCAACTTTTCTATAGAAAACTTTCCTTCATAAACTTTTCTATAGAAAATGTTCCTTCATACACTTTTCTATAGAAAACTTTCCTTGACAAACTTTTCTATAGAAAATTTCCTTCACAAACTTTTCTATAGAAAAATTTTCTTCACAAACTTTTCCAAAAAAAAATTCTTTCACCATCTTTTCTACAGAAAACTTTGCTTCACCATCTTTTCTATAGAGAACTTTGCTTCACCAACTTTTCTATAGAAAACTTTCTTTCACCAACTTTTCTATAGAAAATTTTCCTTCATAAACTTTTCTATAGAAAATGTTCCTTCATACACTTTTCTATAGAAAATTTCCTTCACAAACTATTCGAGAGAAAACTTTCTTTCACAAACTTTTCTCTACAAAGCTTTCCTTCATAAACTTTTCTATAGAAAACTTCCCTTGACAAACTTTTCTATAGAAAACTTCCCTTGACAAACTTTTCTCTACAAAGCTTTCCTTTGAAAACGTTTCTATAGAAAACGTTCCTTCACAAACTTTTCTATAGAAAATATTCCTTCACAAACTTTTCTATAGAAAACTTTCCTTGACAAAATTTGTATAGAAAACTTTCGCTCACCAACTGTTCTCTACAAAGCTTTCCTTCATTAACATTTCTATAGAAAACTTTCCTTGACAAACTTTTCTCTACAAAGCATTCCTTCATAAACATTTCTAAAGAAAATTTTCCTTGACAAACTTTTCTCTACAAAGCTTTCCTTCAAAAACTTCTCTATAGAAAACTTTACTTGACAAACTTTTCTATAGAAAACTTTCTTTCACAAACTTTTCTTTACAAAGCTTTTCTTCATAAACTTTTCTATAGAAAACTTTCCTTCAGAAACTCACAAACTTACAAAGCTTTTCTTCATAAACTTTCTAATAGAAAAATATCCTTCTCAAACTTTTTTTTAGAAAAATTTCCTTTATCGATAAGTTGATAAGTTGAAACTTTTGATTGAAAGCTTTTCTATAAAAAAAAAACTTTAAAGCTTTTTCTACTTATGTTTTTATTTCATATGAATTATTCATAATTTTTTCCAAATTAGCTTTTTTATAAATTTGCTGTACTTTTTTGCATAAATTTCCTCTTTTGCAAAATGAAAAGCTTAAAATATATTTTGACTTTTATAATAAGTAGCAAATAAGTAATTTTCGTTTTTTAAAATAAATAAACAAAAAACTTAGAAAGCGTAAACAGAGGCAAACCATAAACCAAATAAAATTTACAATTGTTATTAAACAAAAACAACCACACAGCACTTATAATTTATTTATTTGGTTTTATGTTTAAAACTTATGAAAAACAGTTGGTAACTCGATTAAGTTGTTTAAGATGATGACAGTGATTTGTTAGTTAAAGACGAAAAAAATTTTTGGAATTTTTAAATAGAAATAGGAGTAGCAATGAAAGAGTTTTATTATTTAAATCTATAATAACATAATTAAAAACACATTAGCATAGAAATGTGTTTAATTAAAAGAAATATGTTTATTGGGTAAAGAGAGAAAGAGAAAAGAGTGATGTGATGTTATAAAGCTTAGAGTGGAAATGTGCTAAGTCAACTTTTTATAAATTTAAATAAAATACTAAAAATTTGCTAAAATCAAGAAAATTTGATAACAAATTGAATTAAAAAATGTTCTGCATAGAACGTTTAGCTTAGAGGGGAAATAAGTTATGTCTGTGAAATACTTAGGTTACAAAAAGAAGATTTCTTTTGAATTAAAGAAATTTTGAAAGTTTTGAAATCTATCAAAAGAAATATATTGTATTGAAAACTCAGCATTTCAGAGAATAAGACAATAGTGGACATAGCCTGTTTTCATTCTAATTTGTTAATTTGATATAACATGCAGTATTGTTGCACTAAATGACTCATATTTAGCAAAATTCATTAAGAATAACTTAAGGGACTCTTTTAAATCTCTATGCATCTCTATTTAAAGAAAGAAAAAAGAAAAAAAAAACACTTAAACTTTCTTGCTTGACTGACTTATCGGCAGAAAAACATAAATCTTTATACTTTTAGCAAACAACTAGATATGAAAAAAAATACTCTAGAATCTTTACAATATCTTGTTTTCTCGACATAAAATTTTTTTTTCTTTCAACATTTTTTTTTTCTACTATTCCCCATCCATCATTCCATATGCTGTTCATTATTATGTTTAAAATAAATAAAATAAAAAAAATGTACTAAATGAAAAACATATTGTACTAAATAAACATGATAACAGGCAGCAACAGCAAAAAAAATATATAACAAAATCCCTACGTGTAGTCATCATACATATATACACTCACATATTAAGTCTTGTCATATTTCCTCTGACAGTCCTTAGGACAAGTTATGAAAATGACATGAAAAGCATTTAACTTGATTCTAAAGAATCAACCTCAATATTGTTTATTTTAGTTTGTTTTCTCAAAAGCCTATAACTGGGCGGTTGGGACTGGGGGTATGTAGGGTCTAAAGAGGCAGTTTTAATATGTTAAACAAATACCGTCAGTCAATATGTAATAGACCTATTTATAAGTCTTGTACAAATAAAATGTACTTAAAAATCAATAAATCATTGTACAGTTTTATTAATAAAGAGAAAAAATTTCTTTCTTAAGTCTTATAATATTAATAATAATTTGTAGTATAAGTTGTTGTTGTTTGAACTGGAAAAGTAATATAACAACAAAGTTGGAGAGTGGTATTCTTATATACCCTACACCTCAATGTTTTCTTTAACATTTAATTAATCACAGAGATCAGTGAGAGACTTGATGAGATGAGATCACATAACATAATTATTGATTTGATCACTGACACTGAATATCAAACATTTCTCCATTTTGAAATATTTGCTTAATGATCAATAACATCTTCAAGCTTGAATATATCTATAAAGGATCCATTGTGATCATGTATTAAATTGAAGATCAAATAACTTTAAATCTCAATTAAATCAGTGTCTTGATGTGATGACTTTTTTCAATTTTATATAATTTATGATCACTAGATGACATTTTTAAACTTTGGACTTGATCAGATGACATAATTATTGAATTGATCACTGACTTGTTATTATCAGTAATTTCTTCAACATTTGAATTGATCAATGAATCGCTATAGACTTGATCAGATCCAATGACTTCAATCCTAAATTGATGAGTTATTTAATAGATTAAACAACTTTTCCGATATTGTCTAATTTATGATCGCTATAGACCGCTATAGTCTTGTTTAAACTTCAGATTGTCAATGATCTGAGAGTGGCTTGAAGAGATCACATGAATCCAATATTGAGCGACCCGCTAGATAAAATCGCTATAGACTTGATGAGATCAAAGAACTTCAATCTTTAATTGATCAGTGATTTGATGACTTTTTTGATCTTATATAATATGTGATCTCTATAGATCAATGACATCTTTAATCATTAATTGTTCAAAGAGATCTGTGAGAGAATTGATGAGATCACATGAACTCAATTTTGAATTGAACTTCCACTTGTTATGATTCATCGATATTGAAGTATATTCTTAATGATCATTAACTTATTTAATATTGAATAGATCTATAAGAGATCTATTAATTGATAAGATCAATGACTTCAAAGATTATAAAGAATCGCTAAAATCTTGATATTATCTAATAAATCCTATCTTAAACTGATCAGTGATTTCATAGGATAAATGACTTTTCCGATTTTGTCTAATTTACGATCGCTATAGATCCATGACTGTTTTAGTTTTTAATTTATTAATGACATCAAGAAGAAACTTGATAAAATCACCTGAATTCATGATTGCATTGATCATTAAATTGTTGTTTAATAGATCTCTATAGACTTGATGATATCAAATGATTTTAATTTTGAAATGATAATTGACTTAATGAGATTAATGCTTTCCCATAGTCGTCCTTTAACTGATCAATAAGATCTAAGAGAGACATAATGACATCACATTATATTCATAAATTGGTCACTAACCTATTGATTAATTTCGACGATCATGATCGTCAATCAAGATTATATGATCGCTATATTCTTGATTGATCAGTATCTTGACGTTATGAATGACTTTTTCGATATAGAATAATTTATGGTTGCTAAAGTTCAAAGAAATCAATGATTTCATTAGGTCATCAACAATTTCGATCTTGTTGCTGATAAATCAATGTTTTCACTATTAAACTGATCACCCTAGAAATATCAATAAGTCTTCGATTTGGTCAATGATGAACAGTGCTTTCGATCTTAAATGATTCTTTGATGGACTTTTGATGGAGGACTTTTTAAATCAATGTCGAATAGAATAATCGCTATAGTTTCATACTACGGTCTCAACGATTCGTATACAATCTGGAATTACTTGGTCAATATAGATCAACGGTAATCTTCAATTGATCAATAGTGTCATGACTCATGAGATCAATCATTCTTTAATCTGAAACTTAGTAGACCCTATAGATCCCTACTGATCAACGACAATCTTAAAATGATCAATTATCTCATGAAACTATGATACTTCAATCTGAAACTTCACTATAGATCATTTATATTTTCCTGTATCTGATCACTTGAACAATAACTTTCTTCATTATCGAACAAAATGAACGCTTTAGATCTATATATTTTTCTCTCTTCGACAAAGCGTCACCGATTCGAATTCGATAATTGGTCGATATAGATCAATGAGTTTAATCTTTATTTTGATCAAAGTACTCACAAGATAATTCCTTAATCTTGAACTTATTAGTCTTTACAGATCACATTTTAATATTTTTTATTCTTTGGATCACGTGAATTGAATGACTATAACTTTCTTCAATTTTGAACAGAATAATCGCTTTAGATCAGCGAAAGTCAGAGATTAAAAAATCAGTTCTCTGACAGGTTTTGCTTGTTTTTTATACATGTGTGAGCATACGTACGAGTGAAAGAAAGATAACAAGAGAGATCATTTGAGAGCTCATTGCGTTTCCAAGAGATCAATGATGCATCAATTTGTAATAATTCATTACATTTTCTTCTATAGATCACATAAATTGAATGGTTGATATGGATATAAAAAATGGTTCAATTTCGAAGAGAATGATCGTTATAGATCATGAATAGTGTCATCTATTTATCATATACATCATTTTGATTTGAATGCATTCTTAAATTGGAGACGATATTGATCTTGAGTTAATTTTATTCGATATAGATCAATGACTTCAAGTTGGAATTGATCAATGATTCTTGATCTTGACTTCTAGTAGTCGTTATAGATCAATGTTATGGCTACCGATCAATTCTCTTAATATTGATTAATAACCTCTTTAGATCTATACGAGTTCGATCTTGACCATCTTTAGATCAATTCGATCTTAATGGCAGTCAATATAGATCAATAACTTAAATCTTTAATTGATCTATAATGATCTCATGAGATCAATGATTCTAGATTCTTTAATCTGGGATATATAAGTCACTATGGATCAATGCCTTCACTATAGATCTCTTCCTTCTTTTCACTTCGGCTTAAGCTTTAAATGATCGCGTGCTATAAATACTGATCAAAATCTCATGCATATGATCAATAATCTATCATAATGGCCATCTTTTGCTAACATTATAGTGTAGGGTGCACATAATAATTGCGTTTAAAACGTAAAATTGATTTAATGGAACAACTCAACGAAAAGTTATAGTATTTTTTTTAGACCCTTATCTTTTTTATTTATTTATTTTATTGTTATTGTTGTTACTTTTGTATTTGTTTGAATAAGTAAGATAAAGAAAGAGTATATAGTCTACTATATTGCAAAATTGTTTAGACATTAAACATTGATAAAATACAGAACAAACTTAAGGGATTTTTTTCAAAATAGAAATACAAGATTATAAAAATCGAAAGGGGTAATCACAGTTTTAAAAAAAGTACTTCACTCTTTGAGGTTTTAGAAACGAAAGAAGTTAATTTGCTTTTGTTTGAACTGAATACCTTTAATATTTGATAAAAAAATTTCTTTAGGTTAACCTCATTTTTTATCATTAGTTTAAGTTTATTTAGGTATTTTTAATTAATGTAAATGTTAAAAATTACAAAGAACGAAAAAGGTTTCAAATACCACCTAGAAGTTTACAAATAAAAAAACAAATTAACAAATTAATTTAAGCAAATTTGAAAATTTATACAATTTTTGTAAATTTCAGCATAAATCACAGGGGGGAGAAATAAATAAAATAAACAACAAAATGGTGTAAACTTTAAAAAGTTCATTAAACTATTTTTTTTTTTACTCATTAACATTTTTGTAGATTTCGAACATTAATCACTTTTACGTGGTAAATCAGAAAAAGAAACTTGTTCGTAAAACCTCAGGGAAACATTAGTTTCAAATTTAATATATAAATTAGTTCAATTTACTCTAAAGTACTTTGTGCTCATATTTATGCTCTAAAAAACTGAGTAGTTTTATTTTTAATTTCAATTTTCTTAGATTTTATTTTTTTTTTGTTTATAATTTGTTTTTATTCGTGGCGCTAGTGTAACAACATTAATTGCTACAAAAACATATATAAATGTATATTTTCTATATTTAATAATACTCAATCTTTCAACGCCGACGAGTAATATACAAATTTGTAATAAAAAAAAAATTATAAAGAGGAAAAGTTTTGAACAAAAACCTAAAATAAATACAATAGATTTATGTATAAAGTTGTAATAAGTTTGTTTGCTCACAGTTTAAATTAAAATTGTATAAATTACAAAAGTTTTTAGATAAAATTTAATTTTACTTTCAAACAAATACAGTGATTTATGTTAAAGTAGTTAATTTGAATTATTATTAGTTTCTATACACCAGAGAGTGAGAATAAATGAAGTCGCTATAGATCAATGCATTCCCTAGTTACTTAAAAAGATCAGTAAGAGATCAGATGGGAATGATCAATAACTTCTTCTTTTAACATTGAATTGATCCATTTCATTGCGATCAAGAATTTAAACTAATTTTTATTTTTTCAATCTGGAATTTATTAGTCGTTAGAGATCAATGATATTGTTGCTCGATCAATCTACTCGATACTGGTTAATGATCTCATTATATCAATTTGAGTTCGATCTAGAAATAAATGCTCTCGTTATAGATCAATAACTAGCAATGTATGGAGTAAATGGTCACTAAAGATCAATAAATTCATTAATAACTTAAAAAGATCACTAAGAGATCGGGTGGGAATGATCAATAACTTTATCAACATTGAATTGAGTAATGAGATATCCATTGATATCAAGAAATAAGTGATCGCTTCTTGATAAGATCAAATGATTTTAATCTTTAATTTAATTGTACAGAAAGATCGGTGATAGACTTGTCTTGAGACTGAATAAGATCGGTAAGAGATCAGCTGGGAACGATCAATAACCTTTTCAACATCGAATTAAGCAATGAGATATCCATTACGATCGATAATTTGGTGATCGATATAGATTTGATAAGATCAAATGACTTCAAACTATAATTGACCATTGATTTAAACTTTAGCTATTCAAAGAGATCGGTAAGAGACTTAATTTGAGACTCAATAAGATCAATAAGAGGATGTGATCAAGAATTTGCTGATCGCTATAGACTCGATAAGATCAAATGACTTTAAACTTTAATTGATCATTGACTAATTGATCATGAGAGACTTCATTTGAGACTCAATAAGATCAATGAAAGAACAGTTAGGAATGATCAATGGGATATTAATTGCGATCAAGAATTTGCTGATCGCTATAGACTTGATAAGATCAAATGACTTTAAACTTTAATTGAACATTGACTTAATCATTAGCTATTCAATGAGATCCGTGAGAGACTTCATTTGAGACTCAATAAGATCAATAAGAGAACACTGAAGACTGATTCAATTTAGTAATAAGATTATCCATTGCGATCAAGCATAAAGTGAAAACTGATGACTTGATAAGATCAAATGATTTTAAACTTTAATTGATCAGTGACTTAATCTTTAACTATTCAAAAAGATCGGTGAGGTACATTGTTTGATCGATAAGAGAGCATTAAAGAATGATTGAATTGAGCATTGTGTCAAGTGTATAGACTTGATTAGATAAAGTTACCAGTGACTTAATCTTTAATTGTTCAATTGTTCAAAAAGATCGATGACATACTTAATAAGATCAGTGAGAGAACGGGTGGTAATGATCAATAACTTCTTTAACATTGAATTGAGCAATTAGATATTTATTGCGATCAAGAATTTGCTGATCGCCATAGACTTGATTAAATGGCTTTAAACTTTTATTTCATCAGTGACATTATCATGAATTATTAAAAGAAATCAGTGAGAGACTTGATTAGATTACATAACTCCAATATAGAATTGATCACTGCCTTCTTTATTCCATTTTGAATTTATTGGTTAATGATCAATAATATCTTCAATCTTGAATTGATGATTGCGATCATGAGTTAAATGATCGCTATGGACTTGATAAGATCAAATGACTTTAATTCTAAGCCTTGATGACTTTTTCTATTTTGTATAATTTACAATAAGCTTTTTTAAACTTTAAATTGTTCAAAGAGATCGATGAGACCCTTGATGTGAGATCATTTAACATTAGTATCGAATAGAAGTCATTGAGTTCTTCATATCAAAGATTCTTCTAAGTGATTTGATGAGACGAATAACCTATTCGATTTTGTATAATTTATGGTCGCTATAGATTAATGACTTCTTTAACCTGTAATTGTTCAAGAAGAGCAGTCGGAGACTTGTTGAGATCACTTCATATTAATATTGAAATGATCACTGACTTGTTTAATGATCAATAACTTTTTCAACATTAAATTTATCAATGAAAGATCTATTACATGATAAGATCAACGAATTGATCATTGACCGGTTTCTCTCATTTGAAATTATTTAGTTAGTGATCAATAAATACTTCATCATAAGATCTTCATATTTTCACTGATCGTGAATTAAGTGATCGCTATAGACTTGATAAGAACAAGTGCTCAATGCCTTCATGAGATAAATATCATTTTCAATATTGTATAACTTATGATCGCTATAGATCATAATTATTCAAAGAGATCAGTAAGAGGCTGGTTGAGATTATATAACTTCAATCACTGACTTCTGATATCAATGATTCTTCTGTTTAGAACTACTTGGTTAGTGATCAATAACTTTTCAAATTTGGAATTTAAATTTGGAAAAAAGAGAAAATTTGCTAAAATACGAAAAATAACTTAATTTACAAGAAAATTTTACAAAAATTTTCATTATGACTAAAAGTTTAATTTAAAAAGTTTCTTGGTTTATTGAAGAAGTTAAAGAACTTTTTTTTGGCATTTCTGACAGTCATTAAAAAGTTAATGGCCACAGCTTTAAAAAACTTATATAAAAAGTAATTACAAACTAGTTTTTTAATATTTTTTTTTTTTTGTACTCTTAGAAAAATAAACTAAATTTAATGAAAGCAAAAGTGGAACGTTATTAAAACTAAATACAAGTGGGACAAAACAGACCATAACACAAAAATTAAAGCTGGAAATATAATTTTAACAGGTTTTTTAACAAACTATTGGTTTTAATAGCAAAATTTAAAAAAAAATATATTTAAAAAGTAACACTTTCTTTAAAAAGACATTACGTTATTATGTTTACTTCTAATAAATAAACAAATTAACGACAAGTTTTCTTTAATGTTCAAACAAAATAAGTATTAATTTTGAAAAAAAACGAAAAATTACACCCACATATAATGACGCCGTTTGTCTCTGCCATTTAAAATGTAACGAAGGAAAACAAGAAAACATTTAACCAAAAAAAAAAAAGAAACCCACAACTATCGTATAACAAACCCCCCGAGCTATTTTTCCTATTTGTATACTTATATAGCCCTTCAAATATTAAACGAAAACAACCCTTACGGGCGTGTTTTCTGCAGAAACAAGTTCTTTTTCTTTCATCGTTGAAGGAGGGAAATGAAATATTACAAAAAAAACCGCTCAATAACAAAAGTTTTGTATAATTGAACTTGAGTTCATGATTTGTTAAAATCACACATTCAGCCATCGTGAAAAGAAATTTTAGTCTGTATACATTCACAAATGTCTAGGTTTATGTCAGAGTCATGTTAGTGTTTATGAGAGTACTATTTATTTTGATGGGTAATAATCAAATTCAAAATTGTTGTTGTTATTCTAAACAGTGCTGGGTATTTTATAAATTTAAAGTAAAAGTGCAAAAAAGCAACAAATAGGATGAAGAAGTCCACCTACTACAGTTTTATCGGCATGCCCCTCACTGCCTCTAACAAACCACTTTCTACCACATTGCCACAAAATTTTACTTAGTTTTCTTTGTATCCGTGTATGTATTGTGTATCCTTGAAAAAGTCAATGTCAGTCATAAGCTTATTTTTGTTTGGTGGCTGAAAAAAAAAATTCTGATTCAAATTTGGTTTTTTAGTACCTTTAGCAATCTACTCTTTATATTTTCTTCAACAATGTTTTTATACCTTTTTTATGGGAGTAATATTATTAAGGAAACAATTTGATTTTATATGATACTTTGCCCTTATACTTAACTTAGAAGAAGAAATATACATGAAATCAATCTTAAGAAAATTTTGATTGTGTTTTACGTTTTTATTGTAGCATTTTTAATGGTCCTTCATTAGGGTTATTGTATTGATATATACGATACTTTGAAACACGTCCACACGATTTGATTAATTGGAAAGTCTTTTAGGGAATTACATCCTTAATTACATCTAGTTCAGTTTTAGTTCAGTTCTAGTTCAGTTCTAGTTCAGTTCTAGTTCAATTCTAGTTCAGTTCTAGTTCAATTCTAGTTCAATTCTAGTTCAGTTCTAGTTCAGTTCTAGTTCAGTTCTAGTTCAGTTCTAGTTCAGTTCTAGTTCAGTTCTAGTTCAGTTCTAGTTCAGTTCTAGTTCAGTTCTAGTTCAGTTCTAGTTCAGTTCTAGTTCAGTTCTAGTTCAGTTCTAGTTCAGTTCTAGTTCAGTTCTAGTTCAGTTCTAGTTCAGTTCAGTTCTAGTTCAGTTCTAGTTCAGTTCTAGTTCAGTTCTAGTTCAGTTCTAGTTCAGTTCTAGTTCAGTTCTAGTTCAGTTCTAGTTCAGTTCTAGTTCAGTTCTAGTTCAGTTCTAGTTCAGTTCTTGTTCAGTTCTAGTTCAGTTCTAGTTCAGTTCTAGTTTAGTTCTAGTTCAGTTCTAGTTCAGTTCTAGTTCATCTGCTTTCTTTTTTCACAAAAACATAAACTCGTTATCCTTTTTCTCCTGCAAACAAGATTAAGTACTGCTAACAAAGATTTTGTACTTATAAATAAAAATTTAATTAAGTTAAGTAATCAAATTTTCCACAAATAAAACATTTTGCGCAAAAAAGTCAAGTCTTAAATTATAAAACGCAAGGAGAATATTGTGGGCAAAAGTGCCCAGTAGTTTTAAAAGTGATCGATGGATCACGTCTGGAAGACACTCGTCTCTTTATTTCCTCTAAGTAACATAGTTTTAAAGAGACTATAGAAGCAGAAAATGTCACAATAGTAAAGGAATATTGAAAGCATCGGTACAGTTAAATCATTTCAAACAGCTGGATAATTTAAACTAATTTTATTATGACTTCCATTTGTATAGCATCTAACTAACTTCAGCTACAATGTTTAAATTAGCTTTTGCTAAAAATGTAATAGGAATGATGTACTCCGGCATATGAATAAAAGTATGCGTGTCTTAAAAATAATTTTAAACCCTTTGCAATTTGCTTTATTACTTATAAACCATTTAATAATTGCCAGATGGCGCCTGAAGGCATCATACTACAAAAAACATTGGCAAATGAAAGGGAAGTTTTACCAAATACTTTACATTAGAAAATTTTATAAAAATAGGCAAGTGAGCAAAAAGATACTAAATATTCATAACCTCCAGCACTTCGTTTACAAACTGTGAGGGAGTTGAGCTAATTTTGTACTTTCTTTAGTTTTAAGTTGATTTTCTTCTTGACGAGAGAGCCCTGGCAACAAATTGAAAATTTAATTTTCCACTAAATTACTTGTCTAAAAATGGAAAACAACAAATCTTTACATATTTATAATGAACTCAAAAATATCCAAAGTTAAAAGCAAATAGAAAAAAATATTGTGCAATAAACTGCAATTACTAACAAAAATATAGAAAAACATGTGGTATAAATTTGTTTCTTGTTTCTTCTTTAAAAGAATTCAAGTTAGGAAAATAACACTTGATATTTTTGACGTCAAAATGTCTACAATCTGTATGTTAGGCCGTGCAGTAATTTGGGGGTAAAATGTTGCACATGTTACAGAGATTTTTGTTTTATTATTTTTTTAAACTTATTTGTTTGCTGCCTTCTCGAACCAATCACTGCCAATTTATAATAAAAAAATAATACAAATAAGTAAAAGGTGGTCGTTTGTTTGTTTGATTTTAGATTTTGCTGCATTAGCAAAATCTATTTAAAGAATTTTAAATAATTTAAGTTCAATTGAAATTCTTGAAATTGTACACGAACAAAATTACATTGATCAACATGAATCATTTAATTTTATTTTAATTATATTTTCGTATAAGGTTATGTTCACATTATAGAAATATTTGAGGAAATAAGTGTACGAAATAAAGGCTCAGTTCGTGATTTAAACAAGAGTAATAATCTAGTTCTGTTCTAGTTCTGTTCTAGTTCTGTTCTAGTTCTGTTCTAGTTCTGTTCTAGTTCTGTTCTAGTTCTGTTCTAGTTCTGTTCTAGTTCTGTTCTAGTTCTGTTCTAGTTCTGTTCTAGTTCTGTTCTAGTTCTGTTCTAGTTCTGTTCTAGTTCTGTTCTAGTTCTGTTCTAGTTTTGTTCTAGTTCTGTTCTAGTTCTGTTCTAGTTCTGTTCTAGTTCTAGTTCTGTTCTAGTTCTGTTCTGTTCTGTTCTAGTTCTGTTCTAGTTCTGTTCTAGTTCTGTTCTAGTTCTGTTCTGTTATATCTCTGTTCTAGTTCTGTTCTGTTCTAGTTCTGTTCTAGTTCTGTTCTAGTTCTGTTCTAGTTCTGTTCTAGTTCTGTTCTAGTTCTGTTCTAGTTCTGTTCTAGTTCTGTTCTAGTTCTGTTCTAGTTCTGTTCTAGTTCTGTTCTAGTTCTGTTCTAGTTCTGTTCTAGTTCTGTTCTAGTTCTGTTCTAGTTCTGTTCTAGTTCTGTTCTAGTTCTGTTCTAGTTCTGTTCTAGTTCTGTTCTAGTTCTGTTCTAGTTCTGTTCTAGTTCTGTTCTAGTTCTGTTCTAGTTCTGTTCTAGTTCTGTTCTAGTTCTGTTCTAGTTCTGTTCTAGTTCTGTTCTAGTTCTGTTCTAGTTCTGTTCTAGTTCTGTTCTAGTTCTGTTCTAGTTCTGTTCTAGTTCTGTTCTAGTTCTGTTCTAGTTCTGTTCTAGTTCTGTTCTAGTTCTGTTCTAGTTCTGTTCTAGTTCTGTTCTAGTTCTGTTCTAGTTCTGTTCTAGTTCTGTTCTAGTTCTGTTCTAGTTCTGTTCTAGTTCTGTTCTAGTTCTGTTCTAGTTCTGTTCAGTTCTGTTCTAGTTCTGTTCTAGTTCTGTTCTAGTTCTGTTCTAGTTCTGTTCTAGTTCTGTTCTAGTTCTGTTCTAGTTCTGTTCTAGTTCTAGTTCTGTTCTAGTTCTGTTCTAGTTCTGTTCTAGTTCTGTTCTAGTTCTGTTCTAGTTCTGTTCTAGTTCTGTTCTAGTTCTGTTCTAGTTCTGTTCTAGTTTTGTTCTAGTTCTGTTCTAGTTCTGTTCTAGTTTTGTTCCAGTTCTGTTCTAGTTCTGTTCGAGTTCTGTTCTAGTTCTATTCTAGTTCTGTTCCAGTTCCCCATTAATTTTTGTATTTTAAAATTTCTATTGGAAATGGTGTAGTTATTATAGTCTACAAACAGATAAGATAAAAATTAAAAGATTTTCTTTAAATAAAAATAAAAAATAGCTTCCAAAATTTTGCCAAACAATGCGTATGACAATAGATCAATGGCCCGCATAAAGCGTGGGCTAAATTGACCTTAAAGGTGTCAGATATACATTAATAACAAATATTTAGCATGGTCTTTTGTTAGACTCAAAATTAAATTGAAAATTTTGCTAGCAATTGTTTATGTATTAAAAAGCTACACTAAAGATAATAATTATAAGGTAAGGTCATTAGCCTAATAAAATAATGTATGGCGTCATAAATAATCTTCATAGTAATAAAATTTATAATGTGAAAAATTTTTAATTTAATTTAAAAAATTATTTTTGTTTAATAACAATGAACATTATTAAAGCAAAATGTAATTACGTTTTATTAAAGAAATTTAAAAATTTTGAAAAATTAAATTGTAAATTATAAACAAAATTATGAAAATTTTTATAAATATAGTATTTTTTTGAAATGAACTTGACATTGAATGTTGGCATTTACAAGAAATAAACAAAGCTATAAACAAATTATATTATTTAAAGAAAAAATAAACAACAACAACAAATGTGACATAAATTTAAAGATTTTTATATTTAAAACAAACAACACGTGAGTGGTTGATATGCTTTGATTTTTAATTTATTTTTTTGAAAACTAACAAGTTTTTTTTAACAAAATCTTTTATAGAAAAAACGGCAACAAAATCTAAAGCTGTGAAATAATTTAGTGATAGATGTCACACATTTTTGTAAATTTTTATTTATAATATAGACTAACCACACAAAATGTATCTTAAATTTATTTTGTTCATGGCTAATATACAGTTTTATTGTATCTTTTTTTTTTTGCTTTAGCTAATTAAAACAACAAACAACAAAATAATAACAAATACTCATAAGTCGAAAAATGAATGTCTATGTCGAGTATAGAAATTTATTGAATTGTAGCAAAATATTGAAATGATGTCATTAAATGCGATACAAAACAATCAAATAGAGAAGTTTATAGCAAAAACCACTATTTTATTTTTATATTAAATATAGAAATTTTTAATATTATTCTTAATGATGATGATATTTTTAATGGCAAATTATTGTGTTGTTTTATCTGCTTTTGCTTCGAACAAATAGATAATGAGTATTTCGTTTTATAAACAAAAAATTTATTTAAAACATTTATGTTTATTTTTTTTATATTTATTTTAAATTTCACACAGGTGACGCCAAATTGTTGTTATTTTGTTTTCGTGTCTGTAGGTTTAATTTTGATTTAATTTGTTTTTATTTGTATTTTATAATTTTATTTATTTTAAAAATTCACAAAAAATTTTATATTCTGCCAAAGAAGATTAGATAAATCGGTTTATTTACTTAAGGTTTCAATTGAAATTGTCGCCAAATTATCATATCTGTTGGATTTATGTATATGTGGAGTACTATTTGGATAATTCAAAATAATTCAAAAAATATTAAAAATTATAAAGGAAATTTTCTACAAAACAGTTTGTGAAGAAAAGCTTTCCATAGAAAAGCATTTTTCTATAGAAAAGTTTGTTTTTTAATGAAAAGTTTGTGAAGCAAAGTTTTCTATAGAAAAGTTGGTGAAGGAAAGTTTTCTATAGAAAAGTTTGTGAAGGAAAGTTTTCTATAGAAAAGTTTGTGAAGGAAAGTTATTTATAGAAAAGTTGGTGAAGGAAAGTTTTCTATAGAAAAGTTGGTGAAGGAAAGTTTTCTATAGAAAAGTTGGTGAAGGAAAGTTTTCTATAGAAAAGTTGGTGAAGGAAAGTTTTCTATAGAAAAGTTTATGAAGGAAAGTTTTCTATAGAAAAGTTTATGAAGGAAAGTTTTCTATAGAAAAGTTGGTGAAGGAAAGTTTTCTATAGAAAAGTTGGTGAAGGAAAGTTTTCTATAGAAAAGTTGGTGAAGGAAAGTTTTCTATAGAAAAGTTGGTGAAGGAAAGTTTTCTATAGAAAAGTTGGTGAAGGAAAGTTTTCTATAGAAAAGTTGGTGAAGGAAAGTTTTCTATAGAAAAGTTGGTGAAGGAAAGTTTTCTATAGAAAAGTTTGTGAAGGAAAGTTTTCTATAGAAAAGTTTGCGAAGGAAAGTTTTCTATAGAAAAGTTTGTGAAGGAAAGTTTTCTATAGAAAAGTTTGTGAAGGAAAGTTTTCTATAGAAAAGTTTGGGAAGGAAAGTTTTCTATAGAAAAGTTTGTGAAGGAAAGTTTTCTATAGAAAAGTTTGGGAAGGAAAGTTTTCTATAGAAAAGTTTGGGAAGGAAAGTTTTCTATAGAAAAGTTTGGGAAGGAAAGTTTTCTATAGAAAAGTTTGGGAAGGAAAGTTTTCTATAGAAAAGTTTGGGAAGGAAAGTTTTCTATAGAAAAGTTTGGGAAGGAAAGTTTTCTATAGAAAAGTTTGGGAAGGAAAGTTTTCTATAGAAAAGTTTATGAAGGAAAGTTTTCTATAGAAAAGTTTATGAAGGAAAGTTTTCTATAGAAAAGTTTATGAAGGAAAGTTTTCTATAGAAAAGTTTATGAAGGAAAGTTTTCTATAGAAAAGTTTGTGAAGGAACGTTTTCTATAGAAAAGTTTGTGAAGGAAAGTTTTCTATAGAAAAGTTTGTAAAGGAAAGTTTTCTATAGAAAAGTTTGTAAAGGAAAGTTTTCTATAGAAAAGTTTGTAAAGGAAAGTTCTCTAAAGAAGAGTTTGTAAAGGAAAGTTCTCTAAAGAAAAGTTTGTAAAGGAAAGTTCTCTAAAGAAAAGTTTGTTTAGGAATGTTCTCTAAAGAAAAGTTTGTTTAAGAAATTTCTCTAAAAAAGTTTGTTTAGGAAAGTTCTATAAATAAACGTTTAGTTAGGAAGTTTTCTATAGAAAAGTTTGTGAAGGAATGTTTTCTATAGAAAAGTTTGTGAAGGACAGTGTTCTGTAGAAAAGTTTGTTAAAAAAAAGCTTTCTTTAGAAAAGTTTGTGAAGGAAAGTTTTCTATAGAAAAGTTTGTTAAAGAAATTTTTCTATAGAAACGATTGTGAAGGAAAGTTTTCTGTAGAAACGATTGTGAAGGAAAGTTTTCTTTAGAAAAGTTGGTGAAGGAAAGTTTTCTATAGAAACGATTGTGAAGGAAAGTTTTCTATAGAAAAGTTTGTGAAAGCAAGTTTTCTAAGGAAAAGTTTTTTGAGGAAAGATTTCTATAGAAAAAGTTTTCAATAAAAGTTCTATTTGTATAGAAAATCTTGGAATCAAAGTTTTCTATATAAAAGCTTTGGATGAATGTTTTCTATATAAAAGCTTTTTAATAAAAGTTTTTTTCAAAAATTTAAAATTTTCACTAAAATTTAAATTTTCAAAAATAATAAATTTTTTACTAAAATTTTAATTTTCATTAAAATTTCGAATTTCTACTAAAATTTCGAATTTTCACTAAAATTTCGAATTTTCACACAAATTTCGAATTTTCATTAAAATTTCGAATTTTTACAAAAATTTCAAGTTTTCACTAAAATTTCGAATTTTTACTAAAATTTCGAATTTTTAATTAAATTTCGAATTTTCACTAATATTTCAAATTTTTTTCAAAATTATGTATTTTCACAAAAAAATTTTAAATTTTTTTAAAAAATGTTTCTAATTCTATAAATCAAATTATAAAAATGTTCTTATCTTTTTTTTAATTCAAATAAAATTTTAAACATCTTTATGCATATTTTTGAAAATCTTCTAAAAATAACTCAATATGCGCAATTTGTTTTCCTATAACGGTCGGCCGATAGTCTGTCTTATAGGAAATTGCGTTTTTCTTTCAACAAGATCGAGACGACTGCATGCTCGAGAGAAGAATAAAAAAATATCTCATTTACAAGTACCGCAAATCTTTTATTGAAACATTGCAAAATAAGCTAAAGTAGGTTTTTACAATAATGAAAAAAATAAATCTAAATAAACTGTAAAAAACAAACGCCAATGCATTGGTGTATTACAACATCTCAATGAATATCAATTGCTGTTAGTAGTAAAGATGGAAACAATAGAGCAACACAATAAAAGCGGCGGCTGCTGCAGTATGAATGATTGTAAAATTTGAGAAGTGGATCAGACAATCAACTAATTTTATGAAATGCTAAACCACAGATTAGCAATAAAAATCTCTTTAGTCTTGTTGAAATATTTGAAAACTAATTATATACATTTAGTTATAAAATCTAATATTTTCCCGCTTGTAGTTGGTGGTTTCAATTGTAATTTAGTTACGTTTTTGATGTTACGCTTCAGCAACAAAATCATTACAAATAAACTTTTTGTATTCAAAACTAAATAAAAAAAAAAAACAAAATTAAAACCAAAAGGCCAGTCAGTATTAGTGTTAATACTCAAAATGATAATGTTTTCATTTGTTTAACTGACAGTTTGACTATTTGACGTTTTGTCTTGCTGCTGCTATAGTCGGCATAAATGTTGTACAAGTGTTAACTACTACTAACCTCCATTTAATAGTTTGTCTATTGTTTTTTCTTTCGTTTACATATTGTTTTTGTAATATACAACTGCAACAACAACTGCTGCAACAAATAATTAACAATATTATAGATTTTTGCTTTGTGTATAATTTTACACTTCAGTTTTTTTTTTTTTTTTTTTTGTCTTTTAAGTATGTGAGAAGGTTATTAGCAAATATTATGTGGTTTGATCTAGTTTTAAACGCAAACCGTAATACAAGTACATTTTACAATAAATGCAATAAACACGAGTTTACAAATTCCAGAAAAATTGTGGCGTAATGTGGAAAATATTGAAATCTAGGAGATGAATTACAATACAAAAGGCGCCAGTGTAAAAAAACCGCAGGGAATTTTGCAAGGAAATGTTTCCACAAATGGAGAGGTGACGAAGAATAGAATAGAGCAAAAACTTTAAACTAGACTAGACTAGAGACTAACCTAGAGACAGGACTAGAGACTCAATTAGTTCTAGTGCAGTACTATTTCTATCCTAGTTCTATTCTAGTTCTGTTCTAGTTCTATTCTAGTTCTGTTCTAGTTCTGTTCTAGTTCTATTCTAGTTCTGTTCTGTTCTAATTCTGTTCTAGTTCTGTTCTAGTTCTGTTCTAGTTCTGTTCTAGTTCTGTTCTAGTTCTGTTTTAGTTCTGTTCTAGTTCTGTTCTAGTTCTGTTCTAGTTCTGTTCTAGTTCTGTTCTAGTTCTGTTCTAGTTCTGTTCTAGTTCTGTTCTAGTTCTGTTCTAGTTCTGTTCTAGTTCTGTTCTAGTTCTGTTCTAGTTCTGTTTTAGTTCTGTTCTAGTTCTGTTCTAGTTCTGTTCTAGTTCTGTTCTAGTTCTGTTCTAGTTCTGTTCTAGTTCTGTTCTAGTTCTGTTCTAGTTCTGTTCTAGTTCTGTTCTAGTTCTGTTCTAGTTCTGTTCTAGTTCTGTTCTAGTTCTGTTCTAGTTCTGTTCTAGTTCTGTTCTAGTTCTGTTCTAGTTCTGTTCTAGTTCTGTTCTAGTTCAGTTCTAGTTCTGTTCTAGTTCTGTTCTAGTTCTGTTCTAGTTCTGTTCTAGTTCTGTTCTAGTTCTGTTCTAGTTCTGTTCTAGTTCTGTTCTAGTTCTGTTCTAGTTCTGTTCTAGTTCTATTCTAGTTCTGTTCTAGTTCTGTTCTAGTTCTGTTCTAGTTCAGACACCAGAGTTCTAGACTGATGTTTAGAAACTGGACTAGCGACTAGACTTGAGACCAAACTAGAGTCTAAAGATGAGGATTACTAGACTTTAAACTAAAGAATTGATTGGAGTATAATTTTTCAATCCACATAAGATTTTGCAACAACAGTTTTATCATTAAAAAATCTATAAATTGCTAAAAATTTCATAAAATATTTATACCTATCAAATATTGAAAGTTAACTACGCAATATATTTAATCGAAATCTTAAAAAACTAGTGACAAAAAGACGTCATGGGGGCTCTCATGTGCAGTTTATTAACCCAAATACTATTTTTGGTCAAACATATAAAATGTTGTAATGCTAAAACAGACCAAATTTAGACTAAACTATTTATGTAGTTAAACATTATTATGAATTTTGTTAAACAAAAACAAAGAAACTTTCAAATTTTTTCCAACTCTAAATAGTAGATGTAAACGCAAATGGAAAACCTTAGGTTTGAGGTTGACCATATCAATATATAAATAAATAAATAAAACAGCCAGCAGCTATATTAAAACGCATGATTCATGGAATAAAAATAAAAAAATTTTAACAAAAAACCGGAAAGTTGAATTAAACAGAAAAATAAAACAACAAAACAACTTCAAATAAGTGAATGATTAAAAATAAAACGAAATTAAAACTAAAATTTTTATTTTTTTGTATAAAACATAAAAATACAAAACAAAGAAAACATGAGAAACATAAACAAATCACGGACACTGATTATATTATTAAATAAAATAATTAGTTTTATGTTGAGAAAAACAACATTTAACTTACCATTTGGCGGTGGTCTCCAGGTGTAGTTCATGATATGAAGCGGTAAATTGAAATTTGGCAGCACGTTTATTAACACGCTGCAAACGTTTCCAAACACTACCCATAGCTGGCATGATGATGAAAAACTTTTAAATTTGTTCTCCTCTTAAACGCTGATAAAATTTAAATCTTTATTAATATTTTTTTCTTTAGAGATAAACCTTTAACAGGTTCGTCACTAGTTGGGTTTTTTATGAAAATATTTGATTTTTTACTAAAATTTTAGTTTTTCGTTTTTATTTAACAAAAAACTATTTTCTTTTATTAAAACTTTAAAATTTCATTTAACATTTGTGCGTTTTCTTTTTTAAATTACACAGATTTTGTGTATTTTTAAAACATTTTCTTGTTTGATTTTGACATTTTTTGGATTTTTTTTTAATTAAACTTTCAGCACCGTTTCAATTTTAATCTGTAATTGAAAGAAAAATTAATTTATTATAAAATTTTTTGTTATCGTTGCTATACTATACAAATATTTTTATATATTTTGCATTTTAAACATTTTTAAATGATAACGTTTCATTATTAAAATGATAACTTCGACTGTCATTTAATAAATGTTTGTATTTTTTATTTTCATTACTTGTTGGAAGGTCAAAAAGCCAGGTGATTTTAAAAGAAAATTTTTTTTTATAATTTACAAATCTGTTCTAATAAAACATTCATTTATTAAATAATTAAATACAAATTTATTTAAATTTATTGCAAAATCAACTATAATAACAACTATTGCGTAGCATGTTTTATTACCACGTAATGCAAACAAATTGTAAACGAGAGTGAGAGATATAATAATCTCTCTGAACTAGAACTGAACAAGAACTAACTAGAACTGAACTAGAACTGAACTAGAACTGAACTAGAACTGAACTAGAACTGAACTAGAAACTGAACTAGAACTGAACTAGAACTGAACTAGAACTAACTAGAAACTGAACTAGAACTGAACTAGAACTGAACTAGAACTGAACTAGAACTGAACTAGAACTGAACTAGAACTGGAACTAGAACTGAAACTAGAAGCTGAACTAGAACTGAACTAGAACTGAACTAGAACTGAACTAGAACTGAACTAGAACTGAACTAGAATGAACTGAACTAGAACTAGAAACTGAACTGAACTGTGAACTAGAAACTGAACTAGAACTGAACTAGAACTGGAACTCGAACGAACTAGAATGACCTAGAACGGACACTAGAAACTGAACTAGAACTGAACTAGAACTGAACTAGAACTGAACTAGAACTGAACTAGAACTGAACTAGAACTGAACTAGAACTGAACTAGAACTGAACTAGAACTGAACTAGAACTGAACTAGAACTGAACTAGAACTGAACTAGAACTGAACTAGAACTGAACTAGAACTGAACTAGAACTGAACTAGAACTGAACTAGAACTGAACTAGAACTGAACTAGAACTGAACTAGAACTGAACTAGAACTGAACTAGAACTGAACTAGAACTGAACTAGAACTGAACTAGAACTGAACTAGAACTGAACTAGAACTGAACTAGAACTGAACTAGAACCTGAACTAGAACTGAACTAGAACTGAACTAGAACTGAACTAGAACTGAACTAGAACTGAACTAGAACTGAACTAGAACTGAACTAGAACTGAACTAGAACGGAACTAGAACTGAACTAGAACTGAACTAGAACTGAACTAGAACTGAACTAGAACTGAACTAGAACTGAACAGAACTGAACTAGAACTGAACTAGAACTGAACTAGAACTGAACTAGAACTGAACTAGAACTGAACTAGAACTGAACTAGAACTGAACTAGAACTGAACTAGAACTGAACTAGAACTGAACTAGAACTGAACTAGAACTGAACTAGAACTGAACTAGAACTGAACTAGAACTGAACTAGAACTGAACTAGAACTGAACTAGAACTGAACTAGAACTGAACTAGAACTGAACTAGAACTGAACTAGAACTGAACTAGAACTGAACTAGAACTGAACTAGAACTGAACTAGAACTGAACTAGAACTGAACTAGAACTGAACTAGAACTGAACTAGAACTGAACTAGAACTGAACTAGAACTGAACTAGAACTGAACTAGAACTGAACTAGACTGAACTAGAACTGAACTAGAACTGAACTAGAACTGAACTAGAACTGAACTAGAACTGAACTAGAACTGAACTAGAACTGAACTAGAACTGAACTAGAACTGAACTAGAACTGAACTAGAACTGAACTAGAACTGAACTAGAACTGAACTAAAAAAAACTGAACTAGAACTGAACTAGAACTGAACTAGAACTGAACTAGAACTGAACTAGAACTGAACTAGAACTGAACTAGAACTGAACTAGAACTGAACTAGAACTGAACTAGAACTGAACTAGAACTGAACTAGAACTGAACTAGAACTGAACTAAACTAGAACTAAAACTAGAACTGAACTAGAACTGAACTAGAACTGAACTAGAACTGAGCTAGAACTGAACTAGAACTGAACTAGAACTGAACTAGAACTGAACAAACTGAACTGAATGAACTAGAACTGAACTAGAACTGCTGACTGAACTAGAACTGAACTAGAACTGAACTAGAACTGAACTAGAACTGAACTAGAACTGAACTAGAACTGAACTAGAACTGAACTAGAACTGAACTAGAACTGAACTAGAACTGAACTAGAACTGAACTAGAACTGAACTAGAACTGAACTAGAACTGAACTAGAACTGAACTAGAACTGAACTAGAACTGAACTGAACTAGAACTGAACTAGAACTGAACTAGAACTGAACTAGAACTGAACTAGAACTGAAAGAACTGAACTAGAACTGAACTAGAACTGAACTAGAACTGAACTAGAACTGAACTAGAACTAGAACTAGAACTAACTGAACTATAACTAGAAATAAGTCAATTGAAGATTATTTTTCTTTAAAAACAATATTTTTAAAAGATTTTTAAAATCATTATAAATTTCCAAAAATTATACACAACTTTCTTATCAAATTATCAAAAAATAAACATATTGAATATTCCAACAGTAAATATAGTAATTCAAACTCATAAATAAAGGTTGTTTTTTTTTTTTTTCAATAAAACTCCAGAAAAAATTCTTTAACGAAAATTTAATCAACATATTTTTTCAACATGTTTAGAATATTAATGGGAATTTTCATAAACACACGACAATAAACCAAAACGAAAAAAAAAATTCAATAATTTTGTTTTTGTGGAAATGTCCACAATAACTTCCCTAGATATAACAGAAATTAATGAATGATTTCTAGAGGAGTGGGTAAGAAGTACAAAAGCATTTAAAAGTTGCAAGTAAATGTGACAACTGAAGAAAAACAGATAATGTAGACAATGATAGAGAAGAACACATAGTAAATGTTTGTATTACAAAATAATGTAGTTGAAAACCATGACAACTAATAAAAACAACAACAATAGAAACAATATCAGCAATATCAACAACAATAATACAAATAAAGACAAAAAAAACAAAAGACAACATAGGATTTTATATGTATGCACAGACAAATGTCTGTCAGCCCTTCCCTCCAGTTAGGCAGACAGCCAGTCAAGCAGGCAGTCGAACCAAAACATTTGACTGAACATACTATCAACTACTTGGATGTAGATTTTTGCACATGTGTAGATTTGTTAAAGACATTTGAAGAATGTTAAATCACAAGGGGGTCCCTTCTTGTTGTACTTGCACAACGTCTCGCTCTCTGTCTTTATAATTATCATTATCATCAACAACAAATACAATTTGCTGTTGTGGATGGATATCTTTTACCCCGGTTTACCTCTCTGTCTTTATAGTTGAGGTGTTGGTGGCGGTGGCAGGGAAATTGAGGGACAACATCGTTTGTAACAGCACATGTTTTAAATTTGTATCATAAAATTTTTAATAACGAGTGTAAGAATTAGAGCTGTAATTAGGATTATTTTTATAGGAAATTCCGAAAATAGATTTTTCCGAAAATTTCCCACAATTTTGAAAAAGATTTCTAAATTTAGAAAAAGTTTTATATCATATTCCTTATTTTCAGAATAGTTGCCCTTGAAATTTCTTAAACTAAAAATATTTTAAAAACCTTTTTATTGAAAAACCCTGTTAAACAAAAACCCAAAACACAAAATGCTCATCAACTGTTTACTAAAGGTAATTTAAGTAACCAGCAACTACACAAACAGCAAAAAAAAGTTAAATAACTAAAACAAAAACAAAATAACACAAGAAAATGTATCGAAAATTATTTTAGATTTGTTTATAAGTTTACAACTACTGCTGCTGATGTTGTGTTGTGGCTGCTGCATTTTGCAGATGCTGCTTTTATGGATTTGCTTGGAAAATAATCTCTGGTAATTACCAAATGACAGCCAAATTGATACACGAGTGTATGTATTTAAATTGTATAGCCGGTTTTGTTCTTTTAAATGTTGTTGTTGTAGTTAGAAATATAATTTTTAGACTGACATTCAAGTGGGCAGGATATAGACGATGATGTTGATGTTGATGACGAACATAACAAAGTAACAACAAATTTTACTTAAAAGAAAGGTGGGTTTTAGAAACAAAAATTGTGCAAAAAAAGCACAAAAATGAATACCTTTCAAGTAGTATGAAGTCATGAAAGGAACTGGTGATAAAAAGGTTTTAACAACAGGTAATTTTTTCTATAAAATGTGGCTTAAGATTAGTAGGAGAGGAACAAATTTTAAGGATTATTTGCAAAACTAGAAGAGATTATGCAAATTATTAATTTAGTGTGAAAAAGTAATTAAAATGGACAGTTCCCTTGGGAGGAGTAGGGTTTTCAGAAGTGTTTAGAACTAGAACTGAACTAGAACTGCACTAGAACTGAACAACTAGAACTGAACTAGAACTGAACTAGAACTGAACTAGAACTGAACTAGAACTGAACTAGAACTGAACTAGAACTGAACTAGAACTGAACTAGAACTGAACTAGAACTGAACTAGAACTGAACTAGAACTGAACTAGAACTGAACTAGAACTAGAACTGAACTAGAACTGAACTAGAACTGAACTAGAACTGAACTAGAACTGAACTAGAACTGAACTAGAACTGAACTAGAACTGAACTAGAACTGAACTAGAACTGAACTAGAACTGAACTAGAACTGAACTAGAACTGAACTAGAACTGAACTAGAACTGAACTAGAACTGAACTAGAACTGAACTAGAACTGAACTAGAACTGAACTAGAACTGAACTAGAACTGACTAGAACTGCACTAGAACTGAACTAGAACTGAACTAGAACTGAACTAGAACTGAACTAGAACTGAACTAGAACTGAACTAGAACTGAACTAGACTGAACTAGAACTGAACTAGAACTGAACTAGAACTGAACTAGAACTGAACTAGAACTGAACTAGAACGAAACTGAACTAGAACTGAACTAGAACTGAACTAGAACTGAACTAGAACTGAACTAGAACTGAACTAGAACTGAACTAGAACTGAACTAGAACTGAACTAGAACTGAACTAGAACTGAACTAGAACTGAACTAGAACTGAACTAGAACTGAACTAGAACTGAACTAGAACTGAACTAGAACTGAACTAGAACTGAACTAGAACTGAACTAGAACTGAACTAGAACTGAACTAGAACTGAACTAGAACTGAACTAGAACTGAAACTAGAACTGAACTAGAACTGAACTAGAACTGAACTAGAACTGAACTAGAACTGAACTAGAACTGAACTAGAACTGAACTAGAACTGAACTAGAACTGAACTAGAACTGAACTAGAACTGAACTAAGAACTGAACTAGAACTGAACTAGAACTGAACTAGAACTGAACTAGACTGAACTAGAACTGAACTAGAACTGAACTAGAACTGAACTAGAACTGAACTAGAACTGAACTAGAACTGAACTAGAACGAACTAAACTGAACTAGAACTGAACTAGAACTGAACTAGAACTGAACTAGAACTGAACTAGAACTGAACTAGCTGAACTAGAACTGAACTAGAACTGAACTAGAACTGAAACTAGAACTGACTAGAACTGAACTAGAACAGACTGAACTAGAACTGAACTAGAACTAGAATAGAACTGAAGAAACTGACTAGAACTGAACTAGAACTGAACTAGAACTGAAACTAGAACTGAACTAGAAACTGAACTAGAACTGAACTAGAACTGAACTAGAACTGAACTAGAACTGAACTAGAACTGAACTAGAACTAACAGAACTGAACTAGAACTGAACTAGAACTGAACTAGAACTGAACTAGAACTGAACTAGAACTGAACTAGAACTGAACTAGAACTGAACTAGAACTTAACTAGAACTGAACTAGAACTGAACTACAACTGAACTACAACTGAACTAGAACTGAACTAGAACTGAACTAGAACTGAACTAGAACTAAACTAGAACTGAACTAGAACTGAACTAGAACTGAACTAGAACTGAACTAGAACTAGAACTAGAACTGAACTAGAACTGAACTAGAACTGAACTGGAACTGAACTAGAACTGAACTAGAACTGAACTAGAACTGAACTAGAACTGAACTAGAACTGAACTAGAACTGAACTAGAACTGAACTAGAACTGAACTAGAACTGAACTAGAACTGAACTAGAACTGAACTAGAACTGAACTAGAACTGAACTAGAACTGAACTAGAACTGAACTAGAACTGAACTAGAACTGAACTAGAACTCAACTGAACTGAACTTGAACTAGAAGGGAACTAGAACTGAACTACCACTATAGTTTAGTTATTTGTATTTAAATTATAATTTGTAATTTATTTTCAATTTCGAGGAAAATTACGACAATTTTGTTGTTGATTTTGTAACCTTGCCACCAATGTGCCAATTTATAGTTTGTTGTAGTTGTTGTTTTTTTTCTATTTATTACACATTTTGTTTGCAACATCACGATACTTCTTCGAGTGTCTTGTGTCTTCTGCTGCCACTTTGATGTTTTTGTTGTTTTTCTTGTATTTTTTATTTTGACATTTTTTCTTGCTGCAATTTAATGAAAGACAACCTTGAATAATTTTTTGCTAAAAAGTTTTGTTGTTGTTGTTTTTACTATGTTTTAATAGAGACAGACACATATTTTTAATGAATATTAGTAATTTTTTTAATTTAATTTAAATAAATTTCTTGGAAATTTTATTAAAATTATAAATTTTATTATTTTTTTACATGGTGGTGGTTTTTTGTCTTTGTTGTCTGTGTATTTTAACAAAAATTTTCTGGAGAATTTATTCTTTGAACTTTTTGACCTTTACTTGTCTTAGCTAGAATTACAATAACAAAAATTTAACATTTTAATGCAAATTTTTAATTAGTAATATTTAAATTTTATTAAGAACTACACTTTCTATTTAAAACTTTTTTTCTTCATTCTCTTTTTCTTTTAATAACTATTTTGTATTTGCACCACCTTTTACTTATTGTTGTTGTTATTTACCACCCCATTTGGTGGTTATATTAAGGTGTCACTAACAAAAAACAAAAACAATACTAAATAGAAAAGCAAAAAAACGAAAAAACAGAGACGATGACGAATGTTTTTCTTTGCTTGTTTTTGTTCTAGTAGTAAATGGCTGTTTGTCTTTCTAAACAATGACGTCACTTTGTTATTTTTTCTGCACTTTATAATAACTGCACTATTTTCACAAATACAATTAATATTTTTTCTTTAAAATATATTTTATAGCAATTATTTTTATAAAACTTGATTAAGTTTGTTTTATTATCATTTTAGTGTAAATTTTTTTCATTTATTTTTTGCTTAAATAAGAAGAAGACACTGACCACTTTTGCACAAACCTCGTTGTAAAAACCAGGTTTAAATTGTATGCGTTAGAGCGAGAGCACAATAGTAAATTTCTCTGTGTGTAGAGTTTTAGCAACAACAAAAACAGTAATATTATTGTTGTTGCTTTGTTATTTTTTCACTTTTCTTGTTTCTTGAAGAAAAACCGCTATCCGCTTTAACAATTTAACGACAACCGCTTCGTTTGCTTGCTCATAATTTACTGAGGCAAAAAGAAGACAGAAAATTTTTCATTATTTTTGTGTTTAGTACTGCCGGATGGGTAAATGTAAGTAATTTTAGCGATTTTTGTAGCAGGTGAAAACAAAACATTATACGGCCACAAATTATAAAGTATTTCTCTAAATTTTTTACTAAAGTGCTTAAAATGTTTCGAGAAATTTATTTTAAATAAAACTTTCACAAAATTTTAATTTTCACTAAAAAAGGATTGGTTTTTACACAAAAAGTCAGATTTTTTAGTGAAAACTTAATGAAAAGAAAGAAGTATTTTGTAAACGGGTTTTAATATATCTACTCAAATTAGTGTTTTTATTTTCCCCCTTCTTGTTATTGCAACTATTTTATCAATGTGGCATCTCAGCTTTCAATTGTTTTGTTGAAGTGTGGAACGAAACAAACAGCTGTTATTGTTTATAAATACAATTTTAGGTGAATTTTTAATATATAATAATAATAATTAGTTGAAAAGAAGTAACTTTTAAACAATTTATAACAAAAGTGCAATTCGAAAAGTTTTTGTTATCATTTTAAATTTAAATTCTCCTATCAAATTAATTTTCCTCAATTTCACCACGGAAATGCAGAGGAAACCCAACACATCAGTGTTGCCAGAACTTCTTTAGAAAAAAGTGTTATATGACGTTAAAAGTATTGAAATTTCTTTAATAAAGTGCTAAAAAATCCATATCAAGTTTTTAAAAAGTCGATTAAACCATGTCCGTTAAACCACTCCTCCCCCACATCGGACCTTAACCATCCTGGAGTGAAGTATGTCGAATGATGTTCTGAGTCTGTTGAATGAATGAGAAGTGTGCTGTACTAGAACAGAACTAGAACAGAACTAGAACAGAACTAGAACAGAACTAGAACAGAACTAGAACAGAACTGGAACAGAACTCGAACAGAACTGAACAGAAACTAGACCGAACTAGAACAGAACTAGAACAGCACTAGAACAGAACTAGACAGAACTAGAACAGAACTAGAACAGAACTAGAACAGAACTAGAACAGAACTAGAACAGAACTAGAACAGAACTAGAACAGAACTAGAACAGAACTAGAACAGACCCTAGAACAGAACTAGAACAGAACTAGAACAGAACTAGAACAGAACTAGAACAGAACTAGAACAGAACTAGAACAGAACTAGAACAGAACTAGAACAGAACTAGAACAGAACTAGAACAGAACTAGAACAGAACTAGAACAGAACTAGAACAGAACTAGAACAGAACTAGAACAGAACTAGAACAGAACTAGAACAGAACTAGAACAGAACTAGAACAGAACTAGAACAGAACTAGAACAGAACTAGAACAGAACTAGACAGAACTAGAACAGAACAGAACTAGAACAGAACTAGAACAGAACTAGAACAGAAATAGAACAGAACTAGAACAGAACTAGAACAGAACTAGAACAGAACTAGAACAGAACTAGAACAGAACTAGAACAGAACTAGAACAGAACAGAACTACAACAGAACTAGAACAGAACTAGAACAGAACTAGAACAGAACTAGAACAGAACTAGAACAGAACAGAACTACAACAGAACTAGAACAGAACTAGAACAGAACTAGAACAGAACTAGAACAGAACTAGAACAGAACTAGAACAGAACTAGAACAGAACTAGAACAGAACTAGAACAGAACTAGAACAGAACTAGAACAGAACTAGAACAGAACTAGAACAGAACTAGAACAGAACTAGAACAGAACTAGAACAGAACTAGAACAGAACTAGAACAGAACTAGAACAGAACTAGAACAGAACTAGAACAGAACTAGAACAGAACTAGAACAGAACTAGAACAGAACTAGAACAGAACTAGAACAGAATTAGAACAGAACTAGAACAGAACTAGAACAGAACTAGAACAGAACTAGAACAGAACTAGAACAGAACTAGAACAGAACTTGAAGTGAACTGAACTAGATATCTGCTAGAACTAAACTAGATTTAAAACTTTACACGAACTAAATAATTGATTATTAACATTGTCTTTCTTATATTATTATCATTTACTCCCTCTCATACTATGTTTTGCTTTTCTCTTTTATGCAGCATCAATTCAAATTAAGCTCTTTTAGTATTCCTTTGATATTTTCACTTATGCTTCTTTTTAATTCATAAGCAATTAGTTTCATATTAATCTTCCTACGGTACGGTGATCGGAAAAAAGTAAAGTTTAAATCGGGAGTGTTAATTTTTATTTTTTGGTAAAAAGTGTGTTTAATAATTTAATTTGTTTATAAATAAAAAGTTGGTATAAAAATAATATTAAAAAAGTGTTTTTAATAAAAATATATTAAAAAAGTAATAAAAAAGGTTTTAATTAATAAGTCTTTTATAGAAAATGGTTAAAAATAATAAGCATTTTTAAATTTCTATTTAAAAAGTTTAAATTATTGTGTTTAAAAGCTTTAGTATAAAATTTCTCTAAAAAGTGTTTTTTTTTTTAATAAATTTATTATTTCTAATTAAATTAAATGCAAAATCAAATATAAAAATGCGTAATTTCATTGGCAGCGCTGCTTTTCGGTCGCTTCTTTTTCATTCATCCCGTTGCGTATCGTTCGTTGTTGGTGTTTTTGCTAAAACAAATAAATCAAATCATTGGTCCTGCTTGAACATGATCAATGGTCAAACGAGTTAAAACAACAACAATAAGTTTTAAGGTAAGTGCAATATATTTGTTTTATTATTTTTATTATTTTCATTGAAAGAGAGAAAAGTAAGTAAGAGATAAATTAAATAAATGGGAAATAATAAGAGAAGCTTATATTTTGTTGTAATTTTCTGTAACAGATTGTTCAAACTCTTAATTACTTCAGTTTTGCTAGCAATTACTTTGTATCTCCGTAAAGCAAATCTATTACAGTGATAATTTCTTAGAGAAAATTTATTCTGATATATTTTCTTTAAGAAGTTTATCACTAAACCATTGATTAAACTATAATTTATCTATTTTTTCGTTTTTTTTGGAACTAGACTAAAACTGAACTAGAACAGAACTAGAACAGAACTAGAACAGAACTAGAACAGAACTAGAACTGAACTAGAACTGAACTAGAACTGAACTAGAATGAACTAGAACTAGAACTAGAACTAGAACTGAACTAGAACTGAACTAGAACTGAACTAGAACTGAACTAGAACTGAACTAGAACTAGAACAGAACTAGAACAGAACTAGAACAGAACTAGAACAGAACTAGAACAGAACTAGAACAGAACTAGAACAGAACTAGAACAGAACTAGAACAGAACTAGAACAGAACTAGAACAGAACTAGAACAGAACTAGAACAGAACTAGAACAGAACTAGAACAGAACTAGAACAGAACTAGAACAGAACTAGAACAGAACTAGAACGAAACTAGAACAGAACTAGAACAGAACTAGAACAGAACTAGAACAGAACTAGAACAGAACTATAACAGAACTAGAACAGAACTAGAACAGAACTAGAACAGAACTAGAACAGAACTAGAACAGAACTAGAACAGAACTAGAACAGAACTAGAACAGAACTAGAACAGAACTAGAACAGAACTAGAACAGAACTAGAACAGAACTAGAACAGAACTAGAACAGAACTAGAACAGAACTAGAACAGAACTAGAACAGAACTAGAAAACTAGAACTAGAACTAGAACAGAACTAGAACTGAACTAGAACAGAACTAGAACAGACTAGAACCAGAACTAGAACAGAAACTAGAACAGAACTAGAACAGAACTAGAACAGAACTAGAACAGAACTAGAACAGAACTAGAACAGAACTCGAACAGAACTAGACAGAACTAGAACAGAACTAGAACAGAACTAGAACAGAACTAGAACAGAAACTAGAACAGAACTAGAACAGAACTAGAACAGACACTAGAACAGAACTAGAACAGAACTAGAACAGAACTAGAACAGAACTAGAACAGAACTAGAACAGAACTAGAACGAACTAGAACAGAACTAGAACAGAACTAGACTAGAACAGAACTAGAACAGAACTAGAACAGAACTAGAACAGAACTAGAACAGAACTAGAACGGAACTAGAACAGAACTAGAACAGAAACTAGAACAGAACAGAACTAGAACAGAACAGAACTAGAACAGAACTAGAGCTGAACTAGAACTAGAACAGAAACTAGAACAGAACTAGAACAGAACTAGAACAGAACTAGAACAGAACTAGCAGAACTAGAACTAGAACAGAACTAGATCAGAACTAGAACAGAACTAGAACAGAACTAGAACAGAACTAGAACAGAACTAGACAGAACTAGAAACAGAACTAGAACAGAACTAGAACAGAACTAGAACAGAACTAGAACAGAACTAGAGCTAACTAGAACGAACTAGACTGAACTAGAACTGAACTAGAACTGAACTAGAACTGAACTAGAACTGAACTAGAACTGAACTAGAACTAGACAGAGCTAGAACTGAACTAGAACTGAACTAGAACTAGAACTGAACTAGAACTGAACTAGAACTAGAACTAGAACTGAACTAGAACTGAACTAGACACTGAACTAGAACTGAACTAGAACTGAACTAGAACTGAACTAGAACTGAACTAGAACTGAACTAGAACTGAACTAGAACTGAACTAGAACTGAAACTAGAACTGAACTAGAACTGAACTAGAACTGAACTAGAACTGAACTAGACCTGAACGAGAACTGAACTGAACTGAACTAGAACTGAACTAGAACTGAACTAGAACTGAACTAGAACTGAACTAGAACTGAACTAGAACTGAACTAGAAACTGAACTAGAACTGAACTAGAACTGAACTAGAACTGAACTAGAACTGAACTAGAACTGAACTAGAACTGAACTAGAACTGGAACTAGAACTGACTAACTGAACTGAACTAGAACTGAACTAGAACTGAACTAACTGAAACTAGAACTGAACTAGAACTGAACTAGAACTGAACTAGAACTGAACTAGAACTGAACTAGAACTGAACTAGAACTGAACTAGAACTGAAACTAGAACTGAACTAGAACTTGAACTAGAACTGAACTAGAAACTGACTAGAAACTGAACTAGAACTGAACTAGAACTGAACTAGAAACTGAACTAGAACTGACCTAGAACTGAACTAGAACTGAACTAGAACTGAACTAGAACTGAACTAGAACGAACTAGAACTGAACTAGAACTGAACTAGAACTGAACTAGAACTGAACTAGAAACTGAACTAGAACTGAACTAGAACTGAACTAGAACTGAACTAGAACTGAACTAGAACTGAACTAGAACTGAACTAGAACTGAACTAGAACGAACTAGACTGAACTAGAACTGAACTAGAACTGAACTAGAACTGAACTAGAACTGAACTAGAACTGAACTAGAACTGAACTAGAACTGAACTAGAACTGAACTAAAACTGAACTAGACTGAACTAGAACTGAACTAGAACTGAACTAGAACTGAACTAGAACTGAACTAGAACTGAACTAGAACTGAACTAGAACTGAACTAGAACTGAACTAGAAACTGAACTAGAACTGAACTAGAACTGAACTAGAACTGAACTAGAACTGAACTAGAACTGAACTAGAACTGAACTAGAACTGAACTAGAACTGAACTAGAACTGAACTAGAACTGAACTAGACGAATAGAACTGAACTAGAACTGAACTAGAACTGAACTAGAATTGAACTAGAACTGAAACTATAAGTGAACTAAATTTTGTAAAATTCCTAAATAACCAAAAAACTAGATTGCACTTTAAATTCCGTCATGGCAACACTGCAACAAATAATAGCAACTGTCAAAAGCACCAAAAAAAAATCAGCTTCAGCTTTAAAGAGAAAAGTCAAACTTTTCCCGCTATTTGTCACAAGTAAAAGAAAAGTTAACAAGGCAACAAGTGTAAGCAAATTGTGAAATAAATTGTGATTTTCATTTGATTAAAGTATATTCAGTAATGATTATTAGTGATTAGTGATATGAAAATAAAATAAAATTTTTATAAAAAAATATAAAATTCATGAAAAAATACAAAAAAGTTACGACAGTAACTTCCACAGAATCTCTGTGTATAACAATTTGTTCCAGCTTGCAACAATGAATGAGAAAAACATGACTATGGGTAAGTCAAATGATTTAAATTAATATCACAAACTTGGCTACCATTAGTCGGTTGTGCGATTAAAAGACACTACGCTGCAAGCGCCTGTACGGAAAGTCCATTAGGCAAACACCACTGCGGCATGTGCGGTGCGGTTGTGGTACTCTCCTGTCAATTAGATACATTTATGTTTTAGAATAGCAGGAATTGTTATTAATATCATCTTTGCCTTCCCAAATAAGTATGCATATGCCGGCATCCACCACAAACATTCAACTGTGGAAGCGATATCAACCCAACAAAAGTTACACTGAATTTTCTGGGACTTTTTCAACTACCAAGTTCTGTGTTCCAATTAGAAAGTGTACATAGATTTTTTAAGATTTCAGAAAAACCATCTGATTTGTACCAATTTCCCAGTTTTTTTTTTTCAAAAGTGTTTAATTTGTAATCTTGTCCTGAGTGTGTCATCCTAATTATATAAGTGGTAGTGCGGCCAAGAGGAAATAAAAAGAAGATATAATTTCAAGATTGGCAAAGCGGTGGGTGAGTGGGGTTATTAGACACTGCTTTACCTAGCTCAACTGTTTTATCGATATTATTTCAATGTGGTTTTGACTTCTGCTAACTAGCAGAAGAATTTCTATACTTTGTCAAGCATATTTGTATAATCCACCACTAGGTGGCAGCACTAAATTTTGAATAATGCTAGAAAATATTAATGGTTTCAATTTCAACTAAATGACAGTTGGTTCATCAAAAATTTGTTTTAAAGGGAACAGTTTTCTCTATCTCAGAAAATTTATATATTTTTAGTTTAGACTTGACTAAAGTTCAGTTCTAGTTCAGTTCTTGTTCAGTTCTAGTTCAGTTCTAGTTCAGTTCTAGTTCAGTTCTAGTTCAGTAGCAGTTCTAGTTCAGTTCTAGTTCAGTTCTAGTTCAGTTCTAGTTCAGTTCTAGTTCAGTTCTAGTTCAGTTCTAGTTCAGTTCTAGTTCAGTTCTAGTTCAGTTCTAGTTCAGTTCTAGTTCAGTTCTAGTTCAGTTCTAGTTCAGTTCTAGTTCAGTTCTAGTTCAGTTCTAGTTCAGTTCTAGTTCAGTTAGTTCAGTTCTAGTTCAGTTCTAGTTCAGTTCTAGTTCAGTTCTAGTTCAGTTCTAGTTCAGTTCTAGTTCAGTTCTAGTTCAGTTCTAGTTCAGTTCTAGTTCAGTCTAGTTCAGTTCTAGTTCAGTTCTAGTTCAGTTCTAGTTCAGTTCTAGTTCAGTTCTAGTTCAGTTCTAGTTCAGTTCTAGTTCGTTCTAGTTCAGTTCTAGTTCAGTTAGTTCAGTTCTAGTTCAGTTCTAGTTCAGTTCTAGTTCAGTTCTAGTTCAGTTCTAGTTCAGTTCTAGTTCAGTTCTAGTTCAGTTCTAGTTCAGTTCTAGTTCAGTTCTAGTTCAGTTCTAGTTCAGTTCTAGTTCAGTTCTAGTTCAGTTCTAGATTCAGTTCTAGTTCAGTTAGTTCAGTTCTAGTTCAGTTCTAGTTCAGTTCTAGTTCAGTTCTAGTTCAGTTCTAGTTCAGTTCTAGTTCAGTTCTAGTTCAGTTCTAGTTCAGTTCTAGTTCAGTTCTAGTTCAGTTCTAGTTCAGTTCTAGTTCAGTTCTAGTTCAGTTCTAGTTCAGTTCTAGTTCAGTTCTAGTTCAGTTCTAGTTCAGTTCTAGTTCAGTTCTAGTTCAGTTCTAGTTCAGTTCTAGTTCAGTTCTAGTTCAGTTCTAGTTCAGTTCTAGTTCAGTTCTAGTTCAGTTCTAGTTCAGTTCTAGTTCAGTTCTAGTTCAGTTCTAGTTCAGTTCTAGTTCAGTTCTAGTTCAGTTCTAGTCAGTTTAGTTCAGTTCTAGTTCAGTTCTAGTTCAGTTCTAGTTCAGTTCTAGTTCAGTTCTAGTTCAGTTCTAGTTCAGTTCTAGTTCAGTTCTAGTTCAGTTCTAGTTCAGTTCTAGTTCAGTTCTAGTTCAGTTCTAGTTTAGTTCTAGTTCAGTTCTAGTTCAGTTCTAGTTCAGTTCTAGTTCAGTTCTAGTTCAGTTCTAGTTCAGTTCTAGTTCAGTTCTAGTTCAGTTCTAGTTCAGTTCTAGTTCAGTTCTAGTTCAGTTCTAGTTCAGTTCTAGTTCAGTTCTAGTTCAGTTCTAGTTCAGTTCTAGTTCAGTTCTAGTTGAGTTCTAGTTCAGTTCTAGTTCAGTTCTAGTTCAGTTCTAGTTCAGTTCTAGTTCAGTTCTAGTTCAGTTCTAGTTCAGTTCTAGTTCAGTTCTAGTTCAGTTCTAGTTCAGTTCTAGTTCAGTTCTAGTTCAGTTCAAGTTCAGTTCTAGTTCAGTTCTAGTTCAGTTCTAGTTCAGTGCCTTTAGATCAGCCCATTTGCTTTTCTATAAATCTTCATTCTCTAAGATGTTATAATATTTTTAAAACTCTTTATCAACAACAGGTTTAAATGATTTAAAACACCTTTAATTTTTCCCATTTCAATCAAATCCTTTCATTTTTTTTCAAAAGAAAACGGAAGTAAACCCTACTCAAAATTTTCTTTAAACACTTGAAAAAATCTTTAGATTTTTTTTATATATTCTACATTAAAAATGGGAGTAGTAAAATAATGATTTGTAAAACACTTTCTAATGTCTGGGAATATACATATAAGGATTTAAGGATTAAAGGATGCATTCAATTAGCTGCGTTTTACACCAAATTATGAATGTGTTTTTTTCTCCCAAAAACGAGGGATGAGATTCCTTTTTTTTTCACGCAATATGTTCACAGTTTGAAGAAGTAATAAAAAAACTAAAGAAATTATTTCAAAATAAACATTTTTATGTTTGATATGGGGGACCTTATAAGCATCTGTTGGAGTGGAAATCTAACGGTTTGAAATTAAAGGAAGTGAGGAAAGGATTTCTTTAACACATGTTACAGGTTGAGATTAAGAGAAAGTGATGTTGTATTTTTTTTAGGGGAAAACAGGATATAAATTTTATGAATGATAGGGATAAAAAGGACGTCATTAGAAAAGGAAGTAAATATGATAAATAATTTGAATAATTTTGATGTTTTGTAAAACAGAACTGAACATTTATCAAACGATCTTTTCAACTATAAAACGATTGTTATAAGTAAAACTTCAAATCTAACATAACTTTGTCAAAGTACCTTTAAATGCAAAAAGGACTTCATGTTTAGATCTTCAATACGTTTCAACTTGATTTTTGCATAAAATTCAGGACTGTACCATAGTTCTTAAAATTTTGTTTAATTAATAAATATGTAAAATTTCTTTTAAATTATTTCAATTTGGGTAAAATTCATATTAACAGGTTTATTCTTATTGAACGTAAAATACCAAGAAATTCTCCCACAACTCCGACACAGTTACTGAAAGAGACATTTAAATAAATTCAAAATATCACAAGTGAAAAGTCATACTGTGTTTACCAATTCCTTAACAATTTTTTGCTCAAATAAAAGAAAACCTTTAACAAACAATTGATCGATCCTTTTTGTTCTCCGCCTTTGTTAAGAAAACACATCAAACCTTTTGTTCCTCCAAACAAAAAATATAGGAATTGTAATGCAAAATTAATTGTATAAATACAATTTTATTTCTTGCTTAAAAATCAATTGAAAATAAGTAAATACCTGTTCAAATTTATTTTGATTTAAATTACAATTTTGTTGGAATTTTCTCGCTACAGGTTTCCCATGAAAAATCCTTTGCAGTAAGAAAGAAAACAAGTGTGTGATTTTTGGTTATTAAGGACAAAAAAGGATCTTTTTCGTTTTTTTTTTTTTTTTTGTCTTAAAGATAGTTATATAAATATTGTAATTGAATCCCACGCTACTTGAGATATATTATTTTAACATAAAGATCTTGTTTTACATTACCCATCCTTATGTAAACACAAAATTTTAACTCTCTGTGAAAGCAAATAGTTTCTAAAGGATCATTCTTATGATTTCTAAGAACTTAAGGGAAACTTTAAATTAGTGCCAAAGAAATCCTGCGAATTATTTTGGAAAATAACACGTGTGCCTTTTCAACAGAATTTTCCTTTTTATAAAAACTTGTTTAAAATTACAGAAAAACAGGAATTGCGCATTTTTGATGTATGTATAATGATTACACCAAATTAACATTTTATATAACGAAAAACAGGAAATTATTACGCCTTTTTATGATAAAGTATGTAAATAAAGAAAAACATTTACAAACATGCCAGTTTAAGGGTTAATTTGAATGGAGATAGATTTGAAAATAAGTTTTTGAACTGTAGTTCGGTTCAAGTTCTGTTCAAGTTAAGTTTTTATTTCCGTACTAGTTCTGTTCTGTTCTAGTTCTGCTATAGTTCTAGTTCAGTTCTAATTCTGCTCTAGTTCTGCTATAGTTCTAGTTCTGTTCTAGTTCTGTTCTAGTTCTGTTCTAGTTCTGTTCTAGTTCTGTTCTAGTTCTGTTCTAGTTCTGTTCTAGTTCTGTTCTAGTTCTGTTCTAGTTCTGTTCTAGTTCTGTTCTAGTCTGTTCTAGTTCTGTTTAGTTCTGTTCTAGTTCTGTTCTAGTTCTGTTCTAGTTTGTTCTAGTTCTGTTCTAGTTCTGTTCTAGTTCTGTTCTAGTTCTGTTCTAGTTCTGTTCTAGTTCTGTTCTAGTTCTGTTCTAGTTCTGTTCTAGTTCTGTTCTAGTTCTGTTCTAGTTCTGTTCTAGTTCTGTTCTAGTTCTGTTCTAGTTCTGTTCTAGTTCTGTTCTAGTTCTGTTCTATTCTGTTCTAGTTCTGTTCTAGTTCTGTTCTAGTTCTGTTCTAGTTCTGTTCTAGTTTGTTCTAGTTCTGTTCTAGTTCTGTTCTAGTTCTGTTCTAGTTCTGTTCTAGTTCTGTTCTAGTTCTGTTCTAGTTCTGTTCTAGTTCTGTTCTAGTTCTGTTCTAGTTCTGTTCTAGTTCTGTTCTAGTTCTGTTCTAGTTCTGTTCTAGTTCTGTTCTAGTTCTGTTCTAGTTCTGTTCTAGTTCTGTTCTAGTTCTGTTCTAGTTCTGTTCTAGTTCTGTTCTAGTTCTGTTCTGTTCTAGTTCTGTTCTAGTTCTGTTCTAGTTCTGTTCTAGTTCTGTTCTAGTTCTGTTCTAGTTCTGTTCTAGTTCTGTTCTAGTTCTGTTCTAGTTCTGTTCTAGTTCTGTTCTAGTTCTGTTCTAGTTCTGTTCTAGTTCTGTTCTAGTTCTGTTCTAGTTCAGTTTAGTTCTGTTCTGTTCTAGTTCTGTTCTAGTTCTGTTCTAGTTCTGTTCTAGTTCTGTTCTAGTTCTGTTTAGTTCTGTTCTAGTTCTGTTCTAGTTCTGTTCTAGTTCTGTTCTAGTTCTGTTCTAGTTCTGTTCTAGTTCTGTTCTAGTTCTGTTCTAGTTTTGTTCTAGTTCTGTTCTAGTTTCTGTTCTGTTCTAGTTCTGTTCTAGTTCTGTTCTAGTTCTGTTCTAGTTCTGTTCTAGTTGTTCTAGTTGTCTAGTTCTGTTCTAGTTCTGTTCTAGTTGTTCTAGTTCTGTTCTAGTTCTGTTCTAGTTCTGTTCTAGTTCTGTTTAGTTCTAGTTCTGTTCTAGTTCTGTTCTAGTTCTGTTCTAGTTCTGTTCTAGTTCTGTTCTAGTTCTGTTCTAGTTCTTCTGTTTCTAGTTCTGTTCTAGTTCTGTTTTTTCTAGTTGTTCTAGTTCTGTTCTAGTTCTGTTCTAGTGTTCTAGTTCTGTTCTAGTTCTGTTCTAGTTCTGTTCTAGTTCTGTTCTAGTTCTGTTCTAGTTCTGTTCTAGTTCTGTTCTAGTTCTGTTCTAGTTCTGTTCTAGTTCTGTTCTAGTTCTGTTCTAGTTCTGTTCTAGTTCTGTTCTAGTTCTGTTCTAGTTCTGTTCTAGTTCTGTTCTAGTTCTGTTCTAGTTCTGTTCTAGTTCTGTTCTAGTTCTGTTCTAGTTCTGTTCTAGTTCTGTTCTAGTTCTGTTCTAGTTCTGTTCTAGTTCTGTTCTAGTTCTGTTCTAGTTCTGTTCTAGTTCTGTTCTAGTTCTGTTCTAGTTCTGTTCTGGTTCTGTTCTAGTTCTGTTCTAGTTCTGTTCTAGTTCTGGTTCTAGTTCTGTTCTAGTTCTGTTCTAGTTCTGTTCTAGTTCTGTTCTAGTTCTGTTCTAGTTCTGTTCTAGTTCTGTTCTATTTCTGTTCTAGTTCTAGTTCAGTTCTAGTTCTGTTCTAGTTCTGTTCTATTTTTGTTTTAGTTCTGTTCTAGTTCTGTTCTAGTTCTAGACCTGATCTAGTTCAGTTCCATTTCATCTAATTATGGAATCCACTACTTTGATTTCTTCAGCAGTTTAAAAGTTCTATTTAAATTTAAATACAACATTTGAATACAAATTAATTTTTATTTTCTTCAATCAATTCCTATGCCCTCAAATCGATTCCCACATAATCATCCTTTACCTTTTCACAACAATTTTAAATGATATTTTAAAATATCCTTTAAAACCATCTCATAATTATAAATGTACCCTCCCTTCCTCTTTGTAAAATCAAAAAAAAAAAATCATTTCTCCTTTACAACAAAATAAATACCTTAATCAAAACTGCAATATCTCTTGCTCCCCGACGAATAAAATAACCTGCTAAACGGAACTAATTATAATTCCATATCCTTAAGGAAGAAAAGAATAAGTCGTGTGTCAGACGCTTGCTTTGCGTGGGTAAATTTTTTGTACAACAACAACAAACACACAAAACCTGATTTATCCTTTTCTTCTACAAAATTATAGTGTACCAACAACAACAACAACTAAAATACTTGATGTTCTCACATACGCCTTTATATAAATGATGCGAAAATATCTTTACACACAAATTTAAAATCGAAAAAAAAAAATTTATTTCTCACACATTTGAAATATGAGCTGAGAAACTCCCGCTACCAAACAGAACAGAACAACAAAAACAATCTCAAAAGATCTGAAAAAAAACTGAAAATAAAAATTATAATTTTTGTTGTTATTATTTAAAAATATGTATGAGTATTGTATTTTATCCTTTTGGCTGATTCTTATAAAAAAAAAATCACACGATCATCATCATCATCGTGTTCAACTTTATCGTATATTTATTATGTCTGTGTGACTGTCGGTATGTCTGTCCGTTTGCTTGCATATTCATTCGTATTCGATTTGTTGTAGTAAAAATTTTGAATACCGTTTCACTTGTTTCTTAAAATTCCCACACATCCTTGAATATTTGTATTGTAGTCGATCGTTCGTACCTTTTGTTTGTATTGCAACTGACTCAATGACGTTCTGTCGGTTAGTTTGTTGTACTGTCTGTTTGTCTGCTTTTCCGTCTGTTTGTCCATCCGTCTGTCTGTTTTGGGTTTTGCTCTTACGTTTGTTAACCTTTGCATCTAACCTACTCTTCTCTTAACCTCCTCTCTCACTCTCCTTGCAGGTCTTTCGATCTTGTTTTTTCTTTGATTAACAAGTGTATGTGAGTGTTTGCTTTGTGTGATATTTACAGGTCCTTGTATAGGTTATATGCAGTTCTGCATCTTATTTTTCTGTCCTTTTGTTGTTTTTGTTATATTTTCTTGTAGTGATTTGTTTTTGTTCTTTCTTGTAGTTATTTGCTACGGTTTATCGCTTGTTTTAATATTTTGTATATATTTTTGTTGGAAATTTATTTCCCTATAGTTGTTGTGAGAATTTCCCAGGATACTTAGACAACAAATTTAGTTTAAATAATGATATTATAACGATAAACGTTTAACAATCGTGATTGTAACGGATTTAAGGTGATTACAATAGATTTGAAAACCAATTTCGCTTTTTTCAATAAGATTTATATGAAATGATCATGGAAGATCATAGAATCGGTATTGTGGTGAAATATTTGAATCAATTGTATGTTTTGTATTAGTAGAGAGAAGGTTTGAAAACGTATTGATTTAAGCAGATTTGAGTCAGGTATGATGAATCGATTGAAGAAACACGATCACTTAGCAGTTTACCATGAAGAACACTTAAACAAATCGCGAAAAGAAACACGATCATTTAAATTCATCGATTATTTGGAATTACAGTTCTAGTTCATTTAATCGTATAGTTCAGTTCTAGTTCAGTTCTAGTTCAGTTCTAGTTCAGTTCTAGTTCAGTTCTAGTTCAGTTCTAGTTCAGTTCTAGTTCAGTTCTAGTTCAGTTCTAGTTCAGTTTTCTAGTTCAGTTCTAGTTCAGTTCTAGTTCAAGTTCTAGTTCAGTTTCTAGTCAGTTCTAGTTCAGTTCTAGTTCAGTTCTAGTTCCAGTTCTAGTTCAGTTCTAGTTCAGTTCTAGTTCAGTTCTAGTCAGTTTCTAGTTCAGTTCTAGTTCAGTTCTAGTTCAGTTCTAGTTCAGTTCTAGTTCTAGTTCAGTTCTAGTTCAGTTCTAGTTCAGTTCTAGTCTAGTTCAGTTCTAGTTCAGTTCTAGTTCAGTTCTAGTTCAGTTCTAGTTCAGTTCTAGTTCAGTTCTAGTTCAGTTCTAGTTCAGTTCTAGTTCAGTTCTAGTTCAGTTCTAGTTCAGTTCTAGTTCAGTTCTAGTTCAGTTCTAGTTCAGTTCTAGTTCAGTTCTAGTTCAGTTCTAGTTCAGTTCTAGTTCAGTTCTAGTTCAGTTCTAGTTCAGTTCTAGTTCAGTTCTAGTTCAGTTCTAGTTCAGTTCTAGTTCAGTTCTAGTTCAGTTCTAGTTCAGTTCTAGTTCAGTTCTAGTTCAGTTCTAGTTCAGTTCTAGTTCAGTTCTAGTTCAGTTCTAGTTCAGTTCTAGTTCAGTTCTAGTTCAGTTCTAGTTCAGTTCTAGTTCAGTTCTAGTTCAGTTCTAGTTCAGTTCTAGTTCAGTTCTAGTTCAGTTCTAGTTCAGTTCTAGTTCAGTTCTAGTTCAGTTCTAGTTCAGTTCTAGTTCAGTTCTAGTTCAGTTCTAGTTCAGTTCTAGTTCAGTTCTAGTTCAGTTCTAGTTCAGTTCTAGTTTCAGTTCTAGTTCAGTTCTAGTTCAGTTCTAGTTCAGTTCTAGTTCAGTTCTAGTTCAGTTCTAGTTCAGTTCTAGTTCAGTTCTAGTTCAGTTCTAGTTCAGTTCTAGTTCAGTTCTAGTTCAGTTCTAGTTCAGTTCTAGTTCAGTTCTAGTTCAGTTCTAGTTCAGTTCTAGTTCAGTTCTAGTTCAGTTCTAGTTCAGTTCTAGTTCAGTTCTAGTTCAGTTCTAGTTCAGTTCTAGTTCAGTTCTAGTTATAGTTCGTCTAGTTCAGTTCTAGTTCAGTTCTAGTTCAGTTCTAGTCAGTCAGTTCTAGTTCAGTTCTAGTTCAGTTCTAGTTCAGTTCTAGTTCAGTTCTAGTTCAGTTCTAGTTCAGTTCTAGTTCAGTTCTAGTTCAGTTCTAGTTCAGTTCTAGTTCAGTTCTAGTTCAGTTCTAGTTCAGTTCTAGTTCAGTTCTAGTTACAGTTCTAGTTCAGTTCTAGTTCAGTTCTAGTTCAGTTCTAGTTCAGTTCTAGTTCAGTTCTAGTTCAGTTCTAGTTCAGTTCTAGTTCAGTTCTAGTTCAGTTCAGTTCTAGTTCAGTTCTAGTTCAGTTCTAGTTCAGTTCTAGTTCAGTTCTAGTTCAGTTCTAGTTCAGTTCTAGTTCAGTTCTAGTTCAGTTCTGCTCTAGTTCAGTTTTAGTTCAGTTTTAAATCAGCCTTAGATCAGTTAAGATTCAGTTAGAGGTCAGTTCTAAATCCTTGAAAATAATAATTTAATTTCAACATTTTGTTTAATTAACATTTTATTTGTTATAAAAAATACTTATAAATATGGCACATTAATAAATATTCAAATATCAATAGAAAACTCCATTTAAAATTCAAAATTTCTCTTTCAATTCAATACAGGAACTAGGAATTTCAAATATCACAGTTTGTCGTTCTTTGGAACAAAACATTCAATTCTTTTTCTTATCCACCTCCAATGTACCGAATAATTTCTTCAACATATTATATAATATCAAACGATTCGTAACCTCGGCTTCATATTTCATATAATCCTTAAGTCTTTCCTGCTTGTAAAGCTCATCCAATTGATCAAATAATTCAATTTCGAATTTATGCATACGTTCTTCCAATTCGGGTGTGTGGGTGCCCGAAAATAGTGCCTGTGTATAAACATTGGATATTTGTGCTATAGATTCATCCAGCTTACTTAGGGTGATATCATCTTTAGGTGCATTTTTTAAAGGTTTTAAAAATTTCGGTGAGACACGATAATTAAGTAAATCATTGGCCTTGATTAGAGTTAAACTAACACATATAGTCAATATTATTAAACTTTTAAACATTTTGCAGGAACAAAATTTATTGTTTTCCGATTTGATAAAGGTTTTCTTTCTAAAATTTAACGCCTGCTTTGTTGATTAATTTTTAACACTGCGTTTTTTCTGTATTTTTGAAAACAATCAATTTTTCTTGAATTTAATTTGTAAACTATTGCAAATTTCTCTTAAGTCTCGAGTTTTTATAGTAGATTTTTGTTTTTCATTTTTATTTATTTATGTTTATTATCAGCTTTTGTTGTTTTATTAGTTTGTTGAACATTTTTTGCCTTTTAATCAAGCATTAATAAAAATTTATTTTCAAGGTGATTTCCTTAATTTTTGCAATTTACAAGTCATTTTATTGTGCGTGTTCTATAGAGCGCGCAAATTTAAACTATCACTATCAGTTAAGGTCATGTTTATTTCCGTTTGTTTGCGGTTTTTGCTCCAAAAAAAAACTAGAGATGTAATTTCACATTAACGATTGTGATATTTGATTTTAAGAGAGGAATTTTTCAATGGGAATAGATTTTACTAGACTTAGGGGAGACATCTGTGTAAATTTTCTTTAATTGGAAATAGAGATCGTTTTATGATCATTAATATTTTTGGTCTTATTCTGACATTTTTTAAAGAAAACTTAAAAATAATAACTTTATAAACAAACAAATAACTTTTTAAATACAAAATTAAACGTAATCAGTCGTATTTGTTATCAAAAGAAGAGATCGATTTGTGATCACTGATATTTCTGATAATATCAATATTTCCTTTCAAAAATTAGTTCAGTATTTGTTCAGTTTTAGTTCAGTTCTAGTTCAGTTCTAATTCAGTTCTAGTTCAGTTCTAGTTCAGTTCTATTTCAGTTCTAGTTCAGTTCTAGTTCAGTTCTAGTTCAGTTCTAGTTCAGTTCTAGTTCAGTTCTAGTTCAGTTCTAGTTCAGTTCTAGTTCAGTTCTAGTTCAGTTCTAGTTCAGTTCTAGTTCAGTTCTAGTTCAGTTCTAGTTCAGTTCTAGTTCAGTTCTAGTTCAGTTCTAGTTCAGTTCTAGTTCAGTTCTAGTTCAGTTCTAGTTCAGTTCTAGTTCAGTTCTAGTTCAGTTCTAGTTCAGTTCTAGTTCAGTTCTAGTTCAGTTCTAGTTCAGTTCTAGTTCAGTTCTAGTTCAGTTCTAGTTCAGTTCTAGTTCAGTTCTAGTTCAGTTCTAGTTCAGTTCTAGTTCTAGTTCAGTTCTAGTTCAGTTCTAGTTCAGTTCTAGTTCTAGTTCAGTTCTAGTTCAGTTCTAGTTCAGTTCTAGTTCAGTTCAGTTCTAGTTCTAGTTCTAGTTCTAGTTCAGTTCTAGTTCAGTTCTAGTTCAGTTCTAGTTCAGTTCTAGTTCAGTTCAATTATCACGTGTACTTCTAAAATTAGTGATCGTATCTTTATGAGTCTGATCGCTGATCAAGATCATCTCTTTAAATTATTTATAATAAATTACTGAGACCTCTGACTAAATATCGATCCTAAATATGATCTCAAATTACTGAACGATCAGTTCAATAAGAAATTAAAAGAAATGTTTGATTTGTGATCACTGCTCAACCAAACCAATGACTCTTAATTATCAAAAAAAAAAAAAAAATACAATTTAAATTAATTTTTTAGCAATATTTTTTTAATTTATTTCAATGTATTACAAAATTGCAGCAATTTTTTGCTATTAATTTTACGCTTATTCTTAGAAAAATAAACAATTTTTTGAAAAACATTAAACATTTCTTTCCCCAAAAGAGCACAAACAAATTTATAATTTTTTTTTTAAAGAAAAAAAGAAATCAAAATTTTTTAATACTTAAACATAGGACAAAAACTTAATAGAAAAAGTTTTATATAATAAAGAAAAATAATAATTAAAACTTAAAACATAACTAAACAAATTAAAAATATTTTCAAAATTATGTACAAATCACAGATAAATATATATAAAGAGAAGAAATCAAATAATTACAAAATTTTAGGAAAGAAGATTTTTTAAAAAACAATTAATTAATTAAATTTAAACAACTGCTGGCAAAAAATTTAATAAAGAAATTAATAAAAAAACTTAATAATTTTAAAGAGTTTTTAACATTAATTAAAATAAATTTCTGTGTTGATTTTAAAAAATAATAATATACAATTTTAAAATTAAAAAGGAAACATTTAAAATTTTTTTAAAAATTAAATAAATTATTATTTAAATAGAATAAAAACAAATTTTTCGAGAGAGAGAGAAGATATTTTAAATTCAAAAATAATTTACATAAAGATGAACAGTGTGTTTAGAATGGGAATTTACCAGGGTCTCCACATACTATCCTGATCTTCGCCATCTTGTTGTTCTCTTTGATATTTCTTGCTGGTGGGTTCATCTTCTGAACAAATACTAGAATCAGCTGTTTCCGAAAATGATCTTTTCAATGAGGAGGATGAACTGGTATTCAAATCACTATTACTAGAGGTAGACGAAACCTGTTGTTGTTGCAAATGAGCAGCACTTAAGACAAACGAATTCTCGGCACTGGAGGGTGGTGAGGCAAATACACCCGAGAAACTGTTGTGTTTATCTTGTCTGGGTGATACCGAACGTGAAGTGGTAAAATCAGAACTAGTGTGCATAATGGAATCTTCATTATGACTAGATACTGAAGAGATGGGACTGAGAGGAGGACTAGTAGTGGTGGTGGTATGAAAAGCTTGTTGTTGTTGCTGCTGTGTGGTCTGAAGTTGATAGTTCGAGTGTGTTAAGTTGGTTTGGGGATAGTTGTTGGCAACAGGAGCTTTTAGAGGAGTGATTAGCGAGTTTTGAGGTTTAGAGAAAGCACTGAGACGCTTAAAGTTGGCAGCAAAGTCATTAATGGGTGTAGAGTTATTAGAGGCCGCCGTAGTGTTATTGCCGGGCCAGGAAGGAAAAGCTGAATTGGAATTGCTGTTGATTAAAGAAGCAGCAGCTGTTGGATTATTGGCGGTATTGGGCACAATTAAAGCAAACTCTCCCGAAGGCAATCTAGAGGGTATCAACTGTACACCACCCATTTGTATGCCAGCAGCAGGATTATTATTCAAATCCTGAGGTAAAGCAGGAAACAAAGAACCCGTATTAGGTAAAGGCATTGTATTGGCATTAGCAAAGAAATTTGAAGAAGCACCACTGCGATAACCATTAGAGAAATTGGTCATTGAACCAATCTGTTCCAAACTGGTGGCGCAATTATTCAAATGGCTATTAAGTCTTTGGCGTACACCATCTTCAACACCATCCAATTGGCTGACATAACGATTAACCTCATCGGCACATTCCATAAAACCGGTTTTGAATTTGTGTATAACCGTGGGATCGGTTTGTAAAGCCATATTTAACTGTTGTCTTTGCACGGACTGTAAATGTTTTACAGTCATTTCCAAAATATCAGCCTTTTCCAGTTTAGTATGTCTAGCCGGCTAAAAAGAAATAACAGGAAAAAAGGGAAATTAATAATATGTTTTACAAAAATCTGGCAACTTTATTTAAAAGTTTGTTAATTCTGTTAATTGTCTACTTGGCTTGAATATTTTCCCAGGCTTCCAAGCCAAGATTGCTTTGTTAAAAAGCCGCCTACTTTTTGCAAATTGTGTTTCTCATTTTTTTTGTTTCGTTCTTAAACTTGTTAAGTTTCGTTTTTGTTTTGCTCACGCTGTTCAAGAAAATTTCGCACATTTTTTTTATACGAGCGAGCTTAATAATCAAACTGCTGCAAGATCATGATGTTGCTGGGCTGAGTTGAAATATCTAATTGATAGCAATTTGTTTTCTTAACGAAAATCAGCAGTAAAAAGAAATAACAAGAAAAAGGGCCAGACATCAGTTAACTAACTATAAAGCACAGACAGATCATAATACAGATTGTAAACACCACACAGACAAGTTTATAAAGCAAACACGATCAGTGTTTTTTATTTTCTTTTTTGCTCATTTTGGGGATTTTGAAGGATTTAAGAAAAAAAACTGATGAGAACAAAATCTTAAGCTTGGAAGGTGGGTATAAACAACAAAGAAACAGCAAGAAAAAATTTCATTCATTTTACCATGATCATACCAAATGGGATAAACGATCGTGGTCTCTTTTTTTCGTGTTACTCATAATACTCGGTTTGTTTAGCAAGATCAGCATGATCTTGTATGAAAGTTTTTGCTGTTTTTTTTTTTTTGAGCTTCAACACTCTTGATTTTTAATGAAAAATATATTCCCACGCAGGTTTTTTTTTTCTTCTCATTATTAAGGTTTATTATTGATCAGTGATCTACTATAGTTTGTTTTTTTTTTTTTTCTCTAAATTAACGATTATTTTATGGTGGATATAAGGGAGGCGTTGGAGTTTTGGTAACTGGCTCTCAGCAGGATAAAACTGGTTTTTTGTATAGAAATGTATGATCTTGTTGGTATGATCACTATTTATAACTTTGATTTAAGCCGCTTTTAGGACTTTTGAACAAAATTTTGTTAGACGATTTTTGGAACTTAACAAACTTTTGGGTTTTATGGGAATTTGTGGTTTTTTTCAATACTTACGTCTTTTTTCATGGCTTCCAAGATCAAAGATTTTAATTCATTTAAACAATGATTAATGCGAGCCCGACGACGTTTTTCCATAATGGGTTTATTGGTCTAAAAAAGTAAATAAAAAAAAAAACAAATTATTAAAAAATTAAAATTTAAACAAAAATAAATAAGAGGAAAGGAAATAATTTTTTATAAATTTTGAAAAATGAATGAAAAGTTAAAAAACTGAAGACAAATTTTCCAAATTTTTAACAATTTCCTTTTAATTGCTCTGAATCCCAAAAAAAAAGATATATATCTTTTTCAAATTTAGTTTCTCTCCTCTTACCTTTCTCAATTCCGCTTTCGATAATCCCGCGGTATTATTTAAACGTCCTTGGGAGGTATTAAATTGAGTTTGGGCGGCATTTTGGGCCGTTTGTTGTTGGAAATTATCATTATAACTGTTTGAGCAATCGAAATCATCATCAGATTGAAATTCGTTTTTGTAATCCATATTTAAAGTTGGTTAGAGATGTATAACAAATAGGTGAATAAAAATGTAATCCAAAATTTTGCAATTGAAGCCCGAAATAATCCAAATTAATTGATGTTTCAAAAAAATCAATAGCAGCATAAATCCATAAGGTTTTTTTTTTTGTAGATTTTTTTACAAAATAATAAACTTAACACTTTTTTTGTTATAAAAAATAAAACAACTTTGGTTTTAGTTTTTTTTATAAAAAGTTCTTTAAATAAAATTGCACTTTGTTTTTATTAAAATAAATAAAAAACAAAAACTTAATAATTTTTTAGAAAAAATCTTCGAATTTAAGAATTTTTTCTTTAACAAAAAAATCCGAAGATTACGCGTTTGTTATGTTCAGGATGAACGTCTAAAGGATACTGATCCTTAGTTTGCTACGACTTACATTAAGTCGCTACTAAACGAAGCGTCGCTACAGCAGCACACCACCAAAACACACTCAAAGTGTCCTTTATTTTCTTGTTCAAAGAAAATAATTTCTCACGCTAAATATTGTTGTTTTTATTACCTGTGCTTGGTCGATGAACAGATCTTGTCATAAATTCCCTTTTGAGCCAAATACTCAAGTTATCAGGTAAAATTTAAACACTCTTAAGTAATATCCAAAATTGAGTACTCTTAAATATAACTTAGGGGAGTTTTTCTTTAACTCAGAGAGTAATTTTCTGAAGTATTTGAAATACTTGAAAAAATTTTAAGCATTAGCTCTAGTAGTGCTACCAACTCCTCGAGTGTTTGCTAAGGTTCTGTGTTATGTTATCTAATATTATAATTTTAGTTCCTATATCATAATTTAGGGGTCCATTTCTAAGTTAAACTGACCCCTATAGTTTTTTGTGTGTGAAAAAATTAAATTATTTTATTATTTAACTCAAATGTTTGTCATATATTAGTTTCCATATAATCATGGGAATTGTAAAATGTTTTGCTGAAATATGGATCATGCTAAACGTTATATTTAAATAATGAGTGGTTTGGTCTTCATAGTAAAACTACTCATTTGAGTTTGTTTCAGAAACTCTTTGGAAAAAGAGTAGAAAAATGCCATGTACTCATTTTTGTTGAAAGGGAGAGTATAATGAGTGTATTTTTCATATGCAAGAGTTGCCATTTCTTTGTGGGGGTTTTATATACAGTTTGAGTTGAAATGGGGATATCGTTTTGGGGAACAATAGAGAAGATATTATTTTCAAAGATCGATCCTATTTCTGGATTTTAAAAACCAACTTTTGAAAATTCTTAAACGTCATTCGTTTTTTTGTAGTTTTGAAAACAAAATCTAACAACTTCCAACTTCATTCATATTCTCCCCAAAATCAAAATAATGATCAGTTTTATTATGTGTCGCAATCATTGATCTGTGTTTGTTGTTGTTTTCGGTTTTGAAGTATTTAAATTTAGAAAAATCGGATGAGAACGTAATCTAAAAATATTTAACTTTATTCATAATTTATTCATTAAATGATCATGCTATGACGATAAATATATGATCTGTTTCATTGTGTTACACGATCACTGATCTTTGGATCTTTATCGATCACTAAACTGTAGTCAGAAAGTATTTAATTTATCTAAAATTTGAAATGAACTAGTTATTTGATCAAAGGTATTTCTTCTCAATGATCGTGGAATGATCAGTTTTATTATGTTTGTCTTTTTGCAAACGATTCAAGATCACAGTTTTATTATGTCTAACGATAATTGATCTGTTTTTTTGTTACTCTCTGTTTTAAAGTCTTTAAATTTAGAAGAAAACTGATGAGATCAAAATCTAAAAATATTCAACTTAATTCATATTTTCTACTTTAAATGATCTGTTTTAAAATGTTACACGATCACTGATCTTTGGATCTTTTTCAACCACTAAATTTTAGCCAGACAAAATTTATTTTTTTTAAAATTTGAAATGAACTGGTTATTTGATCAAAGGTATTTCTTCTCAATGATCGTGAAATGATCAGTTTTATTTTGCTTGTCTTTTTTGCAAACATTAACGATCACTGATCTTTGGATCTGGACTGATTATTTGATCAAATTTTGAGACATTTGTTCTCAATGATCGTGGAATGATTAGTTTTATTATATCTTTCGATCAGTGAAAATATTTAATTTATCAAAAAATTGAAATGAAATGAATATTTAATCAGACATTTCTTCTCAATGATCGTGGAATGATCAGTTTTATTATAATGCACTTTTTGCAAGCTTGAACTGTTAATGTTTTTCATGAAAGTTTTAAGTTGCAAGGAGCTTGTTTGATTATCTTTTATTGTGTTTCTCGATCACTTTTCTTTAGAAAGAATTAAATTTATACCAAAATCGAAATGGTCTGGGTTTTTGACCAAATCATGAATATTTTCTCAATGATCAGTTTTATTATGTTTTGTCATTAAAGTTTTGAACTACAAGGCTCTTGTTTGGTCGTATATGATCAGTTTTATTGTGGTTTTTGGTCACTTTTCTTTACACTCAAGCCAGAAAGTAAGTAATTTATACCAAAATCGAAATGGACTGATGATTTGATCAAGTCATAGGTATATGTTCTCAATGATCTTGCAATGATCAGTTTTATTATATTGATCTTAGTACATAAATATGTATAAGGATATTATTTATAAAAGCTATGAGAGGCCATCATAATCTTTTGCTTTTAAATGAAAGAAAATTTTTATTCTCGATCACTGATCTTTTAACTAATGTAAGATAATTTTATCGAAAAATCAAAGTAGACTAGTTTTTTAATTAAATCTTAGTCATTTCTTCCCAATGATCGTTTGGTGATCAGTATTATTAGACTAGGTCTGTGTTCATATTATTCATAAAAGTTTTGAACTGCAACGCTATTGATTTAAAATGATAGAAAATGTTTCTTGTTCACTGATCTTTGAGTTTCACACATGAACTTAAGCTGCAAAAAGCTGCACAAATAATCTCAATTGGGCTAAAGTGTTAAGTGTTCCTCCTAACCTTGTCATAGTAGGTCTTGTCGTAGATTAAATTGGTTTTGAAACGTACATTGGTATCTAATGTGATCGTTTTATTTAATCTATAAAAAGTTAAATTCTAGATCGATCATAAAATTGATTACAATGATTGGATTCTATGACAAACTTATGTTTAATGCATTGAAAGCAACTAACATTAGAACCCACAAGATTTCAAGATACTTTGATCGTTGAGATCATTAGCTGATCCTAGACATTTAAATCTTTAAATTGGCATCATGTTAACAGCTTTCTTAGATTTTTTAAAAAAGAACTCATTGAACTGATCTGTTGATCAAAGACAGTGCTAATGGCGCTAAGGATGGCATCAAAATCGTAACGTGTCGTTAAGGGATTATAAAATTCCGAAAATTGCGAAAAAAAAACTCTACAAGAAAAAACCCAACACAATTTTTACACAAAATAGATTAACTGCAAAACTGTTAACCAACAGATTTAGACAACAAAACTAAGCTTAAGCCAAGTTACTGCACTAAGTCTAAGCAACAGTTATATTTTAAAAACTATGGCAAATAAACTGTGAAATAATGGTAAACCTTTGGTTTAAAAACGATAGATTAAACACTAAACTACAACATTTAAACGGCTAAGCCGAGATTAGACTACTAAACGGTAAAAATAATATAAACAACTAAAAACTGAAAGTAAACAGTAAAATATTAATAAATAATTAAAAAGTCTAGACTCTAGACATAAAAGAAAACATTTTACATTTTAAATTTAAAAAAACTTAACACTTGATTGCTCACATATCTTAAATCACAGCTGCTGGTTTTCTTTTAAAAAAATTAACAAAAATCTTTTGACAATTAAGCAAAAAAATAACAGAAATTCATTAAAGAAAAAATACTGGGGGCATAACAATTAAAAGATTTATCATGCTTAAAGACCTAACCTATCCATAGGGTGGTTTAAGATACAATATCTTGCCACAGCCGGCTTTTATTCCTTAAACGAAATCTTAAAGTTTTGTTGCAAATCATGGCATCAGCTGCTTGATATCAACTATTGGCCCGTGTCTAATAAATTGGGGGTTGTTTGGCCAGCAAAGGAAAAACCCTACAAATGCAAAAATTTTAAAACTTCTTTAAGTATGTTTTATAGCCAAGGGGGTGGTTTTAAACCTCTTCTGGTAGTCAGAGCACAAGGATTTTTCTAAGCAATAAAAGTTTGTTACCTGGTTCTGAAGATCGTGCATTTTGAAAGCATTTTTTTACCACGCGTCGCTATTTATGGCATGTGTGCTATTATGCCTTTGATCATAGACAGTTTATTTTATTACTTTACGACACGGATTTAAAAGTAATGATTTTTTTCTTTAGTTATTTCTTAACAATAATCAATAATTTATTTTAAAAGATGTTTTCAAAATTTTCTTAATTTTTAGGGCAGATGTTTTTAAAGAAGTTTGAAAAATAATCAAAATTTTAAAGTTTTAAAACATTTTTCTAACTTGTAAAGAGATTTTGTGGTTTTTAACCAGAAGGTTTGAGTTTTATGGTTATTATTAAAAGATGGCAATCTTGTTAATATAAAGAAGAGTAGACTTGGAGAAGAGGGAACTGAGCAAACTATATATTTGAGTAAATCTTATTTTAGTTGAAAAAAAGCCACTCATAAGTGGCGCTTATCTTAGAAATATTTCTTGTGCTTGATATTGTTTTGAAATTTTCAATTTCAAAATGTTTGATTTTGATTAATGGTTTAAATATGCTATTGTTTGTTGTTATTGTGTCTTTTATCTATTAAAAAGAGTTTGATATTGGGAAATGAATAATTCTAAAGATATTTCGAAATGTATTCCAATTTATTTATCGGTCGTTTATGTGGAGTAAAAATAATCATTAAATTGGAAAATGTTCACAATTTTCCCATTTTAGGGTCCTTTTTTATTGCAAGCAAAACATAAAAATTTTTGTGAAAAATCGAATTTTTGGAGAAAAATATAATTTTTAATAAAAAAATCATATTTTTAGTGAAAAATCGAATTTTTAGTGAAAAATCAAATTTTTAGTGAAAAATCGAATTTTTAGTGAAAAATCTTATTTTTTGTGAAAAATCTTATTTTTTGTGAAAATCGATTTTTAATGAAAAATTGAATTTTGAATACAGAATCGAATTTTTAGTAAAAGCAAGACTATAGACAAGACTATAGGCAAGACTATAGACAAGACTATAGACAAGTCTATAGGCAAGCCTATAGACAAAACTACAGTCAAGACTATAGACATGTTTATAGTCAAGACTGTAGACAAGACTATAGTCTTGAGTATGGAACAGTCTTGACTATAGAACATACTATAGTCTTGACTATAGAACAGACTATAGTCTTGACTATAGAATAGTCTATAGTCTTGACTATAGAATAGACTATAGTCTTGACTATAGAATAGACTATAGTCTTTACTATAGAGCAGACTATAGTCTTAACTATAGAATAGACTATAGTCTTGACTATAGAATAGACTATAGTCTTGACTATAGAATAGACTATAGTCTTGACTATAGTCTTGACTATAGAATAGACTATAGTCTTGACTATAGAACAGACTATAGTCTTGACTATAGAACAGTCTATAGTCTTGACTATAGAACAGTCTATAGTCTTGACTATAGAACAGACTATAGTCATGACTATAAAACAGACTACGATCTTGACTATAGAAAAGACAATAGTCTTGACTGTAGAACAGACTACAGTCTTGACTATAGAGCAGACTACAGTCTTGACTATAGAGCAGACTACAGTGTTGACTATAGAGCAGACTACAGTCTTGACTATAGAGTAGACTATAGTCTTTACTATAGAGCAGACTATAGTCTTAACTATGGAACAGACTATAGACTTGACTATAGAACAGACTATAGTCTAGACTAGACTATAGACTAGACTATAGATTAGACTATAGACTAGACTATAGACTAGACTAGACTATAGACTAGACTATAGACTAGACTATAGACTGGACTATAGACTAGACTATAGACTAGACTATAAACTAGACTATAGACTAGACTATAGACTAGACTATAGACTAGACTATAGACTAGACTATAGACTAGACTATAGACTAGACTATAGACTAGACTATAAACTAGACTATAGACTAGACTATAGACTAGACTATAGACTAGACTATAGACTAGACTATAGACTAGACTATAGACTAGACTATAGACTAGACTAGTCTATTATGAAATTATTATCAAAGAAAGACGTATAAAGAGATCGAAGTAGGACAAACGGAATAATCAGGATGACTACTTCGATTTTGCAAATTAGTATATTTTTCTTGAGATCTATGTGATCATTTAGAAAAATGTTTCAACATATGTAAGAGAACCATATTAAGATGTTGTAGTTCAAATATTTTAGATCGATCTTATGTCCTTAAAGTACCCAAATGATTCTTTTCATTCAAGTCAATTCATAAAATTCCAAAACGACCGTTACAAAAATCAATAATACATTCTTCTAAACATTCGAACAGCAACAAAATCTCCTCCACACAATACAAATCCTAATAACTAATGACTGATCTTTTCAATGAGCCCAAAAGATAAATACAAATCCCTTAAAAAAATTTGGCACACTTCTGATATCAAAAATCCTTAAGGACAATGCCAAAATACGGCAACAATATTTAGGCCAAGGTGTGCAGCACAGTCAATTTTAAAACATATCCTGGCAAAAAGGGAAGGAAGATAATAAATAAGAAAATACTTATAAGCAATGAAATAATGTATCGTAACGTCCCCTACCCAAAAGTAACGGACATTACAGACCAGACACAATAAATAAACACAGAAACACAAACGCAAACAGCATCCTTGTTGCAAGCAAGGCGGCTGCAAAAATATTAAACAAACATCCACACACACACTAAATGAAAATGTTAGAGGGCATGTGCCAAAAAAAAAAAAATTATAAAATAGAATCAATTTCTTTTTTTTTCAATGGCACGTATCCACGCTTTTGAACAGCTGTTTGATCATGATGTAATGACTTTTTTTCCTTAAAGAAAATAATCAAAAGATTTCATTCCTTACATTTCTTAGACAGTTAAAGGGGGAAGATCCTATAAGACGATCGCACATACATTCTTACAACACAAACCAAAAGATGTTGTGGCTGAGGGAGATCTTGTTTTTTTTTTGAAAGAGAAAGAAAGGATTAAAGTTGTGTAAAGAAATATTAATTTAAGCCGACCTTTTCAAACGCAATTAACATTTGTAGGAAGGTTTAAGTATTAAGATCATTCTGATCATATTTGGATCATTATGGTCATATTTGGATTGTTTTCAAATTTCATTTACACGAATTTAGATCACCATAGTTTTCAAAAATGATTTCTAAGAAATACTTTCTAAATCAAACCTTATATTAAACGATATCTACAAAACTGATCGCAACTGATCTCTAAGGAGTAATCTCACAATCACATAAATATTTTCTACAATTTATCTCCTGCTTTGGCAAATGTTTCGTTCAACTTTTTTAGCTACTTGAATTTATATTTCTTCCCATCATAAACATCTTTTACAATTTACAATTTCTGGGTTTTCGTTTTTCTTCAAAATAAATTAAAACATTGAATTTATTCTACTCTTCGAAACGCACGATTTACACATTAAATAATTTTAATCATAAAAAAAAGAACTCCAGCCCAAAACTGCTTATTAAGGAAGCCTTATGGATGCACTTTTTATGGTTAATCCTAAATTTAATATTTTAGAAATATATTTTCCTTAGCCGCCACTCGTAAGCTTCCCTTAATAATAATCATAAAAAACACAACACTACTTTAATCATGTTTTTTTTTTACTCTCACATTCGGTAAAGGATCAACACCTTGATTTCATTGTACATACTTCTGAATGTATGCTATGCGTGCATCATGCGTCGTCGTGTCATGTCATGCCCCTTAACAAATTGTGGCGCATGTGTTTATTAAATATTTCATATAGTTTTCGTATTCCATGTTTAAAACATTCATCATCCATTTATGTATTTATATGATGGTTTAGCATTTCTATATTTTTAGTTTCTTTCGTTTTTATTTTTAATTCCTGGGAATATTTTGTTTTTGTTTAAAACAAAAAAACTTTACGACTTTAGTTTGCTTTTTTTAGACGTGAGTAGGGGGAAGTTGGAAGGTGATCATGAGAATTTAAGGAGGTTTTAATTGTAATGTCATGTAAAAAATTTAAGGATCAATATGAATTAATATGGTCACATTTTTTTTGTCTAAATCAAGGATTTGGTTTAGTTTTTTTTTTTTTAAGGTTTGTGGGAAAATAAGTTTTATTGGCGTGAAGTTTTGGTATATATATTGTATGAGCAATGTTTTTAATCAGGATACACTATTAAAAATATTTTTAAAACTGCCATGTAGAGAAACTGGTCTGGGGATACTCTGAAATCGAGAACTACTAACGACTAGCTAACCGACTTAGGCTATAGGACTAGACATAGACTAGCTAGATAGACTAGACTGACTAGACTAGACTATAGACTAGACTAGAGACTAGACTATAGACTAGACTATAGACTAGACTATAGCTCTGACTATAGACTAGCTATAGACTAGACTATAGACTAGACTATAGACTAGACTATAGACTAGACTATAGAACTAGACTATAGACTAGACTATAGACTAGACTATAGAACTAGACTATAGACTAGACATAGACTAGACTATAGACTAGACTATAGACTAGACTATAGACTAGACTATAGACTAGACTATAGACTAGACTATAGACTAGACTATAGACTAGACTATAGACTAGACTATAGACTAGACTATAGACTAGACTATAGACTAGACTATAGACTAGACTATAGACTAGACTATAGACTAGACTATAGACTAGACTATAGACTAGACTATAGACTAGACTATAGACTAGACTATAGACTAGACTATAGACTAGACTATAGACTAGACTATAGACTAGACTATAGACTAGACTATAGATAGACTATAGACTAGACTATAGACTAGACTATAGACTAGACTATAGACTAGACTATAGACTAGACTATAGACTAGACTATAGACTTGACTATAGACTAGACTATAGACTAGACTATAGACTAGACTATAGACTAGACTATAGACTAGACTAGACTATAGACTAGACTATAGACTAGACTATAGACTAGACTATAGACTAGACTATAGACTAGACTATAGACTAGACTATAGACTAGACTATAGACTAGACTATAGACTAGACTATAGACTAGACTATAGACTAGACTATAGACTAGACTATAGACTAGACTATAGACTAGACTATAGACTAGACTATAGACTAGACTATAGACTAGACTATAGACTAGACTATAGACTAGACTATAGACTAGACTATAGACTAGACTATAGACTAGACTATAGACTAGACTATAGACTAGACTATAGACTAGACTATAGACTAGACTATAGACTAGACTATAGACTAGACTATAGACTAGACTATAGACTAGACTATAGACTAGACTATAGACTAGACTATAGACTAGACTATAGACTAGACTATAGACTAGACTATAGACTAGACTATAGACTAGACTATAGACTAGACTATAGACTAGACTATAGACTAGACTATAGACTAGACTATAGACTAGACTATAGAATAGACTATAGACTAGACTATAGACTAGACTATAGACTAGACTATAGACTAGACTATAGACTAGACTATAGACTAGACTATAGACTTGACTATAGACTAGACTATAGACTAGACTATAGACTAGACTATAGACTAGACTATAGACTAGACTATAGACTAGACTATAGACTAGACTATAGACTAGACTATAGACTAGACTATAGACTAGACTATAGACTAGACTATAGACTAGACTATAGACTAGACTATAGACTAGACTATAGACTAGACTATAGACTAGACTATAGACTAGACTATAGACTAGACTATAGACTAGACTATAGACTAGACTATAGACTAGACTATAGACTAGACTATAGACTAGACTATAGACTAGACTATAGACTAGACTATAGACTAGACTATAGACTAGACTATAGACTAGACTATAGACTAGACTATAGACTAGACTATAGACTAGACTATAGACTAGACTATAGACTAGACTATAGACTAGACTATAGACTAGACTATAGACTAGACTATAGACTAGACTATAGACTAGACTATAGACTAGACTATAGACTAGACTATAGACTAGACTATAGACTAGACTATAGACTAGACTATAGACTAGACTATAGACTAGACTATAGACTAGACTATAGACTAGACTATAGACTAGACTATAGACTAGACTATAGACTAGACTATAGACTAGACTATAGACTAGACTATAGACTAGACTATAGACTAGACTATAGACTAGACTATAGACTAGACTATAGACTAGACTATAGACTAGACTATAGACTAGACTATAGACTAGACTATAGACTAGACTATAGACTAGACTATAGACTAGACTATAGACTAGACTATAGACTAGACTATAGACTAGACTATAGACTAGACTATAGACTAGACTATAGACTAGACTATAGACTAGACTATAGACTAGACTATAGACTAGACTATAGACTAGACTATAGACTAGACTATAGACTAGACTATAGACTAGACTATAGACTAGACTATAGACTAGACTATAGACTAGACTATAGACTAAACTATAGACTAGACTATAGACTAGACTATAGACTAGACTATAGACTAGACTATAGACTAGACTGTAGACTAGACTATAGACTATATAAATGTTTAAATTCTGGCAAATTCTTGTAGACTATAGACTAGACTATAGACTATACTATAGACCAAACTATAGACTAGACTATAGACCAAACTATAAACTAAACTATAGACCAAACTATAGACTTAACTATAGACTAGACTATAGACTAAACTAGACTAAACTATAAACTAGACTATAGAATTCACAATTTCAATGAACCTTTTGAAACTGTAGATTTAGCATTGTTCCAAAGATTCTAAAGATTCATGATCCAAATTTTGCTCTATGAAAAAGTTCACACAGCGTTTACTTTTCCTTAAACAAACTTTCTGCTTACTCATGATACTGTTAATATGAAATCCTGGGCATTTAATTAACATGTTTTACAAATTAATTCTTGAACCCAAAAAAGCAATTCCATTTTGATCATTTACACAAACATCTGTTATATGATTCCCACACTATATTTTAACATGACAAAGCCTTTAGAAGAAAACCCACTCAAAAACCTTCACACACATACCTTTACTCGCCAAAAAAGAAACAACTAAAACAAACCCTCAATTCAAAAACTTTAACCACTTTTCAAGATATAACTAACAATCCTTGTTTAAGTACAGTTTTTCCTTTAAAACCACCCAACTACTACTAGGAATACAACAACAATTTTGAATTTAATTTGAAATTTCATTTCAAGGTATAGAATGTGAGAAAAACTTTTTCTCACGATCACCTAAGTAAAGGTATTTTTCTAAATGCAATAATTTTAACTATAATGTTTATTAATCCACGTGCAAAAGGGGGAAGTCAATACACATTACAATACACAGGCCTTCAAACACACACACACACAAGGACTTGCTTAAGGAGTAACAACAAAAAACCACCACCATTATCAGTTACTATACGCGATAATAAAAAAGCACTATGGACAAATAAACTAAACGCGTTAGTTAAATGCGGAAGGAACTTAAGGAAGTTGCTTTTATAACAAAAACTCACATGCAACACATACAAACGTAAGGACACTGAACTGAAAGCATATGAAAATGATGACGTTGACGAGACGAGACGTAAGGAGCAAAAAGACGCCCCTATTTCTAGCACAAATGACGCAAACTATAGTCAACTGTAATGTTTATGAGTGATCGTATAACTATGGGAATTTTAGTTTTGTTTTTGTTGTTGTCATCTGCAAAGGTATTTTTATTTTAAACAAGGATTCCGAAAAACTTTATCGCAGCAAACACGTGAGAGCCTGGGAACTTTTACACAAACTGCTGCACCCTTATTACATTTACTTGAAGAAAAGTCATAATAATTATGATAATATTCAAATGTTGCAGGCGAAGACAAGGTAATCAGGGAATAAACACATGATCCTTGTCATTTAAACAGGGGAGGTTTTGGTGTCTTATTTAAATTTGTATTTCTTGTAAGAAAAGCTAAGAGGTGAAATTTCAAAGATTTGTATTTCGGAATGTGTGAAAATATTTCTAAGTATTTGAAGTATTTTAGGGTGTTGTTAGGGGTGCAGAGGCGAAGAGGGGGGAGTGTTGCTAGTTAAAGGTATTAATTTATATATAATTTTTTGTTTATTTTTTAAATAAATAAAAATTAATGAATGTCATAAATGGTTGAGGTGGGGAGAAGATTAAAAATAAGATTATTATTTATTAGTGGGAATATTTTTCTCAAGTGGTTGGGAGTTATTTAAAACTGGAAATTTCTAATAGGTTTCTATATATAAGATTATATAAAATTTTGAATTAACTTAAGTAGAGATAAGATGTTGAGTTCATCATTTCGGTAAAGATCCATTATCCTTATGACATCTTATAAAGTTTCCGAGTTAATACTTTTGTAGAAGACTTGAGTCATTTCGGAGCAGAAATAGTTGTCTAGAAACCAGTCTGTTTCTGATCATGGAGCATTTTTCTAATCCATTATTTCATAATGCGATTTTGAAACTCTTATTAACTATATTATTTTTCTCTCTCTGGCACGACTGCAAGAAATTAACCGATTCCAGAGACTTCTCTTAAGATTTAGAAGAATGATCCCAAATGCTCATCAGCATTGAAACCGTTCCCTTGACCCATAACACTTTAGATTTATGACATTGTCAGGATCTCTCTAGCACGAATGACAGAAAGAAACCGACTTCCGAAACTTCTCATAAGATCTTTTAAAAATGTATAAGAAAGATCTCAAATGGTCATCAGCATTGGAACCGTTCCCTTGACCCATAACACCTTCGATTTATGACAATGTCTTTTATGATCACTTCTTAATTATTTCTTAGAGATTTTTTTAAAGAACTACCGCTACAGAAAGATCTTTTGTGGAAGTTCTTTTTAGAACTATTAAAAAGATCTCAAGTAGTCCTCAGCATTGACACCATATCCATCATACTGTTCTGACCGTTAGTTTGATCGGTTTTATGCCCTCTCGACTTATTTTTGAGATTCGTTGAAATAACAGATCTTAAAAACAACAGCGACTGAAAGATCTTAAAGATCTTCTCGGTGGAACTATTGAAAATATTGTTAAATGGTCTCCAGAACTGAAAGTATTTTCTCTTTAACGATATTCTCTCTCTGATTTTTCTTCTAAAAAGCGATAAAGAACAAGATGGACTTGAGCAATTTTGAATATTTTAAGAGTTACGTTTTGGAATGGTTTTAGTTATTTGCAACCGTCGTTCAGATTGTTTAATGAGATGTTAGTTCACGGTTCTTTTCAAGTCAAAAGAAAAAGTCGGCCTTTTGATCAGATATGTGCTGCGATCAATTCATTTGATCGTTTCTAACGTTCAAGTCTTTGAACATCATGTATGGGACCTCCCAATGAAAATATCCAAGATTGGAAGAATTTTCTTTCTCAACTAAACGATTAACTGTGAAAACATGATCGATATCATCTTCGATTCATTTCATATAAAGAAAACAACATCTTCTGATGTTCTTAAAGAAAATATCCGATAAGAGTACGAGGACTTAGAGAACGAAGTTCTTCCCAACAAAAATGTATGCTATTGATCCTCTATTTGAATTACCAAGATCTCTGAACAAAGTTGTCTACTGCTAAGCACTAGCCGAATAATTGAGAAACGATAATAAGTCGAGGAGGAAACAGATCGAGTAAAATTGATCGTAGTTTTCCTTTCTTAGATGATGGCATTCGGTATTGAAATCTCGTAAATTTTGGCTTAATTTCGACATCGAAATGTGCTTTCGATACGAGAGCTTATTCGATCACGTTTGTGGTATTTCAACCGGTGAATTGGAAAGATATCTGGAAAGTGTTGTCTAATGTTATTCCGATTGACATCATTCAAGCATAGACATAATCAAATTAAGAATTTAACGAAAATCTTATACCAGAGAGAAAACAGAATTTCAAGATGGAAAGTACCTATTTGACCGTTTACAAATAGAAAGAATCGAAGAAAACCCCTTGATAGGGATTACCCTGGATTCTATGACCAAATACTGATTACGTTGACTTGATAACACTTCAGTGCTAATATTTTGCTCTTCACTGTACACATTAAAAGTAAGAAATCCGTAAAGAAGATAACACAACAAATAATTGCTTACCCCTTGGCCCTGGACCATTTTTTCCTTTCACTTCTTATTACCTTCCACAAATGGGAATGTTGTTAACAAAAAACACTTTATCACTTGTATTTTCTTTCATTCTCTTAACACTTTTTTTCAATTCCAGCATAATACCTTATTAGTTTACATTTTGTTGGTTATTTTTGTTTTATTAATGTTCTAAATATTCCATAAAACAATAAACAATATGAAATATTTGTAGATGTTTTTTTTATTGAAAAACCTACAAATTCACCTCACGTAAATGACGGTTGTTGTTCGCCAGAAACGTGAATTTATTTCTGAGCATGCGTATTTGTTGTTGTTTTTTTTAATATTTTCTTTTTTGCATTTTTTTTGAGGCCTCTCATACACTCATTGTATGTGCAACGGTACTTTTTTAACTTTTATGGGACAAGTTAATTTTTGTTGAGAAAATAATGAGAAGTTTTGGAAAGAAAATACGAGAAATGAAATAAAATTAATAGTGGTCAAGAAATGAGACACTTGGTAGTAAAAATTTGGTGAAATTATTGTTTTTTCTTTTAACCGTTAGTTTTGCTGTAGTTTTGTGGGGGAGTGATGAAAGGAAAAGTATTGCCATAATTTAAAATTTGTTAAGAATTTATTGTTTTGTTTAATTTTTATACCTACATTTTCTTCGTTTAATTTAATTTTGAAAAGGTTTTTGGCGTAGAAAGAATAAAATGTTTTACTAAAAATAAAACGATTTTTTTACCAAAACATATTTTTATTAGAAAATAGTATTTTTATTAAAAATTTTAAATTTTAATTAAAAATACATATCGTCAATTTATTTTAAACCTTTTGAAATTAAAATACATAAGTATTTCTTTCAAATTTCTCAATACTTTATTGAAAATTAAACATTTTATTTGAATATTAAACCTACTTTTTAAATTAATATAAAACTACTTTTCAATTCAATTTTTAATTTTCTCTCGAAAAACTCAAAATTTGCTTTAAAAATTTAAATTTTTACAATAAAATTTCAAAATTTTAAATCAAAATTTCTAAATTTTAAATCAAAATTTCAAAATTTTAAATCAAAATTTCAAAATATACATTAAAATTTAAAAATTTTGTATTTAAATTTCAAAATTTTATATAAAAATACAAAAACTTTAAATTTTTTCTCGAAATTTTCTTTAAAAATAAATTTTTTACTAAAAAAGATTTTATTAAATATTAAAAAGTTTTTTATTAAAAGTTAAAAGTTTTTATTAAAAATTAAAAAGTATTTTTTTTTATTAAAATTCAAATTTTTAAGTTTTATTGGAAAATTAGTTAGTTAGTTAGTTAGTTAGTTAGTTAGTTAGTTAGTTAGTTAGTTAGTTAGTTAGTTTAGTTAGTTAGTTAGTTAGTTAGTTAGTTAGTTTAGTTAGTTAGTTAGTTAGTTAGTAGTTAGTTAGTTAGTTAGTTAGTAGTTAGTTAGTTAGTAGTTAGTTAGTTAGTTAGTTAGTTAGTTAGTTAGTAGTTAGTTAGTAGTTAGTTAGTAGTTAGTTAGTTAGTTAGTTAGTTAGTTAGTTAGTTAGTAGTTAGTTAGTTAGTTAGTTAGTTAGTTAGTTAGTTAGTTAGTTAGTTAGTTAGTTAGTTAGTTAGTTAGTTAGTTAGTTAGTAGTTAGTTAGTAGTTAGTTAGTTAGTTAGTTAGTTAGTTAGTAGTTAGTTAGTTAGTTAGTTAGTTAGTTAGTAGTTAGTTAGTAAGTTAGTTAGTTAGTTAGTTAGTAGTAGTTAGTTAGTTAGTTAGTAGTTAGTTAGTTAGTAGTTAGTAGTTAGTAGTAGTTAGTTAGTTAGTTAGTTAGTTAGTTAGTTAGTTAGTAGTAGTTAGTAGTAGTAGTTAGTTAGTTAGTTAGTTAGTTAGTAGTAGTTAGTTAGTTAGTTAGTTAGTTAGTTAGTTAGTTAGTTAGTTAGTTAGTTAGTTAGTTAGTTAGTTAGTTAGTTAGTTAGTTAGTTAGTTAGTAGTTAGTTAGTTAGTTAGTTATGTTAGTTTAGTTAGTTAGTTAGTAGTTAGTTAGTTAGTTAGTAGTTAGTTAGTTAGTAGTTAGTTAGTTAGTTAGTTAGTTAGTTAGTTAGTTCGTTAGTTAGTTAGTTAGTTAGTTAGTATTAGTTAGTTAGTTAGTTAGTTAGTTAGTTAGTTAGTTAGTTAGTTAGTTAGTTAGTTAGTAGTTAGTTTAGTTAGTTAGTTAGTTAGTTAGTTAGTTAGTTAGTTAGTAATTAGTTAGTTAGTTAGTTAGTTAGTTAGTTAGTTAGTTAGTTAGTTAGTTAGTTAGTTAGTTAGTTAGTTAGTTAGTTAGTTAGTAGGTTAGTTAGTTAGTTAGTTAGTTAGTTAGTTAGTTAGTTAGTTAGTTAGTTAGTTAGTTAGTTAGTTAGTTAGTTAGTTAGTTAGTTAGTTAGTTAGTTGTTAGTTATTTAGTTAGTTAGTTAGTTAGTTAGTTTAGTTAGTTAGTTAGGTTAGTAGTTAGTTAGTTAGTAGTTAGTTAGTTAGTTCGTTAGTTAGTAGTTAGTTGTTAGTTAGTTAGTTAGTTAGTTAGTTAGTTAGTAGTTAGTAGTTAGTCGTTAGTTAGTTAGTTAGTTAGTTAGTTAGTTAGTTAGTTAGTAGTTAGTTAGTTAGTTAGTTAGTTAGTTAGTTAGCTTAGTTAGTTAGTTAGTCAGTTAGTAGTATTCAGTTAGTTAGTTAGTTAGTAGTTAGTTAGTTAGTTAGTTAGTTAGTTAGTTAGTTAGTTAGTTAGTTAGTTAGTAGTTAGTTAGTTAGTAGTTCGTTAGTTAGTTAGTTAGTTATTTTAGTTAATTAGTTAGTTAGTTAGTTAGTTTACACTTTCTTCTAACCTTTAAAATTTGTTCGAATTTTCCATTAAAATTAAAAGTTCGTTCGACATTTAAAAAATTTTTCAATTAAAATTATATTTATTCCATTATTTTCTAACATTGTTCCTATAAATACCATTTTTAGTCAAATTTTCTTATGTTGCCGGAAAATATAAGTTATTTTTCTAAATAAAACTATAAATTAAACATATAATTGTTTAAATAGCATTTTTACCCATAGTTTATGTCATTATTAAATATATTATTTCATTATTAATTCATAAATTTAAAGATTTTCTTGATTATTTAATTTTCTTCATAAATAACATTAGCTCCCTCCAAAAAAGCAAACAATTCTGGTCTGGCAATACCAGGCAATATTTTTGCTATATTTGCTTTTATTTTAAACATCTGGAATAATAATAAAAATACAAGAAACAGCAAAAACAAGCGTCCAGCAAAAAAAAAAAAAACTGAAACATACACACACTCGTACATACAAACACTTATGAAAAATAATATAAAGAAAGATAAACGCAAAAGAGAAGTTAACAAATAAAAATGAGTAATACTTGCAGAGAGACTATAGCTTATGCACTCACTCTTGTGTAAGGCGAATGGTTTGACATTTTTGTTGTTAGTTGTTGTCTCTTGTTAACGATACTGTTATAAATTCTTATTATTTTTTTTAGTTGTTTTTTTATTGTTGGAGAAAACACTTTACAAAGCGCATTTTGTGTGAAATTTTTCTTTGGATTGCAAGCAGATTGAAATTTAATAAAGACACCACAACAATTAATAACTTTTTTAAAGAATAAAACAAAGAAAAAGTAAAGAAAATTGTTAATAAGTAAAAAGAAAACGAAATATTTGGCAAATTTATTTCATAAAAGTTTAAAAGAAACATGTAATGAAATAGTTGAAAACGCAAGAAAAAAAGGAGACAAGAAAACAAATTACAAAAAGGAATTGCAGAAATTTAGGTGTGACATGAAGTGATTACAGAGTAGAGTAATAATAAAAAAAAGGAAAAGAATTAAAAAAATATAAAAAGGATAAAAAGCAAAAGAAAATATAAAAAGTAATAAAATTAAAATATAAGGAAAAAAGTGTTTGTGTTTGTCCTTAGATAAAAAAATAATAAAAGAAAAACCATGCAAAACAGCCCAAGAACAAATGGAGCCATATCCTCTTTGCCCAGCACTTTGGCACAATTGGCTTTGAGAGATAAACAACCTGCCCCGGCTTTACCCCACACCCTGCCACCCTCCTTAGCAGGCAGTGGTGTTGGTACTAGTGTTTTGTCCAAAGCCAATGCGCTGCAACAAGCCAATGGTGGTGTAGCGGGTAATGCTGATGCCAATAATGTAGGCCATAATGATTCCAATAAGTTGTCAACAGAATTACAAGAAAAAGAACAGGAAAACAAGCAACAGCAGCAGCAGCAATTGACACAACCAAAGCAAAAGCCTCCCCTGCCAGTACGCAATAAACCCATGGAAATAGCTGGTTATGTGGGTTTCGCCAATCTGCCCAATCAGGTGTATCGTAAGGCCGTCAAACGAGGCTTTGAATTTACTCTAATGGTGGTGGGCGCTAGTGGTTTGGGTAAGTCTACCCTTATCAATTCCATGTTTCTATCGGACATCTATAATTCAGAGCAATATCCGGGACCCTCTTTAAGAAAAAAGAAAACAGTGGCTGTAGAGGCCACAAAGGTTTTACTAAAAGAAAATGGTGTCAATCTCACCCTTACCGTGGTGGATACTCCTGGTTTTGGTGACAGTGTGGATAACACCAATTGTTGGGTGCCCATTTTGGAATATGTAGACTCTAAGTATGAAGAATATTTGACCGCTGAGTCCAGGGTGTATCGCAAACAGATACCCGATAATAGAGTGCACTGCTGCTTGTATTTTATAGGCCCCACGGGCCATGGTTTAAGGCCCTTGGATATTGCTTGCATGCAAAGTCTTTCGGATAAAGTTAATTTGGTTCCTGTCATAGCTAAAGCCGATACCCTGACACCTGATGAGGTTCATTTATTCAAGAAGCAGATACTCAATGAAATAGCCCAGCACAAGATAAAAATCTATGATTTCCCCTCTACCCTGGAAGATGCCGCCGAAGACAGCAAAACCACACAAAATCTACGCTCAAGGGTTCCTTTTGCCGTGGTGGGAGCCAATACCATAGTTGAACTAGCTGATGGCAAGAAGGTACGAGGACGACGTTACCCCTGGGGTCTAGTGGAGGTGGAGAATCTGTCTCACTGTGACTTTATAGCTTTACGCAATATGGTCATACGCACCCATCTGCAGGATCTTAAGGATGTCACTAACAATGTCCACTATGAAAACTATAGATGTCGCAAACTCTCCGAGCTGGGCTTAGTCGATGGCAAGGCACGACTCTCCAACAAAAACCCTCTTACACAAATGGAGGAAGAAAAACGGGAACATGAATTGAAAATGAAGAAAATGGAAGCCGAAATGGAGCAGGTGTTCGATATGAAAGTCAAGGAGAAAATGCAAAAACTTAAAGATTCCGAGCTGGAGCTAGCACGACGACATGAAGAACGTAAAAAGGCTCTTGAACTACAGATACGTGAGCTAGAAGAAAAACGCCGAGAATTTGAGCGTGAACGCAAAGAATGGGAAGATGTCAATCATATAACTTTGGAAGAGCTGAAACGTCGTTCTTTGGGAGCCAACAGCAGTACAGATAATGTTGATGGTAAAAAGGAGAAAAAGAAGAAGGGTCTGTTTTAATTAGAGTTTCTTAAAAAACTAAATGAAAACTAAAAGCAACCGCAACAACAACAACAAACACAATTCTTTAAAAATGCACAGTATTTTTTCCTCCCCCCTCTCTTTTTTTTTTTCCTAAAAACCATTTGGAAATTTATTTTTATTAAAACTTTTTACTTACTATTTTTAAACTTTAAATTTATTTCTATTTTCCCCTGCCTCTACTCTGTCCCCCTTTCTTTATATTATATATATATATTTTCCCTCTCTGCTGCCCTTTTTTATACGATTTATTAATTAATGTAGATTTTTAGATTAAAAAACAAAGAAAAAAACGAAAAATTTATGTTAAAAATTTTATATTGACGCTATATTTAGATAAACTTTTCTAGTAAAGAAATATCTTACAAAATGCTTACAAATTTTAATGTTTTAAAAGTTATAAATTAAACAAATAAAAATATTAATTATTACGTTTGCTTACATTGCAACCATCAAGTAATATGTATCTTTAAAAGTATGTATTATAAAAACAAACAAATAACTACTACGATTTTTTTGACGCCAAATAAACAAAATTTAAGATGAAATAAAAAACGATTTAAAAAAACAAACTTTAATTATATTTGGAATTTTTTTTTACTTTTTAAGGCTTTTCTGAAGATTTTGAAATTTTGGAGTTTTTTAAAAAAAGTACTTTTTGAAAAAAAGTACTTTTTGAAAAAAATGCTTTTATGGGAAATATTTAAGAAAAAACTTTTTTTGATGATTTTTTAAATTTAAAAAAATTTTGGAAAAAGTGCTCTTTGAAATAGTACTTTTTGAAAATTTTGTTAAAAAGTACTTTTTCCCCCAAAATTCAGAAAAAACACTTTTAGACATTTTTTCGAAAATAATTTGAACATTTTGAAAGAACGTACTTTTTGAGAAAAATGGTAATATTTTAGAAAAACACTTTTTAATTATTTTTTTTTTTTAAATTTTGAAAAATTTTTGAAAATTTAAAATTTCTCTTAAAAAGTACTTTTTAAGAAAAACTCTTTGTGTTTATATTGAAAACAAACTTTTTTTAATAATTTTGAAAATTTTTTGAAAAAGTACTTTTTGAAAATTTTTTAAAAAGGTACTTACCATTTGATATTTTTTTGAAAAAAGTACTTTTATAAACTGTTTCACCTTTTTTAAAGGACCCTCTTCTTTGTCATTTAAAAAGAAAGTATTTTTCGATCTAATTTGAATAAGTACTTTTTGATCATATATGAAAAAAAGTACTTTATTGTAACTTTCGTATTATATTGTTTCGTTTTATGACTTTTCGATGAAGAACTAAGTTTGAAAAAGTACTTTTGTATAAATATTGAAAAAAGTACATGTAATAAATTTTAAGAAAAGTTCTAAAACTTTACTTATCTTAATCAAAAAAGTACTTTTTTGTAATATTTCGTCAAAATAACTTTTCGAAAAATTAATTTTATGAACATTTTTTGTAAAAAAGTACTTTTGTTGAAAAGAGTAACTTCTTTCATTCATTCCATATCGTAATTGGTTTCCCAAAAGAAATAATCTTGAAAAAGTACTTTTAAATAATTATTAAAAAAGTACTTTTTGAAAATGTTTAAAAAAAGTACTTTTTTAATAATGTTTGAAAAACTTATTTTTCAGTAAGTACTTTTGAAAATGTTTAAAAAAAGTACTTTTTGAAAATGTTTAAAAAAAGTACTTTTTTAATAATGTTTGAAAAACTTATTTTTCATTATTTCAAAAGAAATGTTATTGAAAAAAGTACTTTTCATAAATTTAAAAAAAAGTACCAAAAATTATTTTTTGAAAATTTTGGGAAAAAGTACTTTTTAATAAAAAGCTATACACCAAAATTCATTCTTAATGAAAAAATGTACTTTTTGTTTTTCGTTAAAAAATTGTACTTCTTTGAAAAAAAAACTACTTTTTCAAAAAGTACCAGATGTACCTTTTTACAAAAGTACCTTTAATAGAAATTTCTAAACCTAACTTTTGCTATATTTCCAAACAATTCGAAACATTCTGCTTCTTGAAATTGGTACTTTTTGAAAAAAGTACTATTTTTAAATTTTATTCTAAAAGTCATAAAAGTACGCTTTTGGTAGTGATCAATATAATTTGTTTGAAGAAAGTACCTTTTTGTAATTTTCCTGAAGAACCTTTTGCTGTATTCTGCTTCATAAAAATGGTACATACTTCTTTTCTCTTTAAAAAGTACTTTTTGAAATTTATAAAAAGTACTTTTTTTTCAAAAAGTACTTTTCGTTTTTGGTAGTGATTATTTGTTTCAAAAAAGTACTTTTTGTAATTTTCTAGTTGAAAGACATTTTTGAAGACATTTTCTTCAAAAAGTAGCTTTTTGTATTTAGAAGAAGAAAGTACTTTTTGATGAAATTTTGCGAATAAAGTAAAAAGTATATTTTCGAAGAATAAAAGTAAGTTTTAATATGTAGTACCAAAAGTACCAAAGTACCTTTGGTACGCTTTTAAAAAAAGTACCTTTGTTATGTGTTATAAAAGTACCTTTGGTAAGTTTTAATATAAATACTTTTGGTACTTTTATAAAAAACTTCTTAAAAATGGTACTTTTTTGAAAAAAGTACTTTTTTAAAATTTGTTTAAAAAAAAGTTAAACATAAATTTTTGAAGACAGCAACATTGATCATTCCAAATAGAATCTTTTTGGAAGTATGTACTTTTTCAAGAAAGTACTTTTTGAAATGTCAGTCAAAAACGTTGAAATACCTTTTTGAAGACAAATTTAGTACATTTTAGAGATTCACATTTCTTTATTAAAAAAGTTTATTTAAAATTAATTTTTTTATAACAAATTAATTTCTTAAAAACCAAAAACTATATTTAAACACACACATACTAACAAATTAAATCAAAATTTTCTTTTGGCCCAAATACTAAAAAATGTATTTAAAATACGTTTTACTTTAGAACTATAACCTCACTTTTTGAAAAGGTACTAAATAGCATTAAAAAAACAACAACAAAAGGCAAATATTATTACATATTAAATGAAAAAAAAACAACAACATTCTTTATATAAAAAATTTACTTAATATAAAACTAATTTAAAAAAATAAAAATTTATTATTAATAATAAATTAATAAACAATTAACAGAAAAAAACACACACACACAAAAACTCTATATTTAATTAATTATTAAAACAATTGCTAAATAGTCATTTAAAATACACAAAAACACACACAAATAAAAAACCAAGTATAAAATCAAAGTTTAAAATATTTAATAATAAATTAATTAAAAAAACGTAAAGAACAAAAAAAAAAAACTGTCTTCAGCCACAAATTAAGCCTCTTTGTAGCTTTGTAGCTTGTAACTACAATTTTTTTTAAATAAAAACACATATTTAATATTAATGAAATGAAAAAAACATAATTTAACTTATATAATTAAGTCTCTAGTTAGCTTTGTTAACCATATCCACATATAACCCCCCACTTGTAATCCTTGAAACGTTAAACCCCCCCTTAAAAACAACCTTAACGTAAAAATTTTGTCATTAAAACAAATTCCTTTCTTTAAACTCCCCCCTTTAAAGTATATATTAAAATATATAAATAAATATAAAAATAATTATAATAATATTATTGCTCATAATATAAAAAAGAAACACAACAAAAAATAATATTAATAATAATTAATACATTTAAAAAACAACAACGTTTACATTTAATTTGTAAAAAAATCGGAAAAACAACAAATAAAAACAAAAAGAAAAAACTTAATAAATATTAAATATTACAAAAAAAAAAAAAAAAAAATTTAAGAATTTTAATTGTTTATATTGCAACCGAGACTATTTTTATCAGGGTTAAAGAACCGGGATTAGGGTTGGTCATACTCTAGAGAAATTCAGCTTTACCTTGTTATTTGTATAGTCAAGTCTATAGTCTAGTCTATAGTCAAGTCTATAGTCCAGTCTATAGTCAAGTCTATAGTATAGTCTATAGTCTAGTCTATAGTCTAGTCTATAGTCTAGTCTATAGTCTAGTCTATAGTCTAGTCTATAGTCTAGTCTATAGTCTAGTCTATAGTCTAGTCTATAGTCTAGTCTATAGTCTAGTCTATAGTCTAATTCAGCTTTACCTTGTTATTTGTATAGTCAAGTCTATAGTCTAGTCTATAGTCAAGTCTATAGTCTAGTCTATAGTCTAGTCTATAGTCTAGTCTATAGTCTAATTCAGCTTTACCTTGTTATTTGTATAGTCAAGTCTATAGTCTAGTCTATAGTCAAGTCTATAGTCTAGTCTCTAGTCTAGTCTATAGTCTAGTCTATAGTCTAGTTTATAGTCTAGTCTATAGTCTAGTCTATAGTCTAGTCTATAGTCTAGTCTATAGTCTAGTCTATAGTCTAGTCTAGTCTATAGTCTAGTCTAGTCTATAGTCTAGTCTATAGTCTAGTCTAGTCTAGTCTATAGTCTAGTCTATAGTCTAGTCTATAGTCTAGTCTATAGTCTAGTCTAGTCTATAGTCTAGTCTATAGTCTAGTCTATAGTCTAGTCTATAGTCTAGTCTATAGTCTAGTCTAGTCTATAGTCTAGTCTATAGTCTAGTCTATAGTCTAGTCTAGTCTATAGTCTAGTCTATAGTCTAGTCTATAGTCTAGTCTATAGTCTAGTCTATAGTCTAGTCTATAGTCTAGTCTATAGTCTAGTCTATAGTCTAGTCTATAGTCTAGTCTATAGTCTAGTCTATAGTCTAGTCTACAGTCTAGTCTATAGTCTAGTCTATAGTCTAGTCTATAGTCCAGTCTATAGTCTAGTCTATAGTCTAGTCTATAGTCTAGTCTATAGTCTAGTCTATAGTCTAGTCTATAGTCTAGTCTATAGTCTAGTCTATAGTCTAGTCTATAGTCTAGTCTATAGTCTAGTCTATAGTCTAGTCTATAGTCTAGTCTATAGTCTAGTCTATAGTCTAGTCTATAGTCTAGTCTATAGTCTAGTCTATAGTCTAGTCTATAGTCTAGTCTATAGTCTAGTCTAGTCTAGTCTAGTCTAGTCTAGTCTAGTCTATAGTCTAGTCTATAGTCTAGTCTATAGTCTAGTCTATAGTCTAGTCTATAGTCTAGTCTTTAGTCTAGTCTATAGTCTAGTCTATAGTCTAGTCTATAGTCTAGTCTATAGTCTAGTCTATAGTCTAATCTATAGTCTAGTCTATAGTCTAGTCTATAGTCTAGTCTATAGTCTAGTCTATAGTCTAGTCTATAGTCTAATCTATAGTCTAGTCTATAGTCTAGTCTATAGTCTAATCTATAGTCTAGTCTATAGTCTAGTCTATAGTCTAGTCTATAGTCTAGTCTATAGTCTAGTCTATAGTCTAGTCTATAATCTAGTCTATAGTCTAGTCTATAGTCTAGTCTATAGTCTAGTCGATGACATATACATAGCTGAAAGGATTTTCAAATGGAAATCTACTATCTCGACATAGACGCCACTAAACGAAAAATCGGAATATTCATTTAGTAAGACGATTTTACGTGATCGTATATCTTGATCTGAGATCACAATAATATATTAACATTAAGAGAATAAATACAAGATTTCATCGCTCTAATCTTAGTTTTTCCTTTGTAATTTCATTTTCTAACTAACAGCAATTTGTTTTATTAGAAAAACAAACTGCAACAATAGCTGTTTACACTTACAATTTATATCTTTGCAAAATTTATTAAATATTTAATTATGATAATAAGCTAAATAAAAATTCTATAAACAACTAAACCAAACGGCACCATTTAACAACAAATAAGGTTTTTATTAATTTGATTTTGACTTAGAATTATTTAATTGAGTCATAAGTAATTCTAAGTATTAATAACTAATGTATTATTCATAACAACCATATGGTTTTAGAGTTGATTTCAAAACACACTATCAATCACAGTTTTATAATATAATTGTTTTTGTAGTAATTTACAGGGAATAGAATTAAAGTCTGCATTTCAATTTAATAATATTTTATTAATTTTTTTTCTTACAATTTCGAAATTATTAATTCATTCACCTCATTTAAAATATAAAATTTCTATATGTCGGCTGAAAAAAAAATGCAAATTTATAATAATTTCTTTTTTCTTCTTTTTGTAGTCATATTTTTTCGTATTTGTCTGTTGTGTACGCTACACTGTGAAGGGTGGTAGTTTATATTTATTAAGCAATAGGTAAACTAGACTTTAGACTAGACTATAAATTAAGACTATAGACTACACTACTCCTAATTAGACTAGACTATAGACTAGACTATGACTAACTATAGAATAGACTATAGTACTAGATATAGACTATAGACTAGACTATAGACTAGACTATAGACTAGACTATAGACTAGACTATAGACTAGACTATAGACTAGACTATAGACTAGACTATAGACTAGACTATAGACTAGACTACTAGACTAGACTATAGACTAGACTATAGACTAGACTATAGACTAGACTATAGACTAGACTATAGACTAGACTATAGACTAGACTATAGACTAGACTATAGACTAGACTATAGACTAGACTATAGACTAGACTATAGACTAGACTATAGACTAGCTATGGACTAGATTATAGACTAGACTATAGACTAGACTATAGACTAGATTATAGACTAGACTATAGACTAATAGACTACACTATAGATTAGACTATAAACTAGACTATAGATTAAACTATAGACTAGACTATAGATCAGACTATTGACTAGAATATAGATTAGACAATAGACTAGACTATAGATTAGACATAGACTAGACTATAGACGAGATAATGAACTAAACTATAGTCTAGTCTATAGTCTAGTATAGGCTAGAATATAGATCAAAAAGAACTGAGTTTTTACAAGAATTAGTTGATCATGAATTTTAGTAATATGTATATGTAGGGCATGGTATCAGTCCAACTTGCCTAAATTAGATTTGCATGTATAAAGCTCTTCTAAATGTAAATTTACTTAACTCTCGCTCACTCACATACATGCAACATAATTTCCCCCCAAACGACCATTAATGAAAATTTTATATTAACTATAAATATAGACAATATAAAAAAAACTTAATAAATTTATTTTACAGCAACAACTACCATAGCAAATACCCACTTAAAATCAACTTCTTTATATAAAATCATATAAAGAAATAAAATTTGAAAAAACGTTTTACTCGTATTGTACATAAACGGCAGTACAACAGAAAGTTTTTAATAAAAACAATTGCAACAACTACAACAACAAAAAAATTATGCTATTTAATGAACAAATAAAAAAAATCTAAACTAAACAATTTATAGTTATTTACAATTTCTATAACGAAACCATCATTTGTAGTTAAAATACAGAAACAAAAAAAAAAAAAAAACCAAAACGATCAATGAGCAATAATTAAAATTGACTGACTGACTGAATAGCTGTTGGTTATAATAGGTCAGACAATTGTTATGGTTGGAATTTTTTTTATAACATGTTTTCAATTACAAACATTCAGGGACAGACGGACGCAGGGAGGGTGACAGCAGACTGACAAGTACAGCGACCTCTGCTTATAAGTTAAAGCTTTTACATTTTCATTTTTATTTTATTGATTTATTTTTTGGTTTCCAATTGTGAAACTTTTTTTTACTTTATTACCCCATATTAGTTTTACTGTAACTAATTCTTTTTTAAACCGTTTAACGGGTCTTGGGTGTACTACTCTACTACCACTTCAAATCTTCTTTCAATGATTCAAAAATACACAGAATTTCGTAAAAACAAATAAACTTCTATTTAATTTTGATTGTTTTTGTGTTTTGGTTTACTTAATAATTTTTTTTTATATTGTTACTTTATGATGTTATGGTTGTTGTTGTTATTCTTGCTGTTGCAATTAAATTGTTTATAGACACAATCACAAAAAAACAACAACAACAATAATAAATTATTTATAAACTACAAAGCCCCTCTAATATTAGCTGATGGTACGTAGCATTCCCATCCGCTTGTAAACAAAATAACAACAAAAACAAACATAAAGAGTTAGTGAGTCGGTATGTGAATGAATGAGTGTGCGATCGGATGGTGAAGACCCCATAGGAAATTTAGCTTCAGAAACTGTTTGTTAAAAGCAAATAGCATTGAAACTAAGATGAATCACGCCCTTCGATATTGATCGAAATTTCCATTTAAGTTTTGATCGTTCTTAAAGTTCAGGATTATAAAAAAGTTTTAGTAGTTAAGTACAATAGTGTCTGAATATAAGACAATTATATTTCGGGGTTAAGAATTCCATAAGTTCTCAGTTGTGAAGCTCTGACTTTTGGAATTGTGTCCTCCAAGGAAAGTTTGAAGCACTGTTAATCGTAATAGATACTCCACTTTGCAGGTCCTTCTCAGATCATTCTGTTGATGTTAATAGATCTTCACTTAATTATCATTGTGATTATAGGATTTGCTGGTACTATAAAGTTCAAAATTATAGAAACAATCCGACTTAGCGCAGATGTTTCGAAAAAAAATGATAATCGATCCTCCACACCGTTAAGATCATCCATAGCAGACTAAAGACGGTAGTTATTCGAACTATCCTACCAGGCCCAGACAGGCTGATCTTGCAGCAGCGAATAGCTGTCTATAGAACAACGACTTTCCATCTTACTTTCTGAAGATCTTGCTTTCTCCAAATTTCAAATAATCCATTGTCTGATTCGGATATTCTTCAGTCCACTTCGTAATGCATCTAATAAAAGTTATGAACACGACATCTGTCATCGATTTCATTGTTTTCCCTAATAAACTTAGTTTCGTCAATTCGATATTTTAAACTGTAGATCAGTTTTGCAATACTTAAACTCTCGAAGTTTACGTCACGATTGCCTCTTATGAAGTATCTTAATTGATCTAGATAATCGCAGTTTTCATCTGAGAGAAAACAACTACTAAGGCTCTCGAAATCGGTAATTGACGACTTCCACTCGTAGAGTATGCTTAACTTTGTGGGGTTCTCAGTAACCAAGAATGTTCGAGATGATCTAAGTTTTTCTCTGAAATTGGAGATCGTATACTAGTGTAAAATCCATTTGAATGGTTCATTCATTGACTCTTCTTATTGCATCTAATAAGTGTTTCGAACACGACATCTGTCATCGATTTGATCTTTTTCTCTGATAAATTTAGTTTCATCAATTCGATATTTCAATCTGTAGATCAGTTTTGAAATACAAAAACTCTGGAAATTTATGTAAGTCACGATTGCCTCTTATGGAATATCCTAAATGATCTAGATAATGCCAGTTTTCCGCTGCAATTCCAACATGATAATGGAACATATAGGTCATCCACATAAGAACAACTGCTAAAGCTCTCGAAATTGGTAACTCACGACTTCTACTTGTAGAGTATGCTTAACTTTGTGGGACTCTCACTAACCTATCTTGCTTTCTCCAAATTTCAAATAATCCATTGTCTGATTCGGATATTCTTCAGTCCACTTCGTAATGCATCTAATAAAAGTTATGAACACGACATCTGTCATCGATTTCATTGTTTTCCCTAATAAACTTAGTTTCGTCAATTCGATATTTTAAACTGTAGATCAGTTTTGCAATACTTAAACTCTCGAAGTTTACGTCACGATTGCCTCTTATGAAGTATCTTAATTGATCTAGATAATCGCAGTTTTCATCTGAGAGAAAACAACTACTAAGGCTCTCGAAATCGGTAATTGACGACTTCCACTCGTAGAGTATGCTTAACTTTGTGGGGTTCTCAGTAACCAAGAATGTTCGAGATGATCTAAGTTTTTCTCTGAAATTGGAGATCGTATACTAGTGTAAAATCCATTTGAATGGTTCATTCATTGACTCTTCTTATTGCATCTAATAAGTGTTTCGAACACGACATCTGTCATCGATTTGATCTTTTTCTCTGATAAATTTAGTTTCATCAATTCGATATTTCAATCTGTAGATCAGTTTTGAAATACAAAAACTCTGGAAATTTATGTAAGTCACGATTGCCTCTTATGGAATATCCTAAATGATCTAGATAATGCCAGTTTTCCGCTGCAATTCCAACATGATAATGGAACATATAGGTCATCCACATAAGAACAACTGCTAAAGCTCTCGAAATTGGTAACTCACGACTTCTACTTGTAGAGTATGCTTAACTTTGTGGGACTCTCAGTAACCAAGAATGTTCTATATGATCTAAGTTTTTCTCTGAAATTTGAGATCGTTTATATTACCTATATGCAGATTGTGTGAGGATCACTAGATCCATCCAAACATTGAAAGATGAAGAAGAGTGGTACAACTTGGAAAGTTCATTCAAAGAAACGGAAGTTTTGGAGTTTGAAATGGATATCACTTCATTAATAAATTATTAGTACTTTTAGAATCCTACTAATCGTTCTATGGAATAGTGATAGGTGGGAAATGGAACGTAACGTAAAAAATGTCAATGATTTCAAACCGATCACAGATAGATTCCCAAGATCACTGATCGGTATATGAAATAGTGATGGGTGGGAAAATGGAAATGAAAACAAGAGATAAAAACGTCCCATTACAACGTAAAAAATTTCAATGATTTCAAACCGATCACAGATAAATGCCTAAGATCATTGAACGCAGAATGATCGAGCGATTAAGAAATTCACTTCCCAAATTTCCTACCTTACCTTACCTTTCAGTTCAATTAGTTTCTTTTTTTTTCTTGCTGTCGTTGGTCGGTCCCCATTGCTTACAATATTTAAATAAGTAAAAAGCTTTTTAAGAGGCCTGAAAGTGCATAGAACTCTAAATTTAAACAAATGTACATAAAAATCCATACACATTTTGAAAGACAGACAGACATTCGTTGTTGTTTTATTTGGAAGTGACATACATGTATAACAACAACTACTTTATGGCAATATAATAAAAAATAAAGTGACTTAATGCATAAATGGTTGTTGACAATATCGGTTCGACGACTCAAAAAAAACAATATATGGATAAAAGAAGGGAGAGCACGTAAATGATCGTGCAAAGAAAGGAGAGGGAAAAAAGTGGAAAATGAAATATCAATAACCATACAATAATAATTATAATAACAAAAAATATTTGTGATAAGGAACAGTAAAGAAATATTAAAACAAATTTTAAAAATTCCCGCGATCAGGCAAAAAATGAGAGCACATTAAACAAACAACTGATATTTTCAGAAAACTGATGTTTATTTCTTTGAAACACAAACATTCCAAGCCAATGTAGTATTTATTCCATTGTTGCTGTTGTTAATACAGACAATGATCAGTTTGAAAGATCTCGGTAAAAGAGAGCGAATGCCTAAAGATCACTGCACGCGTTTAACGCACGAATGATTTTTTTTTATCAATTAGGAGCGTTATTTAAATATAACATTTTTCTCTCATTTTTGGGGTTTCTTTCCTGGTTATAGGAGAGACTATTATGAAACCCACGATAAACAAAACCCACGCACTTACTATGTATGCTTTGTTTTGGTTCTGCTAGTGATTGTGGTTCGTTCTTATCTGTTATTTTCAAATTTCATTCATACTACGTGATTTCGTTTAACACTCTACTCCTACTTTTGCTTTCTTCCCTGATGATGATGATGTTGGTAATATGTCCTCTAGTTTTGTATTGGGGCCACTTGAGTCGTTTTCTTTTGTCTTTTCTTTTTATTTCTTTTTTACTTTTGAAATTCTCATCATATCTTTCATTTAACAAATTTTTGATTTTATGCTTCTTTTCTTTATCAGAATGCGTGTTTACTTACAATTTTGCTTATTTCTTTTGTGTGTTTTTTCCTTTGGTCCCCAAAACAGGACAGTTGACAACTGTTTGACATTTGTTTTGTTTTCGTGTGGGAATATTTTGTTTTTATTTCAACCTCGTATGTATAACAACAACAATATATTCAATCTTTTTTTTTTTTTTTTTTGGAAGATGTCATACATGTCATACTCAGAAACTCATACATTCTACTTCTGTTACGCTCTCCTTTACTTCATTAACATTAAGTAAGTGGAGTATGATTTACATATAAACCATAAAATATTTAATGTGTATAAATTTAAATATTTATTGTGGCTTCTTTTGCTCCTACTTCTTTTTCACTTATACACACACACATATACCAGAAAAATCGGTCGTAGTCACCTTATTTTGGGATCATTGAAGATTATTTGATTGTTTTTCAATTTTATGTTTTTGTTGGTTTCTTCTATGCTAGTATGTCCTTAAGGAATTTATTGGTTGTTTGATAGTTTTGACAGTTTTAATGAACTTTTGTTTACATAAAGATTATAGGTTAGTTTTTGTATGACATTTCCCTACGTTTTGTGGTATGACATTGTAAGGAAATTGGGGATCATTTATGGTTATACATACATACGTATGTAAATTACTGTAATTTATTTCCTTCCGTTTGTCGAGGATTACTTTTTGGAATTTGATTGGGGAAGTAGTTGGTAATATGTATGTAAATGAAGGAATTCGAAGTGTTTGAGAAAGATTTTGGGTTAATTTTAAGGCTATTAATAAGATAAGTATCTAGAACTTTTAGAAGTTTTAATTTAAATGTTATTATAAAATACAAAAACTGCTTAAATAATGAACTCTTATAAATTTCCAGAAGATCTTTTCACTAGACGTTAAAATAATCTAATCAGATGAAATAGAACTAAAATAGAACTGAACTAGAACTGAACTAGAACTGAACTAGACTTGAACTAGAACTGAACTAGAACTGAACTAGAACTGAACTAGAACTGAACTAGAACTGAACTAGAACTGAACTAGAACTGAACTAGAACTGAACTAGAACTGAACTAGAACTGAACTAGACTGAACTAGAACTGAACTAGAACTGAACTAGAACTGAACTAGAACTGAACTAGAACTGAACTAGAACTGAACTGAACTAGAACTGAACTAGAACTGAACTAGAACTGAACTAGAACTGAAACTAGAACTGAACTAGAACTGAACTAGAACTGAACTAGAACTGAACTAGAACTGAACTAGAACTGAACTAGAACTGAACTAGAACTGAACTAGAACTGAACTAGAACTAACTAGAACTGAACTAGAACTGAACTAGAACTGAACTAGAACTGAACTAGAACTGAACTAGAACTGAACTAGAACTGAACTAGAACTGAACTAGACTGAACTAGAACTGAACTAGAACTGAACTAGAACTGAACTAGAACTGAACTAGAACTGAACTAGAACTGAACTAGAACTGAACTAGAACTGAACTAGAACTGAACTAGAACTGAACTAGAACTAGAACTGAACTAACTAGAACTGAACTAGAACTAGAACTAGAACTGAACTAGAACTGAACTAGAACTGAACTAGAACTGAACTAGAACTGAACTAGAACTGAACTAGAACTGAACTAGAACTGAACTAGAACTGAACTAGAACTGAACTAGAACTGAACTAGAACTGAACTAGAACTGAACTAGAACTGAACTAGAACTGAACTAGAACTGAACTAGAACTGAACTAGAACTGAACTAGAACTGAACTAGAACTGAACTAGAACTGAACTAGAACTGAACTAGAACTGAACTAGAACTGAACTAGAACTGAACTAGAACTGAACTAGAACTGAACTAGAACTGAACTAGAACTGAACTAGAACTGAACTAGAACTGAATAGAACTGAACTAGAACTGAACTAGAACTGAACTAGAACTGAACTAGAACTGAACTAGAACTGAACTAGAACTGAACTGAACTAAACTGAACTAGAACTGAACTAGAACTGAACTAGAACTGAACCAGAACTGAACTAGAACTGAACTAGAACTGAACTAGAACTGAACTAGATCTGAACTAGAACTGAACTAGAACTGAACTAGAACTGAACTAGAACTAGAACTGAACTAGAACTGAACTAGAACTGAACTAGAACTGAACTAGAACTGAACTAGAACTGAACTAGAACTGAACTAGAACTAGAACTGAACTAAACTAGAACTAGAACTGAACTAGAACTAGAACTGAACTAGAACTGAACTAGAACTGAACTAGAACTGAACTAGAACTGAACTAGAACTGAACTAGAACTGAACTAGAACTGAACTAGAACTAGAACTGAACTAGAACTAGAACTGAACTAGAACTAGAACTGAACTAGAACTGAACTAGAACTGAACTAGAACTGAACTAGAACTGAACTAGAACTGAACTAGAACTGAACTAGAACTGAACTAGAACTGAACTAGAACTGAACTAGAACTGAACTAGAACTGAACTAGAACTGAACTAGAACTGAACTAGAACTGAACTAGAACTGAACTAGAACTGAACTAGAACTGAACTAGAACTGAATTAGAACTGAACTAGAACTGAACTAGAACTGAACTAGAACTGAACTAGAACTGAATTAGAACTGAACTAGAACTGAACTAGAACTGAACTAGAACTGAACTAGAACTAAACTAGAACTGAACTAGAACTGAACTAGAATGAACTAGAGACTAGTGCTGAACTAGAACTGAACTAGAACTGAACTAGAACTGAACTAGAACTGAACTAGAACTGACTAGAACTGAACTAGAACTGACTCTGAACTGAACTAGAACTGAACTAGAACTGAACTAGAACTGAACTAGAACTGACTAGAACTGAACTAGAACTGAACTAGAACTGAACTAGAACTGAACAGAACTGACTACGGAAACTACGAACTGAACTAGAAATGAACTAGACCTGAACTAAACTGAACTAGACTGAACTAGAACTGAACTAGAACTGACTAGAACTGAACTAGAACTGAACTAGAACTGAACTAGAACGAACTAGAACTGAACTAGGAACTGAACTAGAACTGAACTAGAACTTAACTAGAACTGAACTAGAACTGAACTGGAACTGAACTAGAACTGAACTAGAACTGAACTAGAACTGACTAGAACTGAACTTAACTGAACTAGAGACTGAACTAGAACTGAACTAGAACTGAACTAGAACTGACTAGAACTGAACTAGAACTGAACTAGAACTGAACTAAAACTGAACTAGAATTGAACTAGAACTGAACTAGAACCTTCCCACTAAAGTGGTGTAGGGTATAAAAAATTTCAAGATTTTGAAACATATGTTAATACGGGCGACTAAGTGAAGAAAATTTAATTTTCTTTAAAGCATTTGTTATTTTAAAATTTAGAATTGACTACTACCCCTATAATTAACACATTCTTATACTTCAAGCAAATGCCGAAAGATTTTCTTAATTAAAAGGCATTCTTATGGAAGTGCGCATCATCGTAAATTTTGCAAACAAATCTAATTTAATTAATGTTACAAAAGACCTTGATTAGAAATTTTTCGAATTTCTCACACTACGAAAAAATCAGCAACATGACCTCAGCTATAAATTTAAAATGCTCTTATTCATTTCTCTTCACTTCCTTATATCCGTTTCTTCTGTGGGCAAGAAAAGCCCACACGCATACTCTCACCGAATATCATGACTTAAGATAAATGTTCTGTGTGTGAAATACTTCCGTTAACAGACAAACAATAAAAATTAAATTAACTGACCCCTACAATTATCAAAAACACAGAGACTGACCAGTACAGTCAGGCAGTTTAGATAGATAGACAGGCAAACACTTTATACAACATAGTAAATACTATATTAATGGCTACATGGGGTATTCAAAATGATGACCCAAAATCATTAAGCATCTGTTGTATTTATTGGCCAGACCAAAAACTGAAGAGAAGAAAATAACTATAGACATTTGAATTTAAAATCTGTAACGATTTGTTTACAAAAGAACTGACCACAAAAGAATAATTTTTCTCGGACTTTTTTCAAGAAGAAATCTTGGTCATGTTAACCAACCAACAATGGCTGGAAAAAAACCATATGTGACAATTGATTTTTGTTTATAGTACCAACAAAAAAGGCTTAAATTTCGAAAATCTTGCTGACGATCATCATAATGATGATTTGTTGAATTTGTGTGTTTAAATTGCCCTTATCATCTTTCTCATGATGACGATAAATGATTTCGTATCAGAAATTGATCTGTGGTTTTTGTGGTTATTTCTCCAGATTTTTTATATGGATAATTTAAAAGTTTGTTTTGTGTTTTTTTTGTAATGTGCTAAAAATGAAAGTTAAACAATGGTTAACATTTTAAGGACCTTGATAACAGATTTATTAAGATTTCTTTGTAAGTGCACAGTTGAATTATTATTATAATTGAACACTTCAAGAAAAAATAGGTCATCATTTAATGGCACCTAAAAGATGTGGTCACAAAAGAAACCACTCAAACCAAATGTCACAAAATTATCATGGAATAAAACATGAAAGGGAAGCCGACAGTAATTGTTTTTTGCTTGGAAACAGTAATAGCTGGAACTTTAGTTTGGGAGATCAGATTTAAACAAATCGTTTCTAATCGTAGCTTAACTCTTTGGATCCACCAGTTCTAGTGCAGTTTTATTTCAGTTCTAGTTCAGTTCTAGTTCAGTTCTAGTTCAGTTCTAGTTCAGTTCTAGTTCAGTTCTAGTTCAGTTCTATTTCAGTTCTAGTTCAGTTCTAGTTCAGTTCAGTTCTAGTTCAGTTCTAGTTCAGTTCTAGTTCAGTTCTAGTTCAGTTCAGTTCTAGTTCAGTTCTAGTTCAGTTCTAGTTCAGTTCTAGTTCAGTTCTAGTTCAGTTCTAGTTCAGTTCTAGTTCAGTTCTAGTTCAGTTCTAGTTCAGTTCTAGTTCAGTTCTAGTTCAGTTCTAGTTCAGTTCTAGTTCAGTTCTAGTTCAGTTCTAGTTCAGTTCTAGTTCAGTTCTAGTTCAGTTCTAGTTCAGTTCTAGTTCAGTTCTAGTTCAGTTCTAGTTCAGTTCTAGTTCAGTTCTAGTTCAGTTCTAGTTCAGTTCTAGTTCAGTTCTAGTTCAGTTTCTAGTTCAGTTTCTAGTTCAGTTCTAGTTCAGTTCTAGTTCAGTTCTAGTTCAGTTCTAGTCAGTTCTAGTTCAGTTCTAGTTCAGTTCTAGTTCAGTTCTAGTTCAGTTCTAGTTCAGTTCTAGTTCAGTTCTAGTTCAGTTCTAGTTCAGTTCTAGTTCATTCTAGTTCAGTTCTAGTTCAATTCTAGTTCAGTTCTAGTTCAGTTCTAGTTCAGTTCTAGTTCAGTTCTAGTTCAGTTCTAGTTCAGTTCTAGTTCAGTTCTAGTTCAGTTCTAGTTCAGTTCTAGTTCAGTTCTAGTTCAGTTCTAGTTCAGTTCTAGTTCAGTTCTAGTTCAGTTCTAGTTCAGTTCTAGTTCAGTTCTAGTTCAGTTCTAGTTCAGTTCTAGTTCAGTTCTAGTTCAGTTCTAGTTCAGTTCTAGTTTAGTTCTAGTTCATTTCTAGTTCAGTTTTAGTTCAGTTTTAGTTCAGTTCATCTTATAAATTCAAACTTGAATATCCACTACTCCTTTCTTACATTCTATCGCTTCAATCCTATTTCAATACTCCATCCAAAATTCACAAGATTTGTTTAACAGGTGCTGTTCAGACAAGCATTTAGTCCTTTTTACATGCCCTTTACTCAATTTCAATCTTATCCTTATGGTGGTGGTTGATTTTTGTAGGTGTTTATCTTGTTGTCAGCAGCAACTTGTTGTCGATCAGCAGCTAACACAGATCTCTACATCTACTCCTACAGTGTACGAAATACAAAAACAATTTCATTGTCTTTCTTATTTCTCAAATCCCAATTTTCATCATATCTGCATGTATGCATTTTAAAGTAGCAGCAGCAAAGTGCATGTAAAATTTTCATACGGGTGCAAAATACGAAAAATTCCCACAGCATCTTTGAAGCGACTTTCTTTTACATGATTGAAATCTTGTGAGAAAAAATTGATACCGTGTTTATATATATTTGAAAGTATTAATGATTTTTTACTTGATTATGTACAATATTGTTAGTTTTACTTTTTTCTTTAAATATGAATCAATTCGAATTTGTATGTGTTATTTTCGTTTTGTGTTTATTTCCATGTCCTTAAGGATATTTTTTTGTTGTGTATTTGTATTTTTATTATTAGTCCTGGTTTGAAGCCTGAGAAAATAGTTGTTAGTATTTCGTTTTGGTTTTACAGGTTAATAATTGATTTTTGGTTTCTATTCAAATGTGGAAGGAGTCTATTCTTATTATAAATTTGGTAACAATTTTTTATTTATGGTGCAATGAATATTCCCAGAGTGTTTTTGTAAGAAGAGAGTCTGAGTTGTGCCGTAATGTGCGTGAGAATTATGAAAATCTCAGATCATTATTTGTAATGCAAAAGAGTTTTTGAGCTAAAGATTTATTATTAGGAATTGAAAGAAAAGTTATACTGCATTCTTCAATATAACTTCATGGGAAATAATTATAAATGATAATATTGAAAGACGATAATAAATCCTACTTTTTAATCGATTAAAGATAAAGAACGAACAAAATATAATTATTACGATTACGAATTTGGCAAACTAACTAGAATAGAACTAAAACAGAACTTGAACTATACTAGAACTGAACTAGAACTGAATTAGAACTGAACTAGAACTGAACTAGAACTGAATTAGAACTGAACTAGAACTGAACTAGAACTGAACTAGAACTGAACTAGAACTGAACTAGAACTGAACTAGAACTGAACTAGAACTGAACTAGAACTGAACTAGAACTGAACTAGAACTGAACTAGAACTGAACTAGAACTGAACTAGAACTGAACTAGAACTGAACTAGAACTGAACTAGAACTGAACTAGAACTGAACTAGAACTGAACTAGAACTGAACTAGAACTGAACTAGAACTGAACTAGAACTGAACTAGAACTGAACTAGAAATGAACTAGAACTGAACTAGAACTGAACTAGAACTGAACTAGAACTGAACTAGAAATGAACTAGAACTTAACTAGAACTGAACTAGAACTGAACTAGAACTGAACTAGAACTGAACTAGAACTGAACCAGAACTGAACTAGAACTGAACTAGAACTGAACTAGAACTGAACTAGAACTGAACTAGAACTGAACTACAACTGAACTAGAACTGAACTAGAACTGAACTACAACTGAACTAGAACTGAACTAGAACTGAACTACAACTGAACTACAACTGAACTAGAACTGAACTAGAACTGAACTAAAACTGAACTAGAACTGACCTAGACTGAACTAGAACTGAACTAGAACTGAACTAGAACTGAACTAGAACTGAACTAGAACTGAACTAGAACTGAACTAGAACTGAACTAGAACTGAACTAGAACTGAACTAGAACTGAACTAGAACTGAACTAGAACTGAACTAGAACTGAACTAGAACTGAACTAGAACTGAACTAGAACTGAACTAGAACTGAACTAGACTGAACTAGAACTGAACTAGAACTGAACTAGAACTGAACTAGAACTGAACTAGAACTGAACTAGAACTGAACTAGAACTGAACTAGAACGAACTAGAACTGAACTAGAACTGAACTAGAACTGAACTAGAACTGAACTAGAACTGAACTAGAACTGAACTAGAACTGAACTAGAACTGAACTAGAACTGAACTAGAACTGAACTAGAACTGAACTAGAACTGAACTAGAACTGAACTAGAACTGAACTACTGACTAGAACTGAACTAGAAACTGAACTAGAACTGAACTAGAACTGAACTAGAACTGAACTAGAACTGAACTAGAACTGAACTAGAACTGAACTAGAACTGAACTAGAACTGAACTAGAACTGAACTAGAACTGAACTAGAACTGAACTGGAACTGAACAAGAACTGAACTAGAATTGAACTAGAACTGAACTAAAACTGAACTGAACTAGAATTAGAACAGAACTAGAACTATTTTTAGAACAGTTTTCAACCAAGAGTTACAAACATGACAATAAACCAAAAACACCCTATTTTCCATAGGAAATCCATCGAAAGTATGAATATGCTTAAAAGGAAAATAAAATAACGAAGAAATGCAGAAGGAAAAACATTCAAATTGACGGAAGTTGATCACACTTCTAACGTGCGAATAAAAAGTAGACCTTAATACAGCACAAAAAACTATCTATAGAATCATTCAACAGAATGCAAACAATAATTTTTACCTTTTTATCTTATTTGCCAAAAAATAAAAATGAGAACAAAAAATAAGAGCAAATAAAGAACGCATTGAGACAATAAAAGAGCAACAAAATACCGAACGATCACTATTTGTTATTGTTTTACACCGAGATCGTATGAATGTGAATGAGAAAGCAACGGTATTGTATTGATTTTACGTTATGAGAAAACGGAAGTACAATTCTAAGGAAGCAACAATTTCCGTTCAATGTGAATTGATGTTTAATGTTTAAAAGGAATATATATTTTTTGTTTTATTTGTCCTTAAAGGAAGTTGAATAACCGTTTTGTTTAAAACATTGAAACAAGTGTGAATAGATAATTAACAGGTTAAATATAAAAGACATTTAAAAATAAAATGTTTTGTAGATTTTTTGCGGAAATTTTGTGAAAAAATTCTTAGATTTTTTTTTGCAAAATTCTTCTATAGTTTTTGCCTTGCCCTTTTATTTAAACTACTATAATTGCTGTTTAATGCCTTTAATTGTTTTATAAAAGGGCGTTATCCCTGTTGTTTATTTTAATTTCTTTTTAATTTTATTATTGGCTTTTTTATAATAGAATTCTACAAACTATTTTTTTTCCATTTTATTGTATGAATTATGATTTTTCCTTTTAACATAACTTCCGTTTTGCTACTGATTTATGTTTGCTGTCGGTACTGTTTTTCTAAGTAATTGAATTAAACCTAAAATTTGATTTAATATTCATATTATAAACATTTAAATTTGTTTTATAAATTTCATAATTTTGCTGGCAGTCCATCAACACCCCATTGAGCGTTTTTCTGCTTTTAAACAGATTAAAGGCAGACATAAAATTGCATATAGCAAGTACTGTTTAAAAATCATTATGTTTACAGTAGGACCAATATAAGGCCCTAAAGAGTACCATAAATACTTAGGCAAGTATTCCTAGACCAATAAAACTAATGCATTCCGTATCTTATTTATCATTGGTGTCAGTTCGATAAGTTTCCTACTTATTTTTACCAATTTTGTGCAGAAATTTTTTCATTTTTTGCATAGCAACCACTTTTAGTCCCCTTTTTATATAAGTTTGGACATACCACTCATTTGTCACACATTTAACTCTCAACATCTGTGTAAATCAATCATATGTGTACTTGTACAAGTCTAGCACATAAGTACATGTCACAATTTTATAGGCCTTCATTGTTTAGCTCTTAAAAAATACAGTGATTCGGAAAACCGAAATTACACTTTTCAATATAAAATAGTTTAGTTTAGTTCTATCTCAGTTTCTAGTTCAGTTCTAGTTCAGTTCTATCTCAGTTTCTAGTTCAGTTCTAGTTCAGTTCTAGTTCAGTTCTAGTTCAGTTCTAGTTCAGTTCTAGTTCAGTTCTAGTTCAGTTCTAGTTCAGTTCTAGTTCAGTTCTAGTTCAGTTCTAGTTCAGTTCTAGTTCAGTTCTAGTTCAGTTCTAGTTCAGTTCTAGTTCAGTTCTAGTTCAGTTCTAGTTCAGTTCTAGTTCAGTTCTAGTTCAGTTCTAGTTCAGTTCTAGTTCAGTTCTAGTTCAGTTCTAGTTCAGTTCTAGTTCAGTTCTAGTTCAGTTCTAGTTCAGTTCTAGTTCAGTTCTAGTTCAGTTCTAGTTCAGTTCTAGTTCAGTTCTAGTTCAGTTCTAGTTCAGTTCTAGTTCAGTTCTAGTTCAGTTCTAGTTCAGTTCTAGTTCAGTTCTAGTTCAGTACTAGTTCAGTTCTAGTTCAGTTCTAGTTCAGTTCTAGTTCAGTTCTAGTTCAGTTCTAGTTCAGTTTTAGTTCAGTTCTAGTTCAGTTCTAGTTCAGTTCTAGTTCAGTTCTAGTTTAGTTCTAGTTCAGTTCTAGTTCAGTTCTAGTTCAGTTTAGTTCAGTTCTAGTTCAGTTCTAGTTCAGTTCTAGTTCAGTTCTAGTTCAGTTCTAGTTCAGTTCTAGTTCAGTTCTAGTTCAGTTCTAGTTCAGTTCTAGTTCAGTTCAGTTCTAGTTCAGTTCTAGTTCAGTTCTAGTTCAGTTCTAGTTCAGTTCAGTTCTAGTTCAGTTCTAGTTCAGTTCTAGTTCAGTTCTAGTTCAGTTCAGTTCTAGTTCAGTTCTAGTTCAGTTCTAGTTCAGTTCTAGTTCAGTTCTAGTTCAGTTCTAGTTCAGTTCTAGTTCAGTTCTAGTTCAGTTCTAGTTCAGTTCTAGTTCAGTTCTAGTTCAGTTCTAGTTCAGTTCTAGTTCAGTTCTAGTTCAGTTCTAGTTCAGTTCTAGTTCAGTTCTAGTTCAGTTCTAGTTCAGTTCTAGTTCAGTTCTAGTTCAGTTCTAGTTCAGTTCAGTACTAGTTCAGTTCTAGTTCAGTTCTAGTTCAGTTCTAGTTCAGTTCTAGTTCAGTTCTAGTTCAGTTTTAGTTCAGTTCTAGTTCAGTTCTAGTTCAGTTCTAGTTCAGTTCTAGTTTAGTTCTAGTTCAGTTCTAGTTCAGTTCTAGTTCAGTTTTAGTTCAGTTCTAGTTCAGTTCTAGTTCAGTTCTAGTTCAGTTCTAGTTCAGTTCTAGTTCAGTTCTAGTTCAGTTCTAGTTCAGTTCTAGTTCAGTTCTAGTTCAGTTCAGTTCTAGTTCAGTTCTAGTTCAGTTCTAGTTCAGTTCTAGTTCAGTTCAGTTCTAGTTCAGTTCTAGTTCAGTTCTAGTTCAGTTCTAGTTCAGTTCTAGTTCAGTTCTAGTTCAGTTCTAGTTCAGTTCTAGTTCAGTTCTAGTTCAGTTCTAGTTCATTTCTAGTTCATTTCTAGTTCAGTTCTAGTTCAGTTCTAGTTCAGTTCTAGTTCAGTTCTAGTTCAGTTCTAGTTCAGTTCTAGTTCAGTTCTAGTTCAGTTCTAGTTCAGTTCTAGTTCAGTTCTAGTTCAGTTCTAGTTCAGTTCTAGTTCAGTTCTAGTCAGTTCTAGTTCAGTTCTAGTTCAGTTCTAGTTCAGTTCTAGTTCAGTTCTAGTTCAGTTCTAGTTCAGTTCTAGTATTCAGTTCTAGTTCAGTTCTAGTTCAGTTCTAGTTCAGTTCTAGTTCAGTTCTAGTTCAGTTCTAGTTCAGTTCTAGTTCAGTTCTAGTTCAGTTCTAGTTCAGTTCTAGTTCAGTTCTAGTTCAGTTCTAGTTCAGTTCTAGTTCAGCTCAAGTTCAGTTCTAATTCAGTTTCCTTCCATCGTCCAGTGGAATGAAGGAAAATAACCAGTTATTTTTGATTATGACAATGCAGACTCTTCTACATTACTTAGTAATTAGTGTTCAAAGTATTTCTTAATAAAATTTTTGACCATGTCATAACTTTTGTGTGACACTGTACATTTGCAAACATCATTATTTCATTCATGTAGTCTCGTACATATTTGCTATGAGTACTTTTTTTTTATTCATTTTCATAGTAAGTGACCACTTTTTATATGTGAATAAAATGTACGAGGATGTACGAAAGTATGTTAGTATAAACGAGTTGAATGACAGCTCATTTGACAGTTAGTTAAAAAAAGTTTAAAGAACCTAAAGACATATATAATATATGGCAGGCACTTAATATAGAGGTATGTATTATTACATACATATATAAAATATATGTATACATAAATACTATATAGTAAATACATATCTACATATGTATTTCGTAGTAAAGTGTAGTAAAAGTTTAAGTACTTTCTGTCATTTAATGAAAGAAAAAAATCCTCATTTATAATGATGCTATTGAAAAAAAAACCTTTTTTATCGTTTGTTCATATATACACTCGTGTATATATAATTTTTGTTGTAAAAATGTCAATTGTTTGCAGTTATTTTTAAAATATTTTATAGACCTTGAGCTAATGCAAAAAAATAAAATTGTTTGTAATGTATGTAAGTGTAAATGACTATGGACGTAGGACGTTATCAGTATTAAATGTTCTAGTTTAAAAGTGTTTAAAATTCTGTTATAGAAACCTAATTTAAAAATATCAAAAGATTTTTTTTGTATTTAAAGTACTACTGCATGTAGATTTGTTCTAGACCAAATGTAATAAATTTTTTATGTAAAAGGTGTTAAATTTCTCAAGTGGTTTTTCAATGCCAAACACAGTTTTTAACTAAATAATCAAATTTATTTGTTTATCTTAGAATTGTAATATTAGAGGTTTATAGCTTGTATTGAACTAAGATTTTTTATGATTTTCAAGCGCTTGATTTATGTTGGAAAAAATGATCATATTATATGTTTTCCAACATTAAATATTGGAATTTTCTTATCTCAAAACGATAACCTTTAGAGTGCAATATTGTTAAAGTAGAAAAATTCTTTAGTCCTAAAGATTTGATGTTTTTAAAAAAGTTCCACAAAATCTGAAAAGATTTGTTTTCGATTTTGTAGAAAAATAAAATTTTTGGTTTTCTTTTTGTCAAATTCTGATTTTTCAATTTCAGTTCTAGTTCAGGTATCGTCAGTTCTAGTTGAGTTCTATTCAGTCTGTAGTTCTAGTTCAGTTCTAGTTCAGTTCTAGTTCAGTTCTAGTTCAGTTCTAGTTCAGTTTCTAGTCGTACTAGTTTCAGTTCAGTTCAGTTCAGTTCAGTCTAGTTCAGTTCTAGTTCAGTTCTAGTTCAGTTCTAGTTCAGTTCTAGTTCAGTTCTAGTTCCAGTTCTAGTTCAGTTCTAGTTCAGTCTCGTTCAGTTCTAGTTCAGTTCTAGTTCAGTTCTAGTTCCGTTCTAGTTCAGTTCTAGTTCAGTTTCTAGTTCAGTTCTAGTTCAGTTCTATGTTCAGTTCCTAGTTCAGTCTAGTCTAGTTATTCAGTTCTAGTTCAGTTCCTATGTTCATTTCTAGTTCAGTCTAGTTCAGTTCTAGTTCTAGTTCTAGTTCAGTTCTAGTTCAGTTCTCGTTCAGTTCTAGTTCAGTTCTAGTTCAGTTCCTAGTTCAGTTCTAGTTCAGTTCTAGTTCTAGTTCAGTTCTAGTTCAGTTCTAGTTCAGTTCTAGTTCAGTTCTAGTTCAGTTCTAGTTCAGTTCTAGTTCAGTTCTAGTTCAGTTCTAGTTCAGTTCTAGTTCAGTTCTAGTTCAGTTCTAGTTCAGTTCTAGTTCAGTTCTAGTTCAGTTCTAGTTCAGTTCTAGTTCAGTTCTAGTTCAGTTCTAGTTCAGTTCTAGTTCAGTTCTAGTTCAGTTCTAGTTCAGTTCTAGTTCAGTTCTAGTTCAGTTCTAGTTCAGTTCTAGTTCAGTTCTAGTTCAGTTCTAGTTTAGTTCTAGTCTTTGTATTTATGTTGTCTTTCATGCACTGAAATGTTTTTTTCCGAAATCCGATTTTCCGCTTTAAATTTATATGTTATAGATTAAGGATCATGTTCTTAAATTTATAAACAGCAAAAAAAACTAAATGTCAATTCTGACACAATGAAAAACACCTTAAGACGTTCTGTCTAACTAAAGAAACAGCTGTCGTCTTTGATTGTGGCGCGTGCCAGCTACTAAAAAAAGGAGACAGACGGACAGATACACACAATATTGCAACACCGGGCCTACTTAATAACATTTAAGTGAACCCAAAAGTAAAAAGCAGTGCTGGTATAAAATTGATAAATAAAAGGAAGTGGAGGAAGAAAAAAGTAACGTATATTTGATGAGCAGTGCTCAAGGTCTCAAAGAACTCAAAGCCTAAAAGAGCGTGCTCAATTTCTCATCAAATGCCCAATTTCTCAATGAGTTTTAGAAGGACTCAAAGACAGGTAAATGAGTGTGTAATTGTGAGTAAGATCTGCTTAAAATACTCACTTATTTTAAATGAGTTGTGCTCTTTTGTGAGTCAATGTTTGCGAGAGTTTTTGTGTGTGTTATATCTATCTAAAAAGACTCCTTTTTCTGTAAGGAGTAACAGGATCTTGGCGCTCTTTTTTTTTTTTTTGGTATTTTGTTGTAATTATTATTAATGATTATTAGTTCTTTGGAATATGGGGGTTGTTTATTGATCCTTTGCGCTGGCTCAACATTTGTTACATTATTTCGAAGGAAGTTTTTAGTTTGTAACGTATTTTTGTCCTTTAGAAATATTGTTGAGCTGCTATTGAGGCTTTGTTTTTATGCTAACAAAAGAACACACTTTAGTTAATATAATGGAACGTGTCATAGTTTTTTAAAATAGAAAATGTTATAGGGGGAAGATAATTAGTACTGAAAGGTACATTATTATTAGTTTTATTTTGTTGGTAAAGGTCCTAAAATCTTATCTAAAGGAAGTTTTAGAAAATTTTGGTACGCGCCAAAGAGAAATCTAAAAGTATAAAAAACTTGTTAAATAAAGGTAAAGGAAATGTCTTTGAAATCCTAAAATTATTTTAATTGGATGAGGGTTTATTGATGAACAAAGATTAGGAGAAAGAAAAGTAGATGTTGTTACAACTCAGTCCCTTGGTACGATTTCTAATCAAGTTCTAGTTCAGTTCTGGTTCAATTCTAGTTTAGTTCTAATTCAGTTCTAGTTCAGTTCTAGTTCAGTTCTAGTTCAGTTCTAGTTCAGTTCTAGTTCAGTTCTAGTTCAGTTCTAATTCAGCTCTAGTTCAGTTCTAGTTCAGTTCTAATTCAATTCTAATTCAGTTCTAGTTCAGTTCTAGTTCAGTTCTAGTTCAATTCTAGTTCAGTTCTAGTTCAGTTCTAGTTCAGTTCTAGTTCAGTTCTAGTTCAGTTCTAGTTCAGTTCTAGTTCAGTTCTAGTTCAGTTCTAGTTCAGTTCTAGTTCAGTTCTAGTTCAGTTCTAGTTCAGTTCTAGTTCAGTTCTAGTTTTCTTCCATAAATCTTTCATCATATTTGTCTCCATACATTTTATGTAAAACTTTACTGTTTTTATCAACATTTTGACAAGGTGTTAATTTGTTAGAAATGCTGTCTAAAATCTCCGTTGCGAGCGCATTAGTTCCAGTCGTTTATCTTTGGCTTTCGAAAAATTCAAATCTAATAATTAAAGGCTCAACGCAAAATATTGGTAAACATCAAACAATACTTTTTACACGAATTTCAAGACTAACTTCAACAGAATTAGCTCTACAGGTTACCATTTTCATGGTTGCTAACAAATTATGCATTTTGGTTGGGCATTTATGCAAAGAATTCACAAACCAGCAGGATTTCTTAAAGGATCGACTAAAACCAAAGTGACCAACAAAACAGCAAGTGTTTTTCTCTAGTAAAATCTAGCATGACATTGAGAATTAGACGAACGAAAAAAAAAAAACTGTTTAAAATCCATCATAAAAACATTATTTATGCTAAAAGGGGGATCTACGGAAAAGTCCTTTACGTTCATAAGGTAAAGGACACATGAGTGTTAATTGAAAAATATTGTGGGATTTTTTTTGGACAAGAATTTGTTAAAGCATAACATTGTTGTGGATGATTATAAAACCATAAACTTAAAAATTCTTAAGAATTTTAAGTAGGTATTTTGAAAACATATCTTCAAAGACTTTGTGACATTAACAGCAAATGTCACTTATACGCACAAACATAAATATGACAACGATTTTTTTGTCCCAACAAAAAGTAATAAAAATAGTTCGTTATTGTTTGCTTTTTACCAACAAAAAGATAAATATTTTAGTTGTAGTCATAAAACGATTATGATTAAATGTAAAACATATAGTTTACTTAAAACAAATCATTGTCAATGTCACAAATTACAGGTAATAAAAGGAAAAATATGAAGGTTTTTGTTAAACAAAAGAAATAATTATTACAATTTTTAGCGAATGACAATGTTTTTTGTAATTTTATAGAATTCCTGTTTATGTTTAAGAATTTCAAGGTTATTTTTAAGTTAAATGTGTAAGAAATATTCTAGGAGTAATATAACGTTTGCAAAATTCCGTTAATTGTTTCAATTAAGAAAAGTAATCGGTAACCATGAAATCTCAAAATTGCAGAAAATGAAAAATATTTAAACAAAACGGTTTTTCTTAAGGTTTTGAAGCAATGT